>NW_027397067.1:63405554-63647311 GCF_003265705.2 Callorhinus ursinus | reverse complement strand
GAAACGACAGATGTTGGCAGGGATGCGGAGAAAGCGGAACCCTCCTACACTGTTGGTGGGAATGCAAGCGTGCAGCCACTCTCAATCAGAGAAAGACAGGTATCATATGACCTCAATGATATGAGGAATTCTTAATCTCAGGAAACAAACTGAGGGTTGCTGGAGTGGTGGGGGGTGGGAGAGGGGTGGCTGGGTGATAGACACTGGGGAGCATATGTGCTATAGTGAGCGCTGTGAATTGTGTAAGACTGTTGAATCACAGACCTGTACCTCTGAAACAAATAATACATTATATGTTTTAAAAAAAAAAGATAGTAGGGAGGGAAAAATGAAGGGGGGGAAATTGGAGGGGGAGATGAACCATGAGAGACTATGGACTCAGAAACAAACTGAGGGCTCCAGAGGGGAGGGGGTGGACGGATGATTAGCCTGGTGATGGGTATCAAAGAGGACACGTACTGAATGGAGCACTGGGTGGGTGTTATATGCAAACAATGAATCAAGGAACACTACATCAAAAACTAATGATGTAATGTACGGTCATTAACATAACATAATAAAATTAAAAAAAAAGAATAAAGGCACATGCTTCATCAATTCACATTTCATTAGCCCTTATTAATCTAGTCCATTTAAAAATATTTTTATTAGAAGACTTGTCAGTCAACAAAACTAACTTTTTTCAAGAGTGCCTTTAAAATATTTCCTTTCAAAAGAATTCCAATTAAAAAAAAATGAGACAATAGGATTCAAGATTGTAAAATTATCATGGATGGTTTGTAGATGCAGTCAGACTTGGGTGAAAATTTTGACTGCACCCTGTGATATTAGAGAAGGTTGTTGATTTCTCTATACTTTAGCTTATTCATTTGTAATGTACAGTAAGGCAATGATCAACATCCAATTTTTTGACAATTCTGTAAAACTTCTCTGTGAACATATGGTAAGCCAGCACTTTTCATTATACAACTGGCTTTTCAGTACAAGTTTTAAATATAGAAGCCTTTTGGGTTTAGTTCAGTTGCATTTGTTCACATAGTTTTTTTGTATTTTTCCTAGTATCATAATACTTTCTGGGTATTTCACTGAAAATCACTGTTAAAAATCATTCTTTGACTACACTTAATTTAAGCATAATTCAAATGGGACATTGGTTTTCTATTTTAGGTCAAACCATATGAAACTGCTGATACTTAACAATTCTTGATATACAAATAAGCAATACCATATGGTTCAAACTATGTATGTATTTTATTTCATCAGAGATGATTTGTTAAACTTAAGGAACTGATAAAAACTGGGGCACAAATTTTGATTCACATTGCACAGATGGAATCCATTTAAAATCTTTTTACTTTTCCAGACAACAGTTATTACTACCTGGAAATATATATTTCACAGATTACTTAACAACTATTTTTGAGTACCTAATTAAGTATCTGGTACTGTTCCAGGCACTGAAAATAAAAGAAGTAAAAGTAAAAAATTCCATCTTGTCTCTTCTCACTTCGAGTGAGAGAAAAAGACACACACTTAGTATATTAGATAGTGATAAGTACTAAAGAGAAAAAATAAAGCTGAGGAAATGGATAAAATGTCAGGAGAAGAGTCTGTTTGCAATTTTAAACAGGATGGCAAATTAGGTCCTGAATGAGAAAATGACTGGAGTAAAGGCCCGTCAAAGCTGAGAAACCTAACCATACGGGTTTCTGAGGTAAAAGCTAAACCCATTACCTCCACTATCATGTAAGCTTCCTGAGGACATGGACTGTGTTCTATTTACTGCCAGTCCAGCACATGTAACAGTGCCTACTGTATTGTAGATGCTTGATAAAAATATCTGCTGAAAAACTGAATAATTAATGCAAAACTTATATTCATATAAATAAATATGTACAAGTGCTTACATACACACACACCACATTGTTGTTTTTACCACAAATGTTAGCATAATAGACTTTCCACATCTAACTTTTTTCAAGATACTATCTCTTGTGGATTTATAGTCGGTTGCTACTGAATACAATGTTATAATTAAGACTTATAATGACTTCTCAATATCTATTTCCTATTACAGGTCAAATTCCAGGAAAGGAGGAGCCAAGTCAATCTTGCTCATTACTAATCTCCAGATATTGTACCATGCCTGATACACAATATCTACTCAATCTCAAGAAAAAAAAATGAATGAAAGGTATGACTGAATGAATGAATGAATGAACAAGGTCATAAAGGATGAAAATCAGAGAATAGCTTAAGGAAATAGTATAAAAGTTTAGCCTGGAGGACAGGGGACATGCAGGGCCAACAATAGAGCACAGCTGGACATAATGCAGTAAGTTATGGGAAACAGAATGTTGACTTAAGAGGCTGATCTGACAGTCGCTATCTTATTTGGAATAGTGAGAGAGGCTACTGGCACTATGAATGGGATATGATATTTCCTAAGTAAGAGCTATGAAAACTTTATCCCAGCTAAAACTTGGCTCCTCTTTTACAAAAGGAGTTCTGTCAATGAGATAAATAAAGAATTTCCCCTACAGAAAGGGCTATGGGTAGAAGAGAACTTAATAATCAACTGTCCAATTTGATTGTTTCTACTTCTAAGACAAAAAAAAAAAATACTGTAAAGTCAACTTAATCAGCACTTAATGATACAGCCTAATCAGTAATCAACAACCTGCCTTTGACGAATGTCATGTGATATATGTCTTATTATTCAGAAGTTACCAATATTAATCTCCAAATTTCAAGAGGTGATAATTTAAGGAAATCAAATCAAGCCACATACTAAGGTATTTTCTTAAAGTCACAATAAAAGTCATGGAAAAAAATCTACTTAAGAATACATTCTAAATCAATAAATTACCTTAGAAAAATTTACAAAGGAAAAATAAATAATGGGCTGTCCAGAATATACTCGTTTAGTTAGGAGATATTAATATTCAATTCATATTAGTAAGCCTTAAACGTGTAATATTGAGAAATGGATAAATATTATCCTATGATTTCATGTAAAATAAGTGAAATTGACTCTACTGCCACCTGGCAAATCTATTTCTGATTTTGTTTTAGCAGGTGCCCAAATCACCACAGATACATCTATTCCCCGGGAGGAATTGAGAAGACCAGAGCTGCACTTCCTTATGTACTAGTACGGTGCAACTATTATTTTAACAACATCTGTTCCTCCAGGAAGCTGTTCTGAATTCTTGCGACTATGCTAGGCCAAACACTCTGGAAGTATCCTCCACTTCACCTTCACAGTGTTGACTAAACAGATTTATAATGATTTTTCAAAGTGCTTTCATCACTTGACTATAAATTCCACAAAGAAAAAGACCGTGTAACTACTTCCTCAAGTGTAAGGACCCAGTTTGACTGCCCTTTATTTCCCACAGGGTGTCATGCAATAAATGATACTTTGATGTTGATGTTAATGATTATAGCTCTCTATGGTCTTCCAACTACTATTTTTAAATCATTTCCTAACTTTTCTTCCACCTTTACCTTAAATTCAGGTATTTCTGAAGATCCTAGCCTTGGCTCTCTTCTGTAGTCATGCTGTCTATATGGTTTTGTCCAACTACTCCTAAGGCTTCAACTATTACCTATACACAGTCACTGGGAGGCTTTTTACACTGGTGGCTTCTCAGTATTCACACCCTTGTCTAATCACCTCCCCTTTGAATCTGGGCCATTCTTGTGAGTAGCTTTAAATAAAAGAACACAGCAGAAGTGATGCTGGGCCAGTTCTGGGATTAAGCCTTAGAAGTCCTGGCAGGTTTGACTTTTGTACGTTTTGGAGTCTTAAGCCACCATGTAAAAATTCCAGCTAACCTGCTAGAGATCACATGAAGAAACCATGGAGCAAGGGAAAAGGCTCTGAGACTACATGGAGAAAGAAAGATAGCTGTCCCTGCATCCCAAGCTGAGCCCAACTTCTGAACAATCCGCAAGCTCAGTGCAGCCACATCCGTGACCACTGGTGAGAATGGGAGAACCGCCCAGCTGAACCTAGGTCAAACTGCAAATCTGTGAGCAAATAAAAGCATTTGCTCTTTGAAGCCACTTAGTCTTAGGCTGGTTTGTTATAAAATGTATCAAACAGCTGATAAAATCTAAATCTCTAGCCCTGACCACTCTCTGGGGATAACAGACCTAATCGCAAACTCTTAAATTTAAATTTCCATATAGTTATCATCTCCTTTTCAAATTCAACATTTGCTAAAATGGATTTCAGTATCTCACCTATATAAAACTGCCTAAGTTGCTGATTTTAAATTCGTATTCCTCAGGATTATATGGCTCTGGAGTATTTCTAGAGATTTCTTCTAGAACAATCCATGTGGGCATGTTTCAATTCCAGTTCTTAGTCCCATCATATCATGGGTCACGAAAACTAACTACAAGCTCAAAAATAATTTAAACAAATTATTGTCCAATAAAAAAACACATATAAGCAAAGTATGAAGAAACATTCTTTAGCTATATGACTTTGGGCAAGTAACTAAAATTTTTGAGCTGTAATTACCTAATAAAATACTAAAGTTTGGATATAAATGATCTGATTTCACAACAGAAATTAAGATTTCATTTTGACAATGACATTTTGAATGTAACAAATTACTAGAGGCAATACAGTGCAGTAGTTAAGAGCACAGAGCCTAGGTTCAAATCCTTGGAGAAGTTACAGAGCTATTAACTATTAGAGCCAGGATTTTAACCAAGATTCTGCCAATTAACAGCTCTGAAACTTCTTCAAGCCCCAATTTCCTAGTCTGTTAAATGGATATAAAAATAAGTTTATAGGGCTATTATAAGAATTATTCTAAAGTATGCAGAACACTGCATAACATATAATTGTTAAATAACTTATCATTTCTTTAGAAAACTGTAATCACCAGTTTTTTTATGTACCTACCATATAATAAAATAACCACTTTTTCTTTTTTTAAAAAAAAGATTTTATTTATTTGAGAGACTGAGCAAGAGAGAAATATTGTGCACGAGCAGGGGGAGGGGCAAAGGGAGAAGCAGACTCCCCACAGAGCAAGGAGCCTGACCTGGGGCTCGATCCCAGGACCCTGGGATCATGACCTGAGCCAAAGGCAGATGCTTAAGTGACTGAGCCACCCAGGCGCCCCTCACCACTTTATTTTCATAAATTTTTTTCATAAAATTCTTGAAATGTCTCTAAGAAACCCATGTTCAATATAATTAGCTATCTACTTAATCAAAACTTCGGCCTTTAGATCACTGATATTTTTTTGAATAAGGTAGCATACACTTTGTTGTTACTAACAGTAGGTTACTAAGAGATAATAAAAAATCTTAAAAGGATGTGGGTTCGTTTTAATCAGTAGTAATAAGTATTATTTTCTCATCAAGCATGTTATCTCCATTTCATAAAACAACAATTGACTACTTACCACTGATTGTCTTAGGCTTTTTAGCTATGTATTCTCTCCATTTTCTTGAACTGAGCTGGCTGGGAGGTGGGATGAGTGTGTTACTAATAGCACACGGCAATACAAAGAGAGCACCAACCTGGATAAAACAGAACATATTTTTAGTGACTGCACACTGAGATTAATTCTTAAATAGTGTCACCTGACAGTTTTCCACTTGGATTTCACCTAACATGTACTTTGTAACACTCCCTCACAAGTCTACTGGAAAAACAAAAACAATGCCCAAACTGTCAGAAAAAAAAGTAAAAAACCAGAGAAAGGTAGTCAAACACGGGCTCCCTTTTCCAGTAAGTTACAGATCTCTGAAAACCTTGTTAGTCACAATATTTGCTTCAAGTTCAGGTTGTGGTATCATTTCTTTGTATACCTGCAAACCAGTGAGAGGCTGGGAATGCCATCATCAAAAGATTATGTCATACTTAGCCATAATTTTATAACCTTTTGTCTGGATGGATTGTTCTGGTTTCAAAATTACAATACATCTGCAGGTAATTTTAAAACTTCTATTCCTAGAAATCAGAGATTTAATCCTAAAAAGGTATAAACTGCAAAGAAACCATGAATCATATGCCAGAAAACATACAGCAGCTTCTGACTGATTTGTGAGAAAACTCAGCTTATTCATCTTTGCCTTCCCAGGGCTGGGCATACAGATGTTTATTAAATATTTGTTTTCCCAAAGCCAGCATATGATATTTAGGCAAAATCTCAATTTGATTAGGTACTGAATAAAACAAACTGCACTCTGAAAGCTACACTTTGCTTGTTATTTTAGAAATATAAGCTACAACAACCAGCAAATACCAATAAATAATATTTTTTTTAACTCTGGGGAAATTTAAGTAAGATATCTTATAGATCTCAAATCTAATGAAAAATCACTTTTTTAAAATTTTATTTTATTATGTTATGTTAATCAAATACCATCAACTTTTTTTCAAAGAAATGGAACAAATAATCCTAAAATTTGTATGGAACCAGAAAAGACCCCGAATAGCCAGAGGAATGTTGAAAAAGAAAAGCAAAGCTGGTGTCATCACAATTCCAGACTTCAAGCTCTATCACAAAGCTGTAATCATCAAGACAGTATGGCACTGGCACAAAAACAGACACATAGATCAATGGAACAGAAAAAATCACTTTTAATTGTCACTTGTAGATGGATGAGTCTCGTGACATATATGATACTAAGTCAATACTTTAATGTATTAGTTTTACTGATATTTATTATCTTATGTATTCTTAGATATACAAATAAGTATATTAGGAGCAAAAACAAGGGAAAATTAAATGTTTATTTTTGTTACTATAGACATGCCTTTTTTTAATCCTAAGTCAAATGTATTTCACATAATTAAGTATTAGACACTAAAAATAAAAAATATTAGCAATAGAAAATAATCATTAAATATAAAAAGATCTATATTTAACTTTGAAACACTAAATCCTAGTTCTTCATACTTGCATAAATAAGACTATGTAGCACAAAATTCATAACAAAAGTATTTTGCCCAAAGGTTAGACAAAGCTGTGAGTATGCTAGATCAGGGCCCAGTTATAACTTAATTATGTAATTACTATAGTTAAAGCTTAACAAATTAGAGATGCTAAATGCAGTTCAATGCACAACTTAAAGCCTGATATTATGAGTATGTCCTACCCAGGCAAAGAAGTAGCCAAATGTCTGAGACAACTTATTTTTGAATAAACATTTGCTACAAATATGAAAATAAACATTTCAAAATCCCATAAGCTATAATTTCCTACAAAATACATTTATGTCAATTGTTTATACTGTGTTCATAACAAACTTGGATTCTGATAACTCATTCTCACTCATGCACTAATCATTAGATACACTCTGAGACCTGAGGATGGTGCTTCTAGATTATCATACTATCTCCAGAATTTAAAAACCAAATACCGTTTCAAAACTTTGATTCTTTCTTTTCAGTAGGCACCACCTGAACAAGCAGGCACTAAGGGAATCACATTTCTAACCGTGCAAATTCTCTTCTTAAAAAAATATTTCCTGGGGGGCACCTGGGTGGCTCAGTTGTTAAGCGTCTGCCTTCGGCTCAGGTCATGATCCCAGGGTCCTGGGATCGAGCCCTGCATCGGGCTCCCTGCTCGGCAGGAAGCCTGCTTCTCCCTCTCCCACTCCCTCTGCTTGTGTTCCCTCTCTCGCTATGTCTCTCTCTGTCGAAAAAATAAATACAATTTTGAAAAAAAAATATTTCCTGGGGTGCTTGGGTGGCTCGGTTGGTTAAGTATCCGACTCTTGATTTCAGCTCCGGTCATGATCTTAGGATTGTGTGATCGAGCCCTGTATCAGGCTCCATGCTGGGTGTAGAGCCTGCTTAAGAATCTCTCTCTTCTAGAGGGGAGGGGGGGAGGGGGATGGGTTATCCTGGTGATGGGTATTGAGGAGGGCACGTTCTGCATGGAGCACTGGGTGTTATGAACAAACAATGAATCATGGAACACTGCACCAAAAACTAATAATGTAATATATGGTGATTAACATAACAATAAAAAAATTAAAAAAAAAAAAGAATCTCTCTCTCCCTCTTCCTCTGCCCCTCCTACTACTACCACCCCCACCCCTGCTGCTCTCTCTCAAAAATTTTTTTAAAAATAAATAAAACAAAATAAAAATATTTCCTGGTCATACAATTAGTAGATATCATGATTCCTTAGCAATCTTCTTATTTTTTACTAATCTAATAAAATAAGCTTCACTATAAAAGGTTTTTATTTTTATTCTGGGGCTGATCAAATTTGTTTTTTTAAAGTCAGAAGTTGACTTAAGATCATATAAATCACTAAAATTTAAGTACTATGAAAGCTTCCTAAGGAGGGACCTTGCCTATTTTATTCTCTCCAGTATCTGAAACAAGCCCCTGGCACACAGCAGGCAGTCTTTGCCCCAGCCCCTCACACAAAACTGCTGAATAAATAAATGAAAACCAAGTTATAAAGCATTAGAATTACTTCAAAGAATGAGCATGCAAATCAAAACTACTTTTTTCAAAAATGTAAAAAACTAATTATGACCTAGTATAAAAGGAAAATACAGTGCTTTACATTCAGAGATGTGTTAGCTGAATTATGTTTCCAAAAATCATCCCTTTTGCTGCATTAAAGTAGGAACATCTATAAAAAATTCCATCATTTATTTGTCCCTTACTGATAAAGAATACTCTAATATTTTTTAAAGATTTTATTTATTTTAGAGGTGGGGAGAAGCACACAAGCAGAGGCAGGATGCAGAGGAAAAGGGAAAAAGAGAAGCCCAAGCAGACTCTGTGCTGAGCACGGAACCCAACCAATGCAGGACTCGATCTCATGACCCTGAGATCATGACCTGACCAAAATCAAGAGTTGGACGCTCAACCAATGAGCCACCCAGGCACCCCAAGAATACTGTGTTTTATAGTCGTTGTCTAAGAAGCAATAAAAATGACAATCTAATATACCAAATTTAAAACAAAACAACTGAAAATACGATATAAATATCGTTTAGTTTGCTTCTAATATTAGTGTTGCCTGTCTTCAATAATGAGATGCATTAACGATTATTTTATACCTGTATTAAACAAATTACAGGCATGTATCTGATTTTGACTTGAAAAATTACCTACAAAAGCAATTCCCAAAAATTTCATTTTATCTTCAAAATATCTAGAGGATATTTGGAGCTTTCTACCTTTCAGGAAAATATTTCACATATGCATGTCTATCATTCAGGCCAGGTAAATTTCAAAGCCATTAAAATTAGTTACCAACCATCGTTTATAGCATACTTCACAGTTTGTAAAATATATTCCAGTTGGTTTTCATTGCAACTTTCGCAACAGGTTAAACAGGGATTATTACTTACAGTTTACAATTTAAAAAGCTATAAGCCATTAAGTGGTAGAACTAGGACTTAAATCTAAGTTTTCTAAAGTATATACACTCTTACTTGAGACTTTCTCTTCTACCATACTCCTCCCCTCCCCTATTTGAAACATAGGTGAAATGGTTAATGATAAATGATATTCTCATTTCCTAGAATGAAGAGGCTCCCCAAAATTAGGTGAACTAGATAAGGTTACACAGAGAACTATTTAGTTACTTGGGTTAAAGCAGGAATAGATTTGTTTTTTTAATTCTTTGTGTTTTTTCTTTCCCTTTTCTGTCTTTTTCTTTTTACTATACAACTTTGCAAGATTTCTATGTGCATATTTTTATAGAGATATAAGATCTTATTAATTCGATTAAAGTAAGTCCACCTTATTACTCTATTGCAGTCTGCTTGTTTTCTTCATAGTTCCTTTTTTTGGAGGAGGAGAGAGAGAGTGTGAAGGATGCGGGAGAGGGAGACAGAATCTTAAGCAGATGCCACACTCAGTGCAGACCCCCAATGGGGCTGGATCTCATGACCCTGAGATCATGACCTGAGCTAAAACCAAGAGTCGGCTGCCTAACTGACTGAGCCACGCAGGCTCCCCTCTTCATATTTCTTACTATTTTCTCTTTTTCCCACCAAAATGTAAGTTCCATGAGGATAGTTTTCATCTCTCTAATCCATCACTGGATCCGTAATATCTAAAACAGTGTCTAGCACATAATAAGATACATGTTGGATAAATAAGAAAAGATAATTTTTTTAAATTTCACATTAGGTATTCTTTAGAGGATGAAAACACAGGCTAATATTATACTTCAGGCTGTTCCTCCAAAGGCTACTTCATCAAATAAACACTTAAGCACACTATTAAAAAACTTAATTGTATGGAAAAAGAGGATGAAAGTCAAATTTTTAAGATTTATTTATTTGAGACACACAGAGAGAGAACATGCAAGGGTGGGGAGGGGCAGAGGGAGAGGGGAAGAAAATCTTAAGTAGGCTCCATGACCCAGAGTGGAGCCCAACATGGGGCCTGATTATACCACCCTGAGATCATGACCTGAGCCAAAATCAAAATTCAGATGCTTAACCATGAGAGTCAAAATTTTAAATTATCTATAGTCCAGCATCTTAAGGCCAAAATCATTATTTTCATTACTGTATCAATTTTCTAAGGGAATTATAACCAGTATTTGACTATAGCGCCAGGAGGAAACTATAATTTTAATAATCATTTTCCTCCCTACAGAATTGTTTGAAATAGTTTATTTGTTGTTAAAATAGTAAAATAATGTTAAATGAATATTCTGTGCATTAAAAATTGTTTTCATAGAAACACAGTAAATAACCAGAAAGAAAAGCAAACTTTTAGTTTTTCCCTTTAAAAACTATACTTGACTTTAAATAGATGACTTAAATATATACATACATACATATATATATATATATATGTACATATAAAACTATTGAAATAGCAACTAATCTCATAAACATCACCAGAATTAAGAAAGAAAAACTGAGGGATGCCTGGGTGGCTCAGTCAGTTAAGTGTCTGCCTTTGGCTCAGGTCATGATCCCAGGATCCTTGGACAGACCCCACATTGGGCTCCTTGCTCAGTGGGGAGTCTGCTTCTCCCTCTCCCTGCCACGCCCCTGCTTGTGCTCTCTCTCTCTGACAAATAAATAAATAAAATTTCTTAAAAAAAAAGAAAAACTGAAAACTTACAAATGATAATACCGTGAGGCTTTAGAAGTTTTTCTCATTTCCACCCACCTGTCCTACCATGAAAAAGATAATGCAAGCGTACAAATATCTTCTCATATAACTGAAATCAGATGTTGAAGGAGTAGGTTAACAATAATCTAACGTGTTTTCAAATTTTAAAACTAACAAAATTACCAGTCATGAAGCTTATTTTTGAAAATCTCTTCCAAAAACTTAATATCATTTCATGTCTGCAGAGGACTTTGGTGTTACTATGGGAAGTTCAAAGTATCTTCATATCAATTAGGACCCAAATACTTTGTTATATTAAAGAAGCAAAATTATTATGCAAAAACAGATTAACAAACTATATTCCCTTTTCTCACCCAACCTTAAATGTTAAGTTAAAAACAAAACAAAAAACCTATACCTTGCCGCGCAAAGAAGAAATCTGCTCCAACAACAACATGGAATTCTCTTTGGTATTGTTTTTTGTCAACCCTCTGCACTAAGGAGTTAAAGAAATGATAGAATGGTAACCGTAAAACAATACTACTCCCTAAAACAAGTTTGGTCCTCTAATTCACAAGGTGCTTAGATTAATTTATTAAAAATTTTAACTGTAGGAATTCACAATTGCTCCTTCCCTTAAGGAAAAGTATTTTTCTAATGCTGAAAATATACCAAGAAAAAAGTGCTTCTATGAAGAGCATCCCTATAAACTATCAGAAAAAGAGATTTGTAAAAACTATAGTTTCTACACAAAATTTAAGAACACCATGCTAGAGTTCCAAATCCAGGCAACAATTTCTTTTTATATAAAATGTTCTGTTTTTAGGAGCACTTCTAAAAATCTTTTTCTTAAAAGACAGTCTAAAATATGTCAAATATTTGCAGATACATGAGACAGCATTTGTATTTACTTAAGTATATAAAAAGATACAGTGGACTGGTGTTTATATATCCCGCCTGCCGATGGCAAGAGAAACATCTGCACATTTCAGGAGTATATAAATTACTCAGTTTTTCTCCACATATTCCTAACATTTCTCCATCCTCCCTACCCCATTAGCAATGAGTAGCAATACCAGAAGTCTTCTGCCTATTCTAGGAGCATATAGTACTTGAAGGAAGATTTTTTCCTTTTGAAAGTTATAGAGCTTCTCTAAAAGCCATGGCAATGAAAAATATACTGAATATTATTAAAGAAAGAAACCCCAGCATGGTCAAATATCTAAATGTGGAGGAAACATTCTACCTGACACAGAAAATGTAATCTAAAATGAACACATAAATAAAAGGATACAACTCAAATTCAATGTCCGACATATAGCAGGAGGGTAGATCAGATAATTTTATCATCTGCACAAATTCTAAAGCAGGGCCATAATAATGGAAAACCTATGGAAGAAATAAGATTATGTAATACTTTAAATTCTATAAATAAAATAAAAGTGAACAAATTAGTGATCAGAGTTTAAAACTTTAAAATGGATCTTTAAAAGCAGGTGTTTATACATTATGCAAGCCAAACATTAAATCCTCTATAGCAGACAAGAATTTCTTCCCATTTTAATTCTACCTTTCAGAGTAGAGACAGACATAGAGATTTCTTAGTAACTGAAGAGTTTTAACAGAGGGAAAATGAGTCTGGAAAGAGGCAAGCAAAGGAAGACAAGAGCTCTCAACTTTTCCGGTTTATTTTCTGCAAGACAGACAGGTGACCCAAGAAGCTAGGATACTGAAGAAACAAACTTAGAGGGTCTGCAAGACTGAGAGAAAGAGAAGATTCTCCAGGATGAACTTAGATTGAGTGGTGTGCTGAGATTTAAAAAAAAAAAAAAAAAATCCTTGAAAGAAATGCTGAAGAAGTTAAGAGAGCTAGTGAAACCAAGAGTCCTAAATAACAAAGAGAGCTCCACTCAGAGAAATAAAATTGCAGTATTTCTTTGGGCAGAGTCTAAAACTAAGCTACCAGTGAGCTAGTGAAGGAGGACAGATATTTTAGAAGTTGAGGCTACAATACTTCACAAGAGGGGTGAAGAAAAGCAAACACATTTTGAGGCGACTACCCAAAGTTTTAAACTTGCAGAAAGCTGAGTAAGTTCACCATCTTTAATTATGTGTATATGTACACATAAATACACCCACAAGAGAGAAAGAGAGAGAGAGATTGTACCCTAAGATTCCTGTCCATAACAGCAAAACTTAAATATATTATCCATACTTGAATGATGTACTATGAAAGAAGAGACATTGAGGTCATCAATCTTATAATCTTTAGAAAAGAATATATTGGGGCACCTGAGTGGCTCAGTCGGTTAAGCGACTGCCTTCGGCTCAGGTCATGATCCCGGGGTCCTGGGACTGAGTCCCACATTGGGCTCCCTGCTCATCGGGGAGCCTGCTTCTCCCTCTGCCCGCCGTTCCTCCCCCTGCTCGTGCTCTCTCTCTCTTTCTCTCTCTCTCACTCTGTCTCAAATAAATAAATAAAATCTTAAAAAAAAATAAGGTAATATTCCTTTGAATGATGGCCATGGTAGGTTACTTAAAGTAAGCAATTAACAACTTAACTATTGGGAAATGTGTTCACATCAGAAATATGCCCTTTTTTTGTACTACTCTCTGATCAGAAAATATTACCCATTGATCTGACATCCTTGTAATTTCAACGACTGTTGTTTTGCACATTCTTGAATTGGGTCTTTTAAAGTGAACTTCTAAAGGGCTTCTATATAAATACCTCTTATTTTTTCCAATGTAAAAAAAAAAAAGCCAACTAACTAAACCCTTTTAAATTGCTATATTTCATAATTATTTGCATTTTAAGAATGAACCTATGGAGATATGGGACACAAACTAATACTTCTTAAACTGTGAATGAAGCAAATGTCAGTTACTGTAATCCCTTTCCTCATTTAACCTTCATAATAACTTTGTAAAGTAAGTGTGTTACTGTCTTCATTTCACAAATGAGTTAATCAATCCACCCAGGTTACAACACCTCATAGGTGACAGAGCCAGGTTTCAAACCCAGGTCTACCTAACATCAAAGCCTGTTCTCTTTCCAGTGTATCATATTCCCTCCAAACCAAGTCTCAGAAAGGTCCCATAGCACAGTCCTCACCAAAGGAAGTTTCAGGCCTCTACTGATCTAAAGTTAGGACCATTCCATTTTAAAAACAAAATAATGAGCCACCGACTGCCTTCGGCTCAGGTCATGATCCTGGAGTCCCGGGATCGAGTCCCATGTCGGGCTCCCTGCTCAGCAGGGAGTCTGCTTCTCCCTCTGACCCTCTTCCCTCTCGTGCTCTCTATCTCTCATTCTCTCTCTCTCAAATAAAATAAATAAATAAATAAATAAATAATGATAGTTTTGCCAAGATTCAATGCTGATAACACAGTATAATTTAAGCGCTTAATTATAATTATAGTAAAAATTATGCCAGTGAGCACATTTAAGCACATATACTAGAAAAGTTAATTTTAAGATTCAAACATATCTTATAAGAACAAAAATATGCATGAATGGATGATTGCAAAATGAATTAAACATAGATTACCTTTGGTAAAATGTTCTTATCCTTTGATGGTATTACCTTTTTGGCAAGAATGCAAGGATTTAAATTAGATGTACTAAAATTCTTAGGTGTGACTCCCTTTAAACAAAATTCAGGAAAACTAATTTCAAATCCAAACTGAAAAGAAACCAAAAGAACACAGAAATACCATGAATAAACTTACAATGATCAATACATCTTATTGCAATGTAAAAGCTGAGAAGAAAACCACATGGAAATATATTTTTGATTCCTCAACTTAAAATGTGGTTCTTCCATTTATGTACACATCCTTCCTGTTTTAACTTACATATGGATCTTTTCATGAAAAGCTCTCCTTGGCCCTACAACGGTCCACAAGAATGTATTAAGCCCATTCTGTGCAACCACAGACCCGAACAATTTCCTTTACATATACTTGTTCAATATCTGGCTTCCTATAAGTCTGCAAGTTCTGCAAAAACAGAGCTTGTCTGTCTTATTTAAACAAATTCTTAGGACAGAGCCTCACACATAGTTTGCTTTCAAAATACGTTGTTGATGAAAAGATCAATTCCTGGGCGCCTGGGTGGCTCAGATGGTTGAGCAACTGTCTTCGGCTTGGGTCATGATCCCGGAGTCCTGGGATCGAGTCCCACGTCGGGCTCCCTGCTCAGCGGGGAGTCTGCTTCTCCCTCTGACCCTCTTCCCTCTCATGCTCTCTCTCATTCTCTCTCTCTCTCAAATAAATAAATAAATAAATAATCTTAAATTTAAAAAAAAAGATCAATTCCTGCAGAAGCAGTAATAGTAGGGGAGTTAATAGTAATGGTAACAATGATACTAACATTTAATGAGTGGTTACTTTGTGCTTTACATAATTTCACCTTCATAAAAATCTATGAGATAGGAGCTATTATGACACCTATCCTACAGATGAAGATAACTGTGGCACCAAAAGACTAACTATTACCCAATGTGTCACACAAAACTAGCAAGAAATAGAGTAGGGATTTGAATGCAGACAATTTAACTCCAGAATCGATGTCTTTAATCACTATAATGCCTCTATGCTAAAAGCTATTCTCCACCAAAACAAGGGATTTCAAGTTTTAAATTCATTTTGTGGAGATATGAACATTTAATTTCCTATTCATAAAAGACTAAAAGAATCAAAGAATCACATGAAAAGAAATCTGCCATTATTTGTGCGTATGCAAACATGCAGTTTCAAAAAATGTGTACAAAAACAATTCTCCTACCTAATTCTATCCTACAGGCTTCAAGCTGGCTCTGTGGTTTGCTCACATTAAAACCACTTGCAGAGAAGGTTTACCTGCAGACTGAACTTTCCCAAGGTAAGGATGAGGCAACATGTAAATCAGCAAGAAGGACCCAATCACATTAATTCTTATTGTCTTATTAGAAGTTTTATTAAGCCACAGTTAAGGGTGAATTGAAAAGGAAAAAAAAAATCTAGTAATTAGTGCAATAAATCTTTATAGAAATATAAGACCCAACTCATGTTCCCATGCCACCCTGAACAAACATTAAGAAACTTTATTGTTTTTTGGTATTTTTCTTTAAGCTTTTATGTATTTATTTGTCAGAGAGAGAGAGGGAGAGCACAAGCAGGGGGAGCGGCAGGCAGAGGGAGAGGCAGGCTACCCGCTGAGTAAGGAGCCCGATGTGGGACTTGATCCCAGGACCCCAGGATCATGATCTGAGCTGAAGGCAGATGCTTAACCAACTGAGCCAGTCAGGCATTCCAAGAAACTTTATTGTTTTAGTTTTACCTGTATTCAAAAATATATAAAATACTAGATACTTTAACATGCACATAACTTATAAAAGCCACTAAACATATTCATTCATCATAAAAGATGCCAAAACAGAATTGGAGCCTCATAGAAATTTAAGATTAGAGAAGTTGAACTAATCCAATATTTTCATCTTGTAGTTGAAAAATCTGGGATCTTGTGAGGTTAAAAAAAATTGTTCAAAATCAGAGAGCTGATTAGTAGAGAGAAGCGATCATTTAAAGTAGTATTATAGGGCACCTGGGTGGCTCAGACAGTTAAGCGTCTGACTCTTGATTTTGGCTCAGGTCATGATCTCAAGGTTGTAAGATTGAGCCCACTATTGGGCTCTGCACTCAGTGAGGAGTCTGCTTGAGATTTCTCTCCTCCCTCTGTCCCACCCCCTGCTCCCACTCTCTCTTTCCCTAAAAATAAATAAATAAATCTTAAAAAAATAAATAAAATGGTATTATAGTTAAGATGTTCTAAGCAGCTTTCCAGTAGTTTACACATGCAATGAAATAAGGCATCTTGGATAAACAACATGAACTCAACTAATGTCGAATTCTATATTTTTAAAAGACTATTAGATTCTAGAGCTGCAGTGTCCAAAAGATAACCACAGTGACTATATAATTAAAATAAAGTTAAAAATTCTATTTTTTGGTTGAAATAATCACATATGTAATTACACATAAAGTGCTCAGTAGCAATATAAGGCCAGTGGCTACTGTATTAGGACAGGCGGAACATTTCTATTATCGCAGAGAATTCTTAGATAGTGCTATTCTAGAACATCTTTATAAAGTACATTTTCATTCAAATTCATTTAAATTATCTGTGCTGTAAATAAAGCTGAACGGCCTGCTTTGCAAACTGTAATAACTGAGAAATCCACTTACCTTTCTTTCCCATATCTGAATCTTTCCCCTCCATAATTCCTTTGAGTCAATAGCATTTTTGAGATCCTCTAAAGATACAACATTAGCAGAGAGGTATTCTGCAATTTTCTGACAACTCCTATAAATAAAAGATTATGATGGTTAAATACAGGGTTTTATATCTTCCTTAGATTTAATGGTTATAGTTAACTATAATCCTAACAGGCAAAAATGCAAAGTTTCTATTGCTGTTTTTATCTACTAATATTATAGAACATCCCTTAAGTCAGTCTCTGAGGGAGTCACTATTACATGTCCATTTAATCTCAATATCCCTGTTAAGAGGAATTACCCTTAATACTACAAATGAAGGTACAGATTTTCCTATTACTACTTATTAGCTTAAATGTGTCAGATATACACATAGGTACACATACACAGACTTAATATCAGTCCTTTATCTTCTAAATTTTTCTCATACAGCTTTGTAGGGAATTCCATAGTAGCACTTATCACAGATGCTCATGACTATTAGCACTCCTATTTCTCCCTGTATTTCAATGAACAAGATCAAATCTTGCTTTCTTAACTCATCAGCATCTATTGCTGTGGTTGGCATAAAGTCAGTGCTCAATAAACATTTGTTAAATGAAGAAAATCATGAAGTTAATAAATCCAGTTGAATACTTCTTTAAGGATACAACTGGTCCTTACTAAAATACCATAAAACACAACCATATATACTTTTTCTACATTGCACATTAAACAAAAAAACAAATATGACATAACAAATCCCGTGTATCCGCGTATCCATGATATTCATCATGGTGCTCAATGAACAATACATACTTATTTAAAAGCACACAGTGCGTTTAGATAATTAATGCTCAATAATAGTTATAAAACAGCATTGATGATATTTACGAAAAACAAATACATCAGGAATATAAAGTATGAAACAAAAATCTAGATTCTTCTCAATAGATAAACCTCTAATAACAGTATGACATAAAACTATCTTGTCACATTAAAAAAAAAACTCAAATCATAAGTCTATTAAAAACAGGATACCATGCTAATTGTAAAAACAGATAACACTAAGAGCAAATAAAAACAAAACAGCTTACATTTCACAATGATTTCCTGCTATAGTAATCTTTGCTGAATACCATTCCTTCAAATGTTTTAGTGCTCCCACAGTAGGTAGACAGTCTTTCAATTTAGGAGGATCTTTGTCAGAAGGCAACAGTATTATATCTAGCATTGCTCTACCTAGAAAGAGAATAAGGCACTGTCGTAATTTTTCTGAAAATGAGAAATGTCTCAAAATGTACCCTAAAAAATTGAATTTTACATTTATTTAGAATACAAAGAAGGATTTTAACTTTAATTTCTGAAATTCTTCAAAACAATACACATCTTTAGGAGTTCAAAATTTCCAAATGTTCATCATTGATTTAAAGCCATGTTATCTTGAAATAGCTAGCATACACCAGGAAACAATGGAGTCTATCATAATTACTTGCCAATTATGTACCAGTGCTTAATTATATATATTGCTCTTGAGATCATCAATGCTATTGTTGTACTGAACAGAGGAAAAAAAAAAACTGGGCAATTTCAGTTTATTTTTCTGTACTTAATTTATACAAAAGGGAATGAATTAATATAAAATTGTAATGTTCAAATAAATTATTTCTTTTTATAGGACAATAAAACACTCAGAAAACTCAATTATACTGACATCATTAGTTCCTAAGAAAAAAAGTATAACTGCATGAAACTTCACATTTTATAAAATTATAAATTTACCAAAGGACCAAGATAATATAAATAAAACAGAAACAAAATAGAAATTTGATAATGAAAGCATTCTAATTTGCCAAAACAGCAACTGTATGTTTCAATGCGTATTCTGAATTTGACACTTTTCATTTAAAAAACTGATATTTATTTATCTATGTATTCAGTTTATTTTCCATGTGGGACCTTTACACTAAAATAGGATCTTGAATATAAGGATTAGATGATGAGCTATCATGTCCTTCATGGTAATCACATATGCTTTACTCATCATTATATACTCAGCTCCTAGTACATGAGATACAATAGATGCAACAAATATCTACTTAATAAATGACTTTCAATGATGACAATATTCAAGAACACTCTTCAAAATTATTTATAGATGCCAAATTGTACCCCACTTTAGACACCAGCTACTTGACACAAAGAAAGATAAATTTAAGACAGAATAAAGTTTTAAGAATAGTATGATGCAGTATTTCATAAAATATGCTTTCCATTATAGTAAAAAAAAAAGGGGGAGGCTTTGTAAAAAAAATGCTGGGTTAACAATCAGTTAAGTGCTGCCTTCGGCCTGGGTCATGATCCCAGGGTCCTGGGATTGAGCCACGCATCGGGCTCCCTGCTCAGTGGGGAGCCTGCTTCTCTCTCTCCACCACTTGTACCCTCTCTCATGCTCTCTCTTTCAAATAATAAATAAAATCTTTAAAAACAAAACGCTGAATAAAGGGTTCTTTTACTGTATAACTTTCTTTTTTTTATTTTTTTAAAGATTTTTATTTATTCATTTGAGACACAGAGATACAGAGAGAGAGAACATGAGCGGGGGAGAAGCAGCTTCCCTAATGAGCCAGGAGCCAGTTGCAGGGCTTGATCCCAGGACCCTGGGATCATGACCTGAACCGGAGGTAGATGCTTAACCATCTGAGCCACCCAGGTGCCCTTACTGTATAACTTTCTATCTGATAATGTATATAGTGGCCTCACACCTTATAAGAATGTTATCCAAATGATCTAGGTTAAAGAACTTCTTTCCCCTAAAGGTATTCATAGGACTAGTATTCTATAGAACATACTGTGGAAAACAATGGTATGTAGTGGAAACATTCCTCAGTAATAACTACATAAGGAAACTGAGATGGGTATTTAATTTTCTAAGTTCTAATTTCTGTCTAACTAAATAAAAACAATTAAGAGAACTGTAATGTCTCAGTAATATACTTTATTAAAGCGTGTTTTGTATCAACTTCAATTAAAAAATTATTTTTCAGAGTGCCTGGGTGGCTCAGTCAGTTGAGCATCTGACTCTTGAGTTCAGCTCAGGTCATGATATCAGGGTCCTGAGATGGAGCCCCACATTGGGCTCCATACTGGGCAGGGAGCCTGCTTAGGATTCTCTCTCTCCCTTTCCCTCTGTCCTTTCCCTCCCTCTAAAAAATTTTTTTTTCATTTTGAATTTTGAAATTAGAAGTGAGGACACTAGCATAAAGACTGAATTCATCACTCATTCATAGAAAGTGTAAGATAAGATATAAATTATTGAAAACATGGGGCACCTAGGTGGCTCAGTCATTAAGCGTCTGCCTTTGGCTCAGGTCATGATCCCAGGGTCCTGGGATGGAGCCCCACATCGGGCTCCCTGCTCAGCGGGAAGCCTGCTTCTCCCTCTCCCACTCCCCCTGCTTGTGTTCCCTCTCTCACTGTGTCTGTCTCTGTCAAATAAATAAATAAAATCTTTAAAAAGATTATTGAAAAGTCATAAAATATTACCAGGAGCAGGAAGTTTATCGGACAGCTGATGCAAATTTTCTGCAGATTCTTCATATAGGCTAAAATAAAAGGGTAAATTAGAAAAACACACCCACACATTACATATAATAATGATAGGTAATATCAATTAAATGGGCCTATGTGCCAGACACTATTAAGTATGTTAAATGCATTATCTTATTTGATCTTCATGACAATCCATGGAGCACTACTATTATTATTATCCTTATTTTAAATAATTTGCTCCAGCCACATAACTAGTAGGTGTAGAAGCTAAGATTCAAACACTGAGTCCAAGTTTTTAGCCACACCATCAAAAACAAACAATACTAACAAAAGAGGGGGGAAAAACTCTAAATTATATCTAGTATATTAAACATAAATCATAACTAGTAGACCAAACATTTTTCTGAACTCTAAAAGTAAGTATTGCTAAGGGTTTAATAAAGAAGGCTACTGCTTTTCTCTGAATGGCATACTATAGCCCTGTATGGAAAATATGATGATGTCCTCCAATTCTTCAAAATCTTTTCTTTTATCCAAATGATGATTTTTTTTCTCAAAAGTTTATTATATAATATAAAGTTACTTAAATCCTTTATTACAAACCTGCCATTGTCTAGAAAACCTAAGGCATCTTATGTTAAAAATAGTTTTCAAGCTCCCTCTTGTGGAAATAATTATTAGGTCACTTACTAGAAATAATTACATGTACACTCTTTTAGTAATGGTGGGAAACATGGGATGATAAGAACTCTAAGGCTGGCAGCCAGCTTAGAAATCACCTGAAAGGATCTCAACACTTTACGGACAAGAAAATAAAGAATTAGAAAAATGGAGTGACTGGCCCACGATCATGTAACTAGAAACTACCTCTAATGACTCCTGGTTCAATAACCTTTGCTCAGTTCTATAAGATCTCCTTTCATTAATCATACAAATATAATTTGAAAAGAGGAAAACAGAATTTTTAAAGTCTCCAGTAATTTATAGAAATATTGTAATATGTGACTCCTACAATAAACAAAAGTGGGATTTTGTAATGAAATACTGTGGAAGACTAAAATGAAAGATATTAATTACGAGTAAGGGCTATTTCATGAAGAAAAAAATAATCACAACTTACATCACCTGGGCCAACTTGTACCAACTTGTATATTATACCACACTTCAAAAAACCTGAAAGTGAACCCAATGGTCTATATAATCCTCAGAAACCCTATGCATTTTAAAGGTGTCTAAGTGTTCAAGATATACATAAATTGACAAAATCATATATTTCAACCTCAAATAGCAAAATGAAAATCATACTTTTAGAGTTTGAGTTTGAATGCCAGTTATTAATCTTAAATAAAGTTTCTAGTCAAGCTCTTAAAATTCATAATCAGGCAGAATTCATCTTTAAGAAAGTGACATATTGGGGTGTCTGGGTGGCTCAGTCGTTAAGCGTCTGCCTTCAACTCAGGTCATGACCCCAGGGTCCTGAGATAGAGCCCCGCGTAGGGCTCCTGCTGGGTGAAACTGCTTCTCTCTCTCTCCCTCTGTCTGTTGCTCCCCCTGCTTGTGCTTGCTCTCTTTCAAATGAATAAATAAAATCTTAAAAAAAAAAAGGGACAGTGACATTAATTAGAGTATCACTTTTTATGATTCCTTCAATTTTCTCAGCTTGAGAAACTAAACATTTTCAGATGCCCATTTTTCCATTTTAAATAGTTTTATTCAAATAAAAGGCCCAAATTGCCTATCTGCCAAGATAAAGAATTGACAATTTCAATTAACTAAAATTCCCTTTTGATAGCTGCTAAAACATTTAATCTTCACTCTTGTGGATAAAATACTGTCTATGTTAAGTATTTTAAAGACATTATAGAAAGTAAGCTATTATAAGCATACTCAGCCAAGAATAATGATTCTCTGCTATTACTATCTTCTTCCTCAAAACACTCAGCACTCAAGCATTCTTCAATATTTGTTTGAAGAACATCCTCAATTTCATCTTTTTCCATACCAAAATGTATCTCTTCCCAGTCAGAACTGCAAAACTAATACATGAAAAGACTGCATTAAATGATGGGTTCCTGAAATTATTTATATTAACAAAGACATTTACTAATGGCTATTTTTTTATTTCTGTTACCTGATAAAATCCACATATTGCCTGCACTGCAAAGAACCACTTCCTGGAACCAGGTATACCGCCTACTGAACATGCTTGAAAATAAAACCATGCTTATTAGAAGAAAGGCATACCACCACAAATAACCAGATGTTATAGCATTTATACTTAGAGAATTATATAATTTTTGATACATATTATATAGCTCTTTAAGATATGTGTGTGTGTATCTATGCATTTACATAATGTGGATCTTTTTAAAATCTATAAAAATTCAAAAGAACAATCTGCCTAAAGAGCAAAATTATTCACTCACAATGAACACTTTTATTTTGTCAAAATCAAAATCCATACTATTTTATTCACCATTTTAAACACTAAAGTCTACCAAAAAAATACACCCACTCAATTACTACTGAGTCACACAAAAGTGTGTAAGTCATTTTACGAAAAACTATTCCCTCTTCAAAGACCATGAAGGTCTGGTTCATCCTGGCTAGAGAGAGAGGAGATACAACTACAGCCTAAGTGTAGGGAAGATCCTCTTCTTGGAGACCAGAATGTTACATGAGGATATGAACTTAAGGGTCATCTCCAGGGTGCATGTCAATTTAGAGCCACGAAGAATGTAGAACTATGTAAAGAAATTGGATTCACAGGAGAGAGGAGAAATGAAGCTTAACTCCTGGGAACTAGGTAACATGCTAAGTGCTAATTACCGCTTTCTGCCAACAGCCTCAGCAAAAGACTTTACCTCCTACTTCCTTAAGAAAATAGAAATCATTATTAGGTAATTACTCCCAAACATGCTGTCAGCAAACACAGGACACTACTCGCATTCCCATTAGGCTTTCCTCATTACTTTCTGTGAGTACGTGAGGAGTACTGCCCTTTCAATTCAATGTTATCCCTCAGACTTCCACTGGGACCCCCAAACCCCTGATGAGACGATCTTTCTTGCACCTTCAAGCTCTCTTCCTCTGTCAGTTCCTTCCCATTAGCATTTAAGTTTGCACAGATATTCCTCAAGTTAAAGGAAAAAAAAAATCTCTTTTAAATCACCTCCCTTTGCTAGACGGTACTATTTCTTTACTCTTCTTCAAGGATAAACTGAAAGTATTGTCTACACTTGACTGTCCCTATTTCCTCATCACATTTTCTACTCCCCTCTAAATCCATTTCAATCTGGTTTTTTTTTTTTTTTTTTTTTTTTTTTTTGGTCTCCAATATACCACTGTAACTACAGGCATACAATAACTAGCATGTTACTAAACGTGGCAGCTCTTATGGCTGTTGTTACTTGACCCCTTAACATAAAAGTAAGAAAGGAATCAAAGATGACACAGTTGTCATCTTTCTCCCTTAAAACACTTGGCTTCTGTGGAAGCTATCTTTCCAGGTGCTCCTCATGCCTTTAAAAACCAGTGCTCAGTTCCTTTAAATACTGGGATTCAGTTCAAAATTTTCTGCTCTTTTCACTGTCCATAAACAATCCCATCCTCTCTCACAGCTTGAACTGACATCTATATATGATGATTCTATAATCTTTTTTATCTCCAGCCTTTTGAGTTCCGGACACAGGTATCCAACTTTTACAGAACATTTTCACTTTGACATCTTATAGGCAACTGTTTAGAGTATGTACATGTTCTAAACTGGACTTGTCTTAGTCCCTCAAAACCTAATTCTCTTACCTCACTAAATGCCACCATCTGCACTACAGCCAAGCCAGAAACCTAATGTCACTTGATTGCTTTCTCCCTCTTCCCTTCTCCTAAATCACACCAATGCAACACTCAGTCAGGTGGATTCTACCTCTGTAATTTCCTTCAGATCTATCCATTTTCCTCTACCCTGACTGCCTCTCTTATTTCTCAGCTGGTCTTCTGCAGCAGCCCCTTCATAACTACACTTTTCTCAAATTTGTCAACTCTACTGTAGCCAGAATACTTCACTAACACAGATGGCACGTCCCTTCCTTCATTAAAGCCTTTAATGGCTAATTATTATTATGATAAAGTCCAAACACCCCAACATGATTTACAAAGTCCTCCACATAGCTACACCTACCTCTCCAGCCTTAGCTCAATTATAATCATAATGCACTTCCAGTTTCTCAAACTAGCCATATTACACAAAGCAATAATGCTCCCAGGGTAAGAAATTCAATATGAGCAGTTCCTTCTTTGCATGGTTCTGATATGCAGATTTCAGTTACCATGGTTTCAATAATTCCTGGTCCCCCAAAACATGGTTCAAACTCCAGTTACCAAGGTTTATTAATTAACCGTAATTGCATAAAGTAAAACTTCACTGCTAGCTTCTCGGATCACAAATCAATACATAAATCAAAGATGTGTATCATGATCCATGACCAATCGCATTGCTACTTTCCAAGTTTGTTGACTGGTCACTGCACATCTGTTATTCAGTTCATATGAATAGAGGACAAGTATGTAATTGTGTTTCCTTCTTGTCTCCCAGTGCTAAATCCACATATTATAGAGAATTGGATAATAGTAAGAGGAAATGGGCAAAAGGAAAAAAAAAGATGAAAGCGCAGCAAAAAACACAAAGTGATATTCCAATCTAATGTAATTGGATTCTAGAAATAGCTGCTGTGATAAAAACACTGACGAAAAGGATGAAGACATCTCAGAGAAAAATGACGTTGGCAAATACCTTTGCACTAAAGGAACTCAGAGATATTTCATGACATTAAAAGTGCAAAGGATAAAACACTGGAAGCTAACACAAACTTGGGAGTACAGCAATTCACCGAAACATAGAAGAGATGCTCACTCTATATCCTAAATTGTATGTTGACAAGAAAGTGACAAGAACTGTTCAAACCACTTCTGATAAAGTTTTTACAAAAAAAAAAAAAGAAGAAGAAGAAGAAACACTTTAATTCTCAATACTTCCAATGCTTCAAATTACAGCCTATGAAATAACTATTAGTTTTACTGGGTTTTTTTCCCCCCATTTCTTCTACATGTATAACCAGTGAGAGACTTTTTAATGTTTTGACAAAAAATGTCATGGAACAATTGTGATTTTTTTCCCCATTGATTATATTAGGATTGCTTAGCGGGGCTTTAGTGTGCAATCACTTACATAGTCCCAGATTACTGGGCAAACAAGGACTGCCTGGATTAAGAAATGTCTATCCACCCAAACAGGAAGTGAAATTTATCACGAGAATTCCTAGAATGCTCCCAATAGCTCTTTAATGTATACTTTCAAGGCACAAGTGAAAGAAAATCTTTCTTGCAGTAATAGCAGTACTGACTTAAATTATACCAACTTGAAAATTTAATGAGTACTACTGCAACTGGGCAAAGGACTAGGGCAGCACAAAACTAGAAATAACTTCCCAAGGGTGACAGTTTAAACCTGACAGACAAGAGGTTCTCTAATGAAAGAAGAGAGAAAGGAACAGAGTACAGTCATGAGAATTACGTTATCAAAATGAGCCCCCTATCCCTAGCATCTCCAGAAGCTTCCTTCAGCTTTTAGGCCTTGGCCTGTTTTGGTTATCTCTTTTCTCTGAGCCTTTGAAAGACACTCGCAAGGGGCCAAGAAGAGGAAGTGAAAGAGAAGATAACTATCAAAAAATAAATAGATGGATCTATATAATGCTAATAGAAGCCACAGGAAGAAAGATTTTTATAAGAGCAAAGGTGCGGTCAAAAAAGCCAAATACTTAGAAAAAGTTAAAACAGATAAGAATGGGGAAAGGATCACTGTGTTTAACAATTATGAAGTGCTTTAAAGAGAATCTGTAGGAGGTAAGGGTGGAAAGAAATGGTAAGAAATGGGTATAAGAGCATTAATGTATTTGTACTCAGGACAAAATCGCAAATCCTTCTAATAATGCCACATTACCCTATTTTATATGGAACTAAAGATGGGCAAAAAAATCCCATAAAGGGCACAAAAGTCAAGCTGAGAACCTAAAGTAATTTCCATACAATTTGGTTACACTGAAGCAGAAAGAAGAGAGGGATATCATCTTTTTCAGGTTTGTATTTCCTTAATTCCCTATCCCAGTGGCTTATGCACAGTCAACAAATATGTCTTGTACCTTTAAGTGACCAAATTAATTAAATTTACTACCAATACAAATGCAGTGTCAGAGAAATAAGGGGTTTGTGCTATACTTACCGGGAAAAGTACTATCTTCTGGATTCATTGAAGCACTAATGCTTCTTTTCAGGAGATGATAAACATTTGCTGCTGTTAAGTCTGAAAAAGAAAAGACAAACTAACTCAGTGGGCTCAAGAGTTATGTCATCTAGGCCCATTCCAATTTCACCATCAGAGACTCTCAAGAACATTATACTGCACATAAAAGAACTACACATTTTCTAGTTTCAATATAATAAATGCAAAGAGAAGAAAGACGCCCAGTTTGTACATGCTAGCCAGTTAACACAAATCCAAAAATCCCCCGAAAGAATAATTTTAAGCAGAGAAGGGAAACTCTGCCACAATACTCTGTATACAACCACATACATTTTCTCCTCAAAATGCTTGCCCAATCAAAACAAATAAAGTGGAATACGGATTAGACAGAAACCGCAAAAAAGGAGTGCAATCTCAAACGGTTACAACTGTTTTAAATTTACCATTTTTTTTTTTTTAGCTTAGTTTATGTGTAGGATGTCTCCTCCCATTAGGATGGTAAACTCTAGGAGAGTAAGCCCCTTTTCCATCTTGTTCCCTTCTGTATTACCTGCATTTGGAACACACAGGAGGCGGAAACACTACTGAATGCATATATTTCCAACAAGCAGACATTCCACTCCTAAAGCACAGAGAATTGCTCAGTTAAATTTTTACTGTGCCCAGAACTTCTGAGCGCTGGGATTTTGCATCCACAAATTTGTCCCTATTTTTCTATTAAGATAACGACATTTGTCAGCCCTTATTGGGCCGATCCCAGAGAGAAACAAATCCCCGGGAGAACTCGAGATAGGTCCTTCCCCTGCAGAACTGGATCTCAAACTTAAATTTCTTCCCTCCCCCGAAGCCGTTCCCGCTCTTTCTCAGCCCCGCGCTTACCCGGCAGCTTCTCGGTACCCTCCACGGACAACTCCCGGGGCCCATGCTCCGCTTCCCCACCCGCTGCGGACTGGACTTTTCCTTCTCCCCAGATCACAAGGAGTAGGTACCGATCCATCTCCTTAGAGCTGAACTAATGTTTCAAGTCCCGGTTTCCACATCCAAACAGTCGCGCGCTACTGATATATTTCCGGTTCCCTTCCACTTTTGGTCGGCTGGGAATTGTGCGCCCTCCGTCTGTTTGCTGCAGCTTTTCCGGCCGGTGGGTTCTTTTGGGGAGTTATTCTCTCAATAGCTGCATTATTTCCTCCTTTCATGATGAAACTGCTAACACGGGAAGATTGGAGGAGACCCAGGAAGAGCAGAGAAGCTGACGAGGCCTGGCTGGCCTAGGAACTGTCATGCTTGGGTTTATACGTTTCCCGCCGGGCTAGTGATGCTGAGGTCTGGCCTTGGATCCTGCGCAAAGGACGGTCCTGCTGGTGGGGGAAACATGTCGAGTTTCTCCAAGGCACCCCAGGTGAGCTCGAACTCTTGTAGCTTGATGGAATTCATTACACTGGCAGAAGGAAGTCAGTGGCTCGGGTGGATTTAGTGATCCTGAGTCGGCAGGAAAGCCAGGATGCCTCGAGAAAGCATATACGAGGGTCGTGATTCTGGCTACTGCTCGCTGTTCTCTTCGGCACTTTTCTCTTTTCAGCCAGACCTTTTCATGTCCCCCCCGCTCCCCCCGCGAAAGAGTATTCGGAGAGAAGATCAGAGGTAATAAGGAGGATCAGATAGGGCATTGTAGATCATTGTGAGAATTTGTTCGTTACTGAGTAAAATGAGGACCCATTGAAAGATTTGGAGCCAGGTAGTAACATGATGTCATTTAGGTGTTAAAAGGAGCACTCTGGCCGCTGAGTTTAGACTTTTCAGAGATGGGGATTGATGGAAGATAGAAACAAAGAATCCATTTGGAGACCAACTGCAGTAATCCAGGCTGGACATGATGGTGGCACAAACCAAACTAGTAACAGTATAGTGTTGAAAAGTGGTCTGGTTCTGTTTGAAGGTGGGGCCAGAAGGATTTCCTGAAGAATTGAATGTGAACTGACAACAAAAGAAGAAACAAGGGTTACTCCAAGGTTTTTTGTTTCCATAACTGGAAGGGTGTGCCGTCAGCTGAGATAGGGAAGACTGAAATTGAAGCAGGTTTCAGGTGGAAGAGCAGTTCAGTTTTGGGTATGTTGGTCTGACTGAGATGCTTCTTAGCCAAGTCCTGCTCCAAGTGTGATTGCTTTCTTGAACTGTTTGTTACCTCTCTTGGATGAGGCATATACAGGAAATAAGCTTAAACATTTTAAAACTTTTATAGCAATTTGATGATATAGCAGTATTTTAATTTTTTTAAACAAAGTTTGGGATTATTTTTAGTCAGAATAATTGATCTGCAATGGAATGGGGAAAAACTAATCTTTGCTACATATGGTTTTAAAAGCACTGTTGGGCAGCTGCCAAGTGGACAATTGAATACAAGTGTAGAGTTGGGGGGAAAAGGTCCAGGCTAGAGATGTAAATTTCTACATTTGAGAGTCCTGAGCATGAAAATGGCATTTCAACACATGAGTCTGGTTGTAGTCTTTGAGGAAGTGTGTATTGAGAAGAGAGAAGGACCAAGAACTGAATTCTGGGACATTTCAACATTTCAGACACAAGAGGTAAGAGAAGAAGCAAAGTAGGAAAAAAAACCAACAGAGGGTGGTGTCCTGGAAATCAAGTGAGGAAAGAATACCCAGGAGGAGGAAATGATCACCTATACTGAAGCTTAGAATTGAACAGTAGATTTAGCGACATGAAGGTCCTGGTAACTTTGGCAGGCGGTAGAGTGAGGGCGATGAGTGTGGGAGGGCAAAAGCCAGGTCGGAGTAGGTTGAAGAGAGAGAATGAGGAGTAAAGACAACCTCTTTGGAAAAATGTTGCCACAAAGGAGAGGAAAGAAATGAAGCAGTGGCTAAGTGCGGTCAGGAGGGTTTGTTGTTGTTCTTCTTCTTTAACTTTATTATGGAGAATTTCAATCACATATAAAAGTAGGTATCACCCAGTTTCAAAAACCTCATAGCCAATATTATTTCCTCTGTACCTCCATTCACTTCTTTCCTTTTCTTATGAATTTGAGGTGAATCTTAGACTCCTATTATTTCGTAAGTAAAGAATTCAATATGTTCTCTACAAGATAAGGATTCTTTTAAAAAATATAATCCCAATACCATTTATCAAAGACAAACGAAAAATTAATTATAATTCCTTAATCTCAAATGAGTAGTATGTTCAATTTTCTCATATATGTTATAGAAATACATAAAATTTGTTACAGAAATACATAAAATAAAAATATAGAAAACATAAAAATACATAAAATATAGAAATACATAAAAACTGGGTGGCTCAGCCAGTTAAGCTTCTGCCTTCAGCTCAGGTCATGGTCCTGGGGCCTGGGATCAAGCCCTGCATTGGGCTCCCTGCTCAGCGGGGAGTCTGCTTTTTCCTCTCCCTCTCCCCCCTCCTCTTGCTGTCAATCTCTCTCTGTCAAATAAATAAAATCTTTAAAAAAAAGAAATACATAATATTTCTACTGTTCCTTTGGTTTTAGGATCTAGAATTAATAATTTCCTGTTTTTTAGTTCTCTCTTAATAAATTGGTTCTTTTTCCTATTTTTTTTCCTTTGCAATTTACTGAAGACAAAAGATTGTCCTATACAGTTCCCACTGTTTGAATTTTTCTTAGTTAGTCCTAAACTGAGAGTACTAGGGAAAGGGTATGGGCTAAAAGCTGTCTTTATTTGCAAAGAACATGATTTTCTATGTAAAAAATCAGATGGAATCTAAGAAAAGCTACTAGATCTGATAAATAAGTTTAGCAGGGTTGCGGGTTACAAGAGCAGCATGCAAAAAATGAAGTGTATTTCCATATACTAGTAACAATCAATCAAATTTAAATTAAAAATACAATACCATTTACAGTGACATCAAAATATATGAAATATACGACATGGATGGAACTGGAGGGTGTTATGCTGAGCAAAATAAGTCAATCAGAGAAAGACATGTATCATATGACCTCACTGATATGAGGAATTCTTAATCTCAGGAAACAAACTGAGGGTTGCTGGAGTGGTGGGGGGTGGGAGGGATGGGGTGACTGGGTGATAGACATTGGGGAAGGTATGTGCTATGGTGAGCGCTGTGAATTGTGTAAGACTGTTGGATCACAGACCTGTACCTCTGAAACAAATAATTCAATATATGTTAAAAAAAAAAAAAAAGACGATAGCAGGAGGGGAAGAATGAAGGGGGGAAATCGGAGGGGGAGACGAACCATGAGAGACTATGGACTCTGAGAAACAAACTGAGGGTTCTAGAGGGGAGGGGGGTGGGGAATGGGTTAGCCTGGTGATGGGTATTCAAGAGGGCACGTTCTGCGTGGAGCACTGGGTGTTATACACAAACAATGAATCATGGATCACTACATCAAAAACTAATGATGTATGGTGATTAACATAACAATAAAAATTTAAAAAATATATGAAATACTTAAGAGGTAAATCTGACAAAAGATATGTGAGGAGAACAAGGTAGAAACTAGAAAAGTGAGAGAGAAAAACAGAAATGGTGAGCAGTTTAGAAGCCGATTCGAAGTTTGTAATTTTAAACTAAAACCAGTTAGCCTGGTTGTACTTTTTCCAGCATTGTTCAGCAACTTATGTATGTGGATAGAGAAAACATCTGGTTGAGATCTTTCTGGGCTGGAATTTTCTTAGAGTTTGAAGTTACTGATGGATACTGCAAAGACAATGGTTTATGCCTGAGGCAGCCTAAAGATGTCTAAAGCAGCTACTTAAAATTTAAGTTTATTCAACATCATCCATCTATACTTGTCCAGCTATATTCCGTTACTGTATTCTCCCATGGATTTGAACTTCTCAGTAGTCTTCAGTTCCCAATTGGTCACTCATCTTTCAATTTAATATCTATTAGTCTCAAAATATTTTTGAAGACCTTTATAAACAGTTTCTACTTTCATAAGAGTTTCTCATTACCATTCCAGATTCTATTTTATGCGATACAAAAAAAGTCATAATATAAAGGAAAATATATCTTTGAAATGTTTTAGATAAAGCATCATCCATATTGCAGATAGAAAAGGAGGCAGGAAAAATTACTGTGTTAATCTTTGTATAGCGAAAAAAGACCCTCCTTTTCCAGAAACAGAATTGAATACAAAATGAAGGCTCTTTGTGATTGATTTATTATTAATATTAACTATAGAATACTCATGATGGTATATAATAATAAACTTGGTTATTTCCATTTTAATTAGAATTTTCTTTGTTTTCTCTCTTTTTAAATTTTTTTTTCCCCCTAGCAATGGGCCACTTTTGCTCGGGTTTGGTATCTCTTAGATGGGAAAATGCAGCCCCCTGGCAAACTGGCTGCTATGGCATCAGTTAAACTTCAAGGATTGCATAAACCTATATACCATCAACTGAGTGAGTATCATTTTAGATCTGTCACTAGTAACCATAATTTTCATACCAGAATAGAATCTTGAAGAAGTCTGACTGAACTGCTTCTAAGGACCTCATTTTTCCTGGGATCCCTTGTTCCATTCAGCAAAAAACCTACTGGGGCACTACAATGAATTTGGCTTATTCATAGGAAAACCATACAGACCAGTTTGCCTGAGACAACCCCATTTTATGCCATTACAACAGCAAAATTATCTGTAGCCCTCCTTTCATTCTCAGATATCCTGATTGGGACTATAAATTATATGTTCACTCTTATACATGTTTCTTCACATGGCAATGTGCATTTGAATAGAGAATTTTTGAAAATGAAGAAATAAGTTTGCCCTCTCTTCTAAAAACCTTTTCCTCCAGGAAGATGGATAGAACTAGCTGGACATGGAAAGTTTACTCTTCACTGTTTTTAATTGATAGATTTGATTTTCTGTAACCTTTTTCCAATACAAAAGAAAAGAAAAAAGTTGTTTTGATACTAAAAGACTTGTGCTTGTTACGCGTGGTTTTGATTGACTTCACTTAACCTGGGACTTCAGGGCCCACCCAGCAAGATCTAGGTGTTAGCTCTTACTCTTCATCTTGTTTGACCTGTCAACACCATTTTTGGCAATTGATCATAGTTTTAGCTTTTTGAAACATGAAGTTACATATACAGTGTGTAGATATAGATAAATTAATATTTAAATATAGGTAGTATTTTAAAGAAAATTAACAGTTATAATGAAGATGAAATAAATACCCATACACTCAACATTTGGGGTATTTCCAATTTTTTTTTTTTTTTTACCATTACAAACAATATTACTGTCAGTATTCTTGTACCTTTTTTACAGTGCATATGTGGATGAGTTTCTCTGAGGCCTGTTTACAGGATAGAAGTTACTGGGTTCAGAGGTGTTTAGGAAACTAGTTAGTCTTAACGCTGATGTCCTACCAGAGTTTGTATTATCCCTCATCTTCAGTAACACTTGATGTTTTCATTCTCTTTAAGTTTGACTACTCTGGTAGATGTGAAATACACTCTCCTGATGGTTTTGCATTGTCCTGATTGCAAATGGTGCTATGTATCTTTTTCTCTTTATTGGCCTTTTATCATTTCTTCTTCTGGGAAATGTCTATACGTGTCTTTTGCCCATATTTCCACTGAGTTATTTGTCCCTTACAATTTTATAACTTTTACTGTGAAAGTTTTCACATTTTCAGAAAAGCTCAAAGAATAGTACAGTGAATTATACCCTCCACCTAGATTACACAGTTATTAACATTTTAACATATAATTTAACATAAAATTTTTTACTCAATCATTGCAAAATAAGTTGCAGATGTCATAATAAATCCCCCTGAATACTTCAGCATGTGTCTCCTAAGAATAAGAATACTCCCGTGTAACCAAAATGCCCTTATTACACATAACAAAACAAACATAATTTAACTGTATGATTTAATGTCCAGTACATTTTCAAATTTCTTTAGTAGTTCCAAGAATGTTCTTTAGAGCTGTTACTTTTTTTTAAGACCAGAATCCAACCAAGGTTTATGTATTGCCTTCAGTTGGTTATGTTTCTTTAATCCTTTTAATATAGAATAATCCTTATTTTCTTCTTGCAGCTACCCTTTTGGGGAGTCCAGGCTAGTTTTCATGTAAAGAACTTTCTTCTTAAACACATTCTCCATTTGTTCTTGGATGCATTCTCTTGCTAACTCCTCCTTCCCAGTTCCTTTTGTTCTTTTCAACTTTCCAATTCCCCAGTCTTCTCTCATTAAAAATTAGGAGTACCCTAGAACCTGGTCCTTGCACCCCTTAACATTCCTTAAGCAATCACATTCAGTTTCATATCTCTATCTTCTATGATGCTTCTAGCTGCCAAATTTATATCTTCATTTTTTATCTTTTCCCTGTATTCCAGACTCACATAACCACATTTCTACTCAGCAAACTTCTTAGGTGTCTGGTAGACATCTCCAGCATGTTAATGTGTGTTTAACTTGGAGGTGTTGTACTTCCTGATTTCCCCCACCCAAACCAACCTGTTACTTCTGGTTTCCCAATCTCAATTAACACCTTCTTTACTCTTTTTCTTAGTTACTCTAGTCAGAAGTCTTTGCTTCATTTGTGACTTCCCTTTTTCAACTCCCTGTAAAAAATATATATCTATATATATGAAAAAATATACCTGAAGAAATATATATATCTGAGAAAATATATATATCTGAAATCTAGGCACCTCTCATTAACTCTCTCTTCTACTGTAATTTTAAACCACTGTACTCTCTATTCTGGGTTATTCCAAAAGCCTCCTCACTGATCTGCCTGCTTCTGCTCTTGCCCCAATAGGGTCTTTTCTCCACAGATCAGTTACAGTTGTCTTTTCCAAATGAGAATCAGAGGAAAAGCCAAATTATGTCAGTACCCTACAAGGACCTACATGGTATGGTCCCTATTATCTCCCTGATTTATTTCCTACCTCCCTTGAGTAATCCACTAAGGCTTACTACTGTTTCATTAATATACCGGCCAACACATTTTTGCCTTAGTGCCTTTTCACATTTTGTTCCCTCTGCCTGAATGGGATTTTCCAAATTTATGCCTTATTCCTTCACATCTTTCAAATTTCTGCTCATTTATATCCTGAGAGAGGCCTTCCCCAATTCCTCTGTCTGCTCCCCCTTTCACTTATTATACTTTACCTTGCCTTTAAAAAAAAAAGCATTCACTGATCACACATACCATATAAATGTGCATTATCCACCAACCTTTACTAGATGAAGTTCTAAGAGGACAGGAACTTTGCCTGAATTTTTCACAGCTATATATGCCCAGTGCCTAGAATGGTGTTTGACACATAGCTGGACTGCATGAAATGTTTTTTGGTGGATATATGCATTCATGGATACCAGTTTTGAGAATGAAGAAGTTACTTTTAATCAGGGCTCTGGCATTTCAACTAAGTTAGATTTTGGATCTGTGGAGCTAGGAGAAAGAGACCTGTAGATGCTTTGATTTGTGTAAGAGCAAGAATTTGCCAGTTCCCCCATTTCTCATACTTGCTGCTCTAATCTTTTTCTTCACTTAATGAAAATTTCAAAGTAAGCCCACAACCTGTGAAATCTTTAAGTACAGAATTTGAATGTAAGGATTCTGTCATGTTGATCTTTGTTCTTCAGGCACCTTAGTACAATGTCTGGTCCTTCAGAGATGCTTGTCAGAAACATTTTGTGGAATGACACTTTTAAGAAAATGTTTTACGAGCACAGTCAGTTCTCATTATTCGCTGTAGTTCCGTTCTTTAAAGTCACCACGAATGCTGAATGAGAGTGAACACCAAATCGTTGCTTCTGGGGGAGACACAGAGTTAGGTTCCTATGAGCCTCTGGTCACAGCATTTTTTGTCAGCCAATCAATACATAGTCTTGTTTGTTTTATGTGTTTCTGTTTAAAGACACCTTATTTAATACACATATTGTTGAACTTGCGGCCAACCACAGAGTAACTCATGACTGAACAACGCTTATCTAACACATTTTCTTTGTAAGACACACTGGAGCCTTCTTGCACTTAGGAACACTACACAGCCCTTGAGCATCAGACTTGAGGGATATTTAAAAAGTAAAGTCACTTTAAAAAGCACAAAAATGCCAAAAAGCTAGCACTAAATGGACCACAAAGGGACACTTGTTTATAGTAAGAGAACAGTCAGTGCATTACGTTATTTGACCTCAGTTGGAAACGAGTGCATCAAGCCACTTAGATTTTTCACTCATGTGCACATGTCTGCAAATGACTAAGAAAGCACCGCAGGTATTGAGATTAAAAATAAATTTTAAGAGAAGAGGCAAATTCGTAGTGTGGAATCCATGAATAATGAGGAGAACCTGTACTTCCAAAGTAAAATAGTGATGAGCAGACTTATGCTTGACTAATTCGAAATCTCGTTACTTTAAAAATCTCTTTTTTGGCAGACAAGGAGAATGCTGTAGTCCTAGAATTACCAAGTCATAGAAATTAATTCCTTAGGACTTCAGATATTTTGTTTAACTGCCTCATTTATACATGAGAAAACTAAAATCAGAAGAATAAAGTGACTTTCTCACTGTCACTCAGCTGCAATATTATAATAGAACTGGGACCAGAACCCAGGGACTTGTTTCCTCAGAGGTAAATTTCCCATTCCACCTCAGTATGGTGATTCTTAGCCACTTAAGCTGTGTTTTCCTGCTGATTTTTTTTTTTTACCTTAGCAATGTTATTAACAAGGTGATACACAAGATCTCTTAGATTGTTTTTGTAGAAATACAAACAGTACAAAATTTGGGGAAAAGTATAATTAGTAGTAATCTGATTTCCTTAAAGTATAGCACTTATCTATTCACTGAATTAAAGTTCTGCATTCTATAAGCAGGTCATTATTGCAAAAGTACTCCTTAGGTACCTAATGAGAATATTCTGCTAGAACACCAGACAAGCTTCTGTGGCTGCCTATCCAGTCATCCTTTTCTAGTAGAGGAGAATAGCTTTTCTATGAAATTAAAAATTTACATTTTAAAGATGGAGTTATTTTTGTTTCACTAAAAAATTAAAATGTAACATATCAGCAAAACTTTTTATATCCACAAGATGTCACTAAAATCAAGACTTAAATTGCAAGCAATTTTCAACTTACAAACATCTCATGTTGTAAGCGTATTTCTGACATTCATTGGTTTAATAAGCATTTATTAAGCATGTATTATGTGCTCACAATCACTGTAAACATGTTTTTTTGAAAATTGACATGCAGTTTCCCAGAAAAATAATACTATCAATGATGGTCGTATATCCTAGAGTGATTATAAAAATTAGCCAACAAAAAAAATAAATAAATAAAAAATAAAAGTTAACCAATAATGTATCTAAACATGATACATACGATATTTGAACTACTTTATAGGTCCAGTGGACTTTGTCAAGTGTTGTAGAAAACCAACCTTCCACTTACAGGATTATTTTTTTATGGAAAATGTGGTCTGGGTCAAGCTGGAAATGACGTGGAACTAGGAAAAGCATTCTCTCCTCTTTTCTAATTAGAGCTGCCCTTCTGAATTTAGGACCTGAGAGCTTTTTGAGCTTGTTTCTTTGTCACTGATAAATGAAAAGAAAGAACACATGGTAATTTTTGGATTATGACTTACTCTTCATGAGGATTCCACTCTTTTTGCTGCTTACAGATTAAAAAATTGAGGAGGACTGTATGAGCATTTATAAGAAGCAGACAGGGATACCTGGGTGGCTCAGTCCGTTAAGTATCTGCCTTCCACTCAGGTCATGATCTGAGGGTCCTGGGATTGAGCCCCACCTTGGGCTCCCTGCTCAGCGGGGGGCCTGCTTCTCCTTGTGCCCCTCCCTTTGCCCCTCTCCCTGCTCGTGCTTTTTCTGTCTCTCTCTCTCTCGAATAAGTAAACAAAATCTTTTAAAAATAAATAAAAAATTAGAAAAGAAGTAGAAACTTTTCTTCAGCATTTTCTAGAGTTATTATTAGATTATCCTAAAATACTCCTGATCTACATGAAATGAAACAAAAGTTGCACACAGTTCTTAACATTATAAATGCTAGCATACCAGTTTACCAAAAATTAGATTAGATCTAGTCCAATCTCTAGCATTCTGCCTTGTATTATTTACATCTTGTAAGGACTTGTTAGAAAATAAAAAAGTTTAGGATGCTGTTTTTACAGTGAGCCAGCTAACATTTTTCTCTCTTACTATCGAGTTCAGTGTCAATTTATTTCAAATGTCAATCACTGCATCATTTTAATTTGGCAATCTTAATTACACATTTATTCTTCCGCTCCTAGAATATCATCATACAAAACAGTGAAGGAGAGTTTTGCTTCAGGTTACATCCAGAATACTTAACTCCTTTGGAAGATATTTAGATATTATCAATAAATTTGAACAACACACCTTATTCCTATCACAGTGTCTTTACACTCAGTAGATTTTGTGGTAACCTACATGTTTGTCTGTCGTATTGGCTATGCACAAGTTCAGGGATGCCAAAAATAACACTGAGCTAGGCATTTGGACATTTATCTTTCAAGGTTGGAAAAAAATATAATGGCCAAAGCCAATTTTGTTATGTATCACTAAATTGAAATAGCTATTTTTCAAACATTTCTCAAACCAAATCTTGTATGGAGACCCAATATATAAAAACAGTGCTGCACAGGGGTGCCTGGGTGGCACAGTTGGTTAAGCGTCTGACTCTTGGTTTCTACTCAGGTCATGATCTCAGGGTCATGAAATAGAGCCCCATGTCAGGCTCCACGCTCAGCGCAGAGTCTGCTTGAGACTCTCTCTCCCTCTGCCCCCACCCTCCACGTGCTCTTTCTCTCAAATAAATAAATCTTTAAAAAAGCAAAACAAAGCAGTGCTGTGCTGGCTGAAGGAGGGAGAAGATGCTGGACCCTTGCTCCTGTGAGTCACCTTCTCAGAACCTGACATCTCTATCAAATACAGTTTTAAAACCATCGAGCTAAACCAAAGAACTTTATTTTTTTATTTTTTTTAAGATTTTATTTATTTGAGAGAGAGCATGCCCACAAGTAAGGGGAGAGGCAGTGGGAGAGGGAGAAGCAGGCTTCCTGCTGAGCAGGGAGCCTGATAACAGGGCTCCATCCCAGGACCCTGGGACCATGACCCAAGCCAAAGGCAGACACTTAACCGACTGAGCCACCCAGGTGCTCCTAAACCAAAGTATCTCCCATGAAATCTAAGAAAGGAATTGAATGGGAGCCAGACGTGATAGAACAAGCCCTATTTACATTTTTTAATTTTTTTTATTATTACGTTGATCACCATACATCATTAGTTTTTGATGTAGTGTTCCATGATCTATTGTTTGCGTACAACACCCAGTGCTCCATGCAGTACGTGTCCTCTTTAATACCCATCACCAGGCTAACCCCTCCCCCCGCCCCCTCCCCTCTAGAACCCTCAGTTTGTTTCTCAGAGTCCATAGTCTCTCATGGTTCGTCTCTCCCTCCAATTTCCCCCCCTTCATTCTTCCCTTCCTGCTATCTTCTTCTTCTTCTTTTTTTTTTTAATAAACCAAAGAACTTTTAAAGAAGGATTTGACGCTGTGAAGGGGATGAAAAGACAAACTACAGGCTGAAGGGAAATATTTGAAAACCACACAGCCCACAGGAAATAAACGTGTAATTAGAAAATGAGCAAAATACGTGACCAGCTGGCAAATAAACACATAAAAAATTCAACATTATTAGCCGTTAGGGAACAGATTAAAACCACAATGAGATATCACTACATATCTATCAGAATAGCTAAAATAAAAAATAGTGGCAATAAAAATGCTAGTGATGATGCAAAGAAATTGGATTACTTACACATTGCTGGTAGGAATGTAAAATGGTACAGCCAGTCTGGAAAAGAATATGGCAGTTTCTTATAAAACTAAATATGAGTTTACCATATATCAGTTGCACTTTTGGGCCTTTGTCCCAGAGAAATTAAAACACAAAAACCTGTACCAATTAATAATACTTCTGTATTACTCTTTATCCCCCTATAGTTATCAGCTCTTGGCATATTGTATATTTACTTATTTGTTTGTTTAATGTCTAGCTCATTCCACTAGAATGTAAGATTTATTATGAACAGGGATTTCAGTTGTATTCATTGCTATATTCCCAACATCAAGAACAGTACCTAGCATTAGTAAGTAGTAAGTTGGTTAATCAATCAATCAATGGAAAAGGAGTATAAAGCAGATTTTGGAAGAGAATCCTGCCAAACTTATATATATCTCCATCTGAATCTACCCCTGTATGGAGTCTGAGTAGCTCAGACAATTTTGAATGGTCTGATTTCTAAGGTAAGAACTAGGAGTATCTCCCATGAAATCTCAGAAAGGAATTGAATGGGAGCCAGATGTGATAGAACAAGCCCTATTTACATTAAAGTGAACACCAGGAATTTTTTTTTAACACTGTGACTGGTAACTCCCATTATATGAGTCTACATTAAGAGTCTTCAGAAGGAAGCTTATAATGTAGGTGGAGGGAATAAAATTGTACAAACAATAGGACAAGATAGGGTTAAATCAGTATCATAAGAGAAATTCAGGCATCTTTGTGGAATCAAAGGAGGTTGGCTTTGGTATTAGGAAAGGCTTTATGGAAGGACTGGTATTTATTTTGGAACTTGATATTTATGTGGAACTTAAATTTTTTGGATAAAATTTAGCAAGTGGAAATAAATCAGGAGAGTATTTCTAGTGGATGGAACAAAGAAAAGATTGGAGGATCTGTGTATACATTGTGTGTGTGTGTGTGTGTGTGTGTGTGTGTGTTTTGAATAGAAATAATGGAATAATGCTTTGGGGAATAGCAGGTGCAGTAGTGAGATGACTGTGAGACTTACAATGTAGAAAGTGATTTTAAGATGCCTGGCTCAGGCCCTTGCATGTGGGGGATACAGAATGAATGTTACTTCTCTTTCTCCCAGGCCATTTTGAGGAAAAATTGGGAGTTCTGGCTTAGGGGAGAAAACGAGCCAAAACACTGAAGCCGTAGCACTGAGAAGCACCCCTGAGAGTGTAACTCATCATGAGACTTTCAGTTCCCTGACAGGAAGCTTTTGAGTTTCCATTTTGATTGATTTTGTCTGAATTTATTTGGCACCTAATATTTATTTATTTATTTATTTATTACATTTATTACATTTATTTAGTTTAGCATTGAATATTATAAAAAGGGGCCAAATAAGGTTACATATCTAAGGTGAGAATTTTGTACAAATAAACTCAGAATTCCTATTCTAAAAATCACTTACTGAGCTCTAATTTTTTTAAATCTGAAGGGAATTAATTTCTCTTGGAACATCTCTTCATCAGGCAATAGAGTTCCAGTTTATATGCATTTGGTGCAAATTATAAAGCATAATTTTTTAGTTAAAACCTTAAAATGAAATCTATTTAACAAGAAATTTAGACAGAAATGATTGTACTATATTCAGGATCTTAGCCTTTAACGATATTGGCTTTTGTTTTAATACGTAATGCAGTAAAAAAAACAAATACTTAATTGCTGATTAGCTCTCTTTAGAGTCAGAGAAGTGCTTCTAAGAATGTATTTAATAGAGATCTGGCATAAGTTATTGAGAGAGAATAACTTTTCCCAGATTAGATGTTCCTACCTTAGAGATGAAAGAACATGATTTTCATCTACTCTGTGATATTCTTTCTAATGTCCTTTGAAATATCCTTTTTGATCTCTACAAAAGAGAGTAGCTTTGTTTGGAGTAGCTCAAAGTGCTTTTTGCATACTTACAGCTTAAGTAACATTTTAAAAATGAATTCAGCTTTCGTGTAAAGTTAACAATTCCATTTTTCCTCCACGTAAGTATCACGGAAAGAGCCAGAACATGGTGTTCAATAACATGGCATGTGAGCTTTGGCAGATCACTTAATCTTAGCAAGCCTTAGCTTCTTCAACTGTAAATGTCTGCTTGAAAACTAAGGTAACTGAAGCATTCTCTGAAACGATATAGATCTCTTCTCACCCTCTTTGTTTTTCTTTTCATTTGCCCAATTGCATTCCTTAGTAGCCCACTGTGGGTCACTTATAGGAACTTTAGGCAATCCACCAAATACAAGCTATCTTTTCAACCCACTCACAGCAAACTTCCTGGGTCTTCCCTTTACATTTCTAGATTCCCTTTCACTGTGGTAAAGAAAACCGACCTGCTTTATCCTCTCTCCTTTACCCTTGTTCCACATAGACTATGACTGTACTTCTCTCTGAAAATGCTGTCATTCCAATTCAAAGCTCTGCATAGAATCTTATAATGTAATCGTTAGTTTTCATATATGGTATTTATTTATACTTAGTTTTTCAGGTTTTTTTTTAATAAATAAGCTTTTAGAATCTTTTTAAGTTTCCCTTTTACTATAATAGGCATTTAAAAAATGTTTCTGATTACTTGATTTTGTGATGTATAGTGACTTCTTTGAAAACTGCATGTTGACTTTTTAGGGTTTTTTGTTTTGTTTTGTTTTAGGTGAACAGCCAAATTTAGGGGTACTTTCACTGGAAAATTAATACATATATTTTAATTTTCAGGTCATCTGTCATATCAAATATGCATGTTGTCATAGTTGAGAGTGGCAGTTGAAATGTAGCTACTTAAAATGTGGGTGGAAAAAGCCTTGGGTTAGTAGGTAAGCGTAAGATCATAGTACTCTATTGTTATCTGAATTTGAGAAGAATAATCAGTTGTGATGTTTTACATTTGTTTTCAATTTGCCTATTGGTAAAACATACCTTTTTATTTCTATATGCATATTGTTTTCAATTTGTCTTCTATTTTTAAGGCAAAGTTTGTATTAGATATTTAAAGGTACGTTAATATAAACATTTTAGCAAAGTGTGATTATTAATGGGAAAAGACAATAGGAATAACAATAGTTTGCCTTTCAAAGATGTATTGTTGTTATTGGCATCTTTATTATAGTGTCTGTTACCTTCCAGTGTTGAGATTTTCCAAATGTCTGGCCAATTCTTTCTATACTTAGGTGTTATATAAAAGAAGAACAGAACAGCAAAATCCTGTTCAAGGATTTTGGTGTTGCACTGTGACTTGCTTTTATATTTTAATGTTTTGTTTAGACTTTGAAAAGCTTTATAAATAACCAAGATCACTTTTTCTTAAGGTCATGGCTTTCATATAAAATCTTTCTTTCTTTGTTCTTTTTAAATCTAGGTGACTGTGGGGATCATGTTGTCATTATGAACACAAGGCACATTGCATTTTCTGGAAATAAATGGGAACAAAAAGTATACTCCTCACATACTGGGTAAGATAAAGCCATTGTCCAACAGACATATGAAAAAGTGCTTACATCACTAACCATCAGGAAATGGCCAGTCAAAACCACAATGAGATACTACCTTACCCCTGTCAGCATGGCCAGAATCAAGAAGACAATACATAACAAATGTTGATGAGGATGTGGAGAAAAAGGAACCTTCATCCACTGTTGGTGGGAATGTAAACTGGTGCAGCCACTGTGGAAAACAGTATGTAGGTTCCACAAAAAATTAAAAATAGAACTACCCTATGATCCACTATTTCCGCTACTTAGGTATTTAGCCAAAGAAAATGAAAACACTAATTTGTGAATACATATATACCCCTATGTGTATTGCATTATTTATAATAGGCAAGATATAGAAAAGCAATCAAGTGTCCACTGATAGATGAATGGATAATGATGTACACATGTGCACATGCACTGGAATATTACTCAGCCACAAAAAAGGATGCAGTCTTGCCATTTGCAACAATATGAGTATATAATGTTAAGTGAAGACTCGGAGAAAGATAAATAACATGCGATTTCACTTATATATGGAATCTAAAAAACAAATAAATAGGGACACCTGGGTGGCTCAGTCCATTAAGCGTCTGCCTTCAGCTCAGGTCATGATCCCGGGGTCCTGGGATTGAGCCCCGCGTCGGGCTCCCTGCTCAGTGGGAGGCCTGCTTCTCCCTCTCCCTCTGCTCCCCTGTTCCTGCTCTCTTTCTCTCTCAAATAAGTAAATAATCTTTAAAAAAAAATAAATAAATGAATAAACAAAAAGCAGAATCAGAGCTATAAATATAAAGAACAAATTGATGATTGCTAGAGGGGATGAGAGTGGAGGGGATGGGCAAAATGGGTGAAGGGGAATGGGAGATACAGACTTCCAGTTATGGAGTGAATAAGTCACGGGGATAAAAGGTTCCGAATGGGAATATAGTCGGTGGTATTGTAATAGCATTGTATAGCATAACATACAGAGTTGTTGAATCACTAAGTTGTACACCTGAAACTAATGTAACATCATGTGTTAGCTATACTCAAAAAAAAAAGATCATTGTCAAGGAAGATAGGTAGTTGAAATATATTACTTTAAAAATACTCTTGGTCTTACTATGGGTGCCGGGCTGGCTCAGTTGGAAGAGATGCCTCTTCATCTCAGGGTTATGAGTGTGAGCTCCATGTTTGGTCTAGAGAATATTTAAAAAAAAATTTTTTTTTAAATAAATAAGTAAACAAACCCATCCCTTAAAAAAAAGGAATACTATAGATCTCACTTAAAAAGCTATTTTCAAAAATTGGCATTTAAGAAAATACTAATTTTGTATATGCTACATATATAATTTAATCAAAAAACCCACAGAACTGTACCAAATACTAGTTATTAGTGACAGTATTTGTTTTTCCTGGGAGCATTTCACATAACTTCTCTGGTTTAGATTATTCTCATTTTTTAGTCAGTCTTCTCAATTTTTTCTTTCTGTTTCCTATAATTCATGTTACTGCTATTTCCTGAACCATAATACATGAGACGTTTAAGGAATGGTGAACCAAATCCCCAAGTTTGGAAGATACCTAAAATCCCCACAACATACCTTTCAAGATCCAGGTCTCTCTGCCAGTGTTTGAATAATAACCATCTCGTGGCTTGTAAGGCAGCCCATTCATTCCACCTTTGAAATGGTTTAAATTTTAGAAAGCTCTTTATGCTATTGAATCATAATCTGTTTTTCTGCAGCTTTCATACTGGTCTTAGTTCTCCTCTTTGGACAGTGTAAAATAATCATATCTCTTCCACAGGACATCCTTCACGTAATTTTGAGAAAGGGATGAATAAGAGCCCATTGATTTATCTTTTCCCTAGGCTAAACATGTATAGTTTCTTCAGAGTTCTTCCTTTGGCTTCCCTTTGACTATTCGCCTGTGTATCTTGGTCACTCTCTAGATAGAGTCATTTCTTGTCAGTGTCTTTCGTAACTAAATATACTCAACTGGCTATGTTCTGATGGTTTCCTGGTATATTGGGAGTCCTCCATTTTTCAGTTGCAGTCCTCTATTGCAACAGAACTTTTCTTCAAGGCCATATCACTGGGTGGTAGTACACTGAGTTCATGATCAGCTAAAACTCCCAAGTCTTTCTTAAACATGCTGCTGTTCAACCATGTATCTTCCTTCTTGTATGTTTTAGTTGCATTTTAACCCAACTGCAATACCTTAGTTAAATTTTATCTCCAGCCTTTTAAAATCTTTTGAGATCTTGATTGTGTCATGTAATGTGTTAGTTAACCCTTCTGCTTCAGGTCATATATAAATTTAATTAAGCATACCTTCTATACTATCATGTAAGATATGGTTAGAAATGTTGACCTTTCATGGGTTCCTGGGTGGCTCAGTCAGTTAAGCGGCTGACTCTTGATTTCAGCTCAGGGTCCTGGGATCAAGCCCCACATAGGGCTGTATGCTCAGTGGGGAGTCTGCTTGAGATTCTCTCTCTCCTTTTACCCCTCTCCCCACTCATGCTCTCTCTCTAAAATAAATAAATAGATCTTTAAAAAAAAAAGAAATGTTAGCCTTTCATTCTTGATTAAAATTATTATTTTATTTCCAAGTCCACCTTCGTCTTAGACAAGCAGACTTTAATATCCCCCCTAAGTAGGTCTTAAATACTGGGAATAACTTTTTTGCTTCCATTAGCCATCCTTTGCCCACATAAATGCCCAAGTAAATATTCACATCCGGCTTTAGTAATTTCTACTATTAGGAAATCTCTACAGATAAACCAAGTTCTATAAAATTTAGAGATAATGGGGGAAGGAAATATGAAAAGTCAGGCTAACATAATGTGATAAAAGCATAAAGGGGAAGTATTGACAAAAAATGCTATAGTAATTACTGTAGCAATAATGTCTGTAGTGATACTGCAGATGAAGGAAAATAATAGCAGTGCTGGTAGCAAATAGCTAGTGCAATGTACCCTTTGCTGGTGGTGTCCTTTTCAGTAAAACTCTCTTATCTATGGATGAAAATCTAAACTGCTGTAAATTATTGGTACCCAGCTACCCCTTCTGCTTCAGAATCCTTCATTTTAGCCAACATACTGCTATTTCTTGCCTCTCTGCCTTTGCATGTGTTATTCTCCTTCACAGGAGTGTTTCTCAAGAACTCTCATGTTTATCCATTAAAATCTGACTCAGGTATCACCTCTTCTGGAAGTCCTTCCCTATTTCCTCCTCCCCCGTAGGGTTAGTCACTTTTTGTTTCTGTTTCTCCTGACTCTTCACTTTGTTCCTTCACCTCACTTCAGGTACCACTCTTATTATGCTCATAACACTGTTACATTATGTATTCAAAATTTAACTCTCTAGTTGTAAAAATGTTAATATATGATAATTTTAGAAAATGCAGAAAAATGTAAAGAAGGAACTAAAAATCATTTTTCATCCTGTGGACTAAATATTTTAATACATACACAAGTTTACATCCTTTTTCACTTTATATAAAATTCCCAGAAAGCTTTTTTATAAATATTGTCAGTCACTGTGTAGTAGTGCACAATATGATTTGCATATATAATGATTGTTCTATTTTGTAAAATTAAAATTTTTAATTTCATAAAGAGCCGAAAAACATCTTTATCCATTAGGCTTTTTCAATATATAGGGTAATCTAAAATAAAACTAGAAATGTAACGAATTTCGAGATCAAAGGGATGATAATAGGTCTTTTAAGAGGTATTTCTAAATACTACTGTAATATTGCACTAGGAGTGCATAAGGATGCCTGTTGTAAAACTGCTGACAGTACTGCCATAAAAATGGCTTAACAATAAGATTCTGCTACTTCGATGGGCATCGGATTGTTTACATTTGCATTATAATAAGGTATCGATGCTTTTCTTAGCACTTTCTCTGCATATTTTATCTATTAAGAATATTAATCCACTATTAGATAGTTTACTTTTTACGAATTTTCTTTATATCCTTTGTTGTATGGTTATTTAACTTTTATATAATTAAATCTCTCTTTTCCCTTGTAATTTCTTCTGTGTTTTCCAGTCTCAGAAAATCTTTTCTCATCTAAATATTTCATAAACATTCACTTCTCATGGTTTTAGAGGTCAGGCGAGATGTGTATGTGTGCACCTTGAACTTTGACATCTAACTGTTCAGTCATCTAAAGTGTATTGATATGAGTTAGAAATACAGTCTACTGTTAGATGCCTCAGTAGAATTCACTTAGTCATTTTTCCTGTGGACAGGATACCGTTATATTTATTGTATAACCCCAGCACTCAGCACAATAGGCATTCAGTATTTACTGAATTAATTTGAGTTGAAAAAAATTTGACTAACATTTAAAACAAAGTTTCGTCTCTTCCATTCAGGCTATCCCTGGAGGAAGAAGTGTAATTACTTTTTCACCAGTAAAAATCAACTGAGTATTTATTACACTATGCAAGTCATTTGTATACTCAGAATTTTATGCTCTCTCTCCAGATTCTCCTGAAATAAAACATAAATGGTATTATGCTTTAGAATTTGGCATCCCAGTGTTGAAAACAGAGATGTGATCTTTAGCGTAGAAGGTGTAAAGTACTTTTTTCCATGGAGAGAATGAATACAGGAATTGAAGTCTAGACAGGTATTTCTTTTTCTGAAACTGAAATTCCTTGAAACAGATGCAAGAGTATCACTTTGAAAATTATCCATCTTTCTCAGCAAACTTCTAAATCTGCTTCTTCCATTTTATTCCTAAGATGTGATTCTTTCAAATGTTTTCAGGTCTTGTCGAAAGAAACTTATGAAAGGAATCACATTTTAGGTAATCTTTAACTTCTTTTGCAGAGTGTACTGAGTTTATGTTTTCTTTTCCCCTTCCTCAGAAATCATTTAGGCTATATTTATCCATTCAGCATAATGAAACCTTACATCTGTATATTGTTTTTGTTTTAAATTTCTTAAGCAGTTTCACAAACATTTTCTCATTTGACTCTTGTAAAAATCTTGAGAGGTAGATAGAGCAGATAGTATCATTTTCTCATGTGAATAAACTCATATAAAAAGGTAAAATGAGTTAACTAATATTATACTGGTAGCCACTGGTAAACCTAGATTCTTGACTGGAATATGGGGCATCCAAGTTACTAAGCTGCCACCACTATGATCCCAAATATATATATATCCCATATACATGTGTGTATGTGTATATGTATGTGTGTGTGTATGTATATGTATATGTATGTATGTATGTATATATACTTTTTAACCTCTACTCATTTTATATATTTTTATGTGAATTCAGTGAAATATTTTATTACTTATAAGACCAGCGTATAACTCTTAGTGGTCTTTTACCAATTGTTAATAGGAAACAGGATCATCCCCTCTTCAGAGTATGAACTTGACTTTAGAACCAAAGTGGTCTACCACTATTTTCCCCAAACTTGACCCCTAGGCTATACAGACATTCTGACTTGGCAGGAAATGTGAAGCATATTGGCTCACTGCTTTTTCTTTCTTAATTCAAGCAGGATAAACTACCCCATAATGAATGAATGAATCAATGAATCAATGAATGAAAACTTTAAATTCCCTTGAAAGGTAATTATGCCATGAATTTTCCAAGATGTGGAACTTTTATGAAACAATGATAGTTGACCACTTAAAAAGAACAGCATTTCAAATAGCATAGGTTACTACTTAATTTTTTTAAGACACTAATGAACAGCATAGTTGCCTAAAACAATAATTTTATAATAAAAATAGTTTTCACATTATAAAACATTCATTTCAAGAATACTATATCATAGCCTACTCCCAGTTTTAATGTCTTTGCTTCTTTTCACAGCTATCCAGGTGGATTTAAACAAGTAACAGCTGCTCAGCTTCACCAGAAGGATCCAGTAGCAGTAAGTTTATTGTATTTTTTATTATTTATCATCTGTGGAAAGACGTTCAGAAACTGTTTTTCCAGTCTTGCTTCTCTTCTAATGTAGCTAGCATGCAAGGCTATAAATTCTGCGCTTTAACTGTCTCACAAGTTTTGATAACTATTAACCCATTATTATTCAAATCTATATATTTTCTAAATACTATTTACTATGTTTTTCATGTAGCCAAACAGTTTTGTTGCTTTTCTTTTTAATTACTTGATACCAGCCTGATTACCTAGAATATGATATGTTCACGAAAACATCTTGGAGAGCATTGTTTGTATCTATGTATGTTTATATATCCATTATATCAAATATGCAAAGTATGTTGTTCCAATCAAAAGTCTTACCTTTTTTTGTTCATTTGATTTATTGATTACCTGAAAGAGTTATGTTACATTCTCAATTGTGGATTTATTTTTTCCCTGTAGTTCTGGCAGTTTTAGCTTTGTATATTTTGAAGATTTAGTGTTAGATGAATTTAAGTATGGAATTATACTATTCCTAGGAATTAATCAGCATATGTACTTGGCCCTTTTTATCTCCAATAATGCTTTTTAACTCCAGATGTATTTTTTTTATATTAATAAGCTGCATCAGTCTTCTTTTGATAGTGTTTGCCTGAAATGTCATTTTACTTTACCTTTAAACTAGATTTTATTTTTTCCTCTCTTTCTTTCTTGCCTTCTTTTGGATTGAGTTTATTTATTAGAAGTCTAAGATTAATCAGTATCTTTATTTTCCTCCAGATCAAATCAAGGTCCTTAGAAGATTTTTAACACCTACTCTCCCTCACAGTTATGATTCTTTCTCTAGTCAACAATTTTTAAAACCCTTCCAATTCAACATTCTTGTTATTGTTTTACATAGTTACTGATTTTTTATGATTCTTTTTGCTTATAAATCCTTTCAGATAACAGCCTTCCTTTGGGATTAATTTCCTTCTCGAAATACTTCTTTGGACATTCCTATCATAACATTCTCTTAATAGTAAACTCATTTTTGTCTGAAACTATCTTTATTTTTGACTTCTTTCTTGAAAGTTAGTTTTGCTTATTCAGTATATGCGATTCTAGGATAACTACTCTCTTTCACCTGTTTGAAGCTATTGTTCAAAGAGATTTTAGTTTCTGTTACTGCTATTGATAAATCACATGTCAGTTTAACTGTTTCTTTGTATGTATTTTGTCTTCTTTTTGGATACTTTTGAGGTCTTTCCTTTGGCATTGGTTTTCCTGTTTCTATTCAAGTCTTGTTATTTATTTTGCTTGAGGACTGGTATCTTGAGTTCTGAAAATTTGTCAGCTCTTACATCTTTTAAATATGGGTCCCTTTATTCTTTATCTGTTCTTTCCTTTTGGAAATCTGGTTATATTTACAGTAGATTGTCTCATTTCATTGTACATGATTCATTAGCTCTCTTGCATATTTTATATGTCCCTGTCTGTACTGCATTGTCGATAATTTCTTTATGTCTATGTTCTAGTTCTCTGTCTTTTTACCTGTGTTTCATCTGATCAATCCTTTTATTGAGTTTCTAATTTGAATTATTATATTTTTTTCTTGAAGATTTACTGTTTGTCTTTTTTTTTCAAGTTTGCTGGTCAGTTTTTTTTTTAATTTTTTATTGTTATGTTAATCACCATACATTACATCATTAGTTTTTGATGTAGTGTTCCATGATTCATTGTTTGTGCATAACACCCAGTGCTCCACGCAGAACGTGCCCTCTTTAATACCCATCACCAGGCTAACCCATCCCCCCCCCCCTCCCCTCTAGAACCCTCAGTTTGTTTTTCAGAGTCCATTGTCTCTCATGGTTCGTCTCCCCCTCCGACTTACTCCCCTTCATTCTTCCCCTCCTGCTATCTTCTTCTTTTTTTTTTTCTGCTGGTCAGTTTTGATAGTTTTTCTGTTTCTTTGTCATACTTGGGTTCCTTATTTTTTTAAGCCTAGTAAACATAATTCTTAGTGTTTATATCTGATTCTAATATTTGTGGTCTTTGTGGATCTGTAATATATTGTTTCTGCTCAGAATACTTGATAAGCTCATGTACCTTGAAACTTCATCACTGAGAATTCTTTGAGACTTATATCTTCAAAGTGGATTTCTTCATAAAAATTTGCTTAGCGGGGGGACCTGGTGGCTTAGTTAAGTGCCCGACTCTTGGTTTCCATTCATGTCATGATCTCAGGGTTGTGAGATTGAGCCCCACGCCGGGCTTTGCCTTCAGTGGGAGTCTGCTTGGGATTCTGTCTCCCTCTCCCTCTGCCCTTCCCCCTTCTCCTGCACGTGCTCTCTCTTTCTCTAAAATAAATAAATAAATCTTAAAAAAAAAAAAAGATTGGCTTAGCTTCTGATAGGTGCATGGGGCTATACCAACCTAAGACCTCTTTAAGCTATACTTTATAGACTTCTGGGTTTTGATCCCCATTTTAAAAAGGGTGAATTTGGGGCCTCGAGGCCTTCTGCAGTCAGGCTCATGCTTCTAGTTTCCTGTCAGGAAAGATTTTTATTTTTTAATTTCCCTACTCTATACCCTGGATATTGACTTCTGTTGAAAATCTAGGTTTATGAGGAAGTCTTTGATCTTACTTCCTGACCAAAAAAGAGGTAGTCCTTTGAAATCCAAGCCCTGCACTAAGCTGATGCCCTCTGGGCAAATGCCAGCCTTAGGACTCTTTTTTGTACTACTTTCTCCTACTTCTGGCCTCTAGTTGCTTCCATGCTTTAGAAAAGATTTTTTAAAACAATATTATTAATTTCATTAATATTTATTTCTTTATCATTTGAGTTATATACTAGACATTTCTAATCTAAATATTAGCTGTCAGTATTGCTAAAAACAAAGTCTCCTGTTGCCATTTCACAATTTTGTTTTTCCTTCCTTAATTCTTTGTAACTCAGTCTTTGAACTATACTCATAGAATAGATAATAACATTTTCCCTATTATGAACTATTTTAGCTTTATACCTAAATACATTCATAAATGAACAAAGTGTTATGCTGTGAAGACATTCTTTTTTTAATTTCCCTACAGTGGTGAATAAAAATAGGTATCTATTGTCAGGATACAATCATTTGTTTGGTGTAATACTGCCTAAAACTTCCTTGGAGGTGAGGGAGAGGGACATATTTTATTATAGTAAGTCCTGACATAGCATTTGGGAAGTTCCATACTTTACCATTTATTTTTACTTCTTATCATTTATAGGTGTTTTACAAAAATATGCTCAGAGATTGCTTAAGAAATATTTAACGTTCTGTGGTCAAATAAAATATTCTGTTTTGACTATTTATATGGATTGCATGTAATGGTATTAAAAAGTTATAAGGGCTGCCGATAATATGTACCATAAGTGCTACAACAAATGGTAGTTTTAATATTTGACAAATATTTTTAAGATTTAAATTTCTGTGTCATTCAGGCATGCTCACTATACACTAGGAGGCAGTATCGTCCCAACTTTTTTATAAGGATTTGGCAATAGATAACATTTGTAGAAATTGTTTCAAGTTATGTTTTATAAACAAATATTAAAATGCATTACAAAATGTTTAATGAAGGCCTAGAAAATAGTTCAAAGTTAAATCCATTTGAATTATTATGTCATTTAAATAACGTTAATTTTTTTTTTAAGTCTTAATTTTGACTTTGCATTTTGAAAAAGAATAGCTTGTTAAGGAAGAGTTCAGTTATTTTACTTCCAAATTAAATACTTACGTGTTTGGAACAGTAGGTCTTCTGCCAGCAGACATAATTTGCTTATCAGTACTTGGTGTATGGGCTTGTAAGAGAATTTGTTTCTGATTATTAGTACAGTCCTGGAATATTGTTTGTAAAATACATTAATTAATAATTTGAATAGTTATTAGTAGGTTATTAAATATTTCAAAATATTTTTATAATTACACAGATTATTTGTAAACTCATATAAATGTGTTGATTCAGCCTTTCCTTATCCCTCTATCATATATTTTAGTTTCATTAGTAGTTTCTTTGTCCTTATATTTTTTTCTTTTTTTTTTATTTATTTAAATAATCTCTACACCCAATGTGAGGCCTGAACTCAGGACCCCAAGTTCAAGAGTTACATGCGCTTCTGACTTAGCCAACCAGATGCCCCACCTCTTTGTCCTTACATTTTTTTCTAACATGGTTCCTTTCTTATCTCCTCGCCACCCCCATAGTTAATAAAGTTATTTTGTGTGAAACAAATGGGCACATGCCCTGGTTTTCAGATGTGGAAGCTCTTTAATATTTATTAACCTCGCTTTATTCTTTCTCACTTTCTGAATTCCTTAGAACTTACGCTTAAGCCTATGCAGCTATAATTACTTGATTGCTTGCACACGTTGTGTTCTATTATTTGGGGCGTATATTGTTTGTATGTTTGCCTTTTTCTCTCCCCTGTCGGGTTAAAACCTTTCTACACTTTCTAGCTTTCTCTAATTTGACCCTTATGTTTGCATTTTTTAATAGGGCAAGTTTTAAAAAAACAACTTGTTAATTCAAGTGACTACAACTGTATTTTTTTAAGAGCATGAACCCTAAATGCCATATAACCCTACCATAACAATAAAATTGCTATTTTGGGATATTCAGAGGATATAATGACTAGCTTATCCAGAAAAGATGCTCAGTAGTCTTAACACTGTCGATTTCTGCTTAAGACTTTTAAAAATTAAAAATTTTAAGGACAAGTATCTACATCAGTGCTGTCCAGTAGAAATTTCTGTCATGATGTTCTGTTGTCTGCACTGTCAAAGATGATAGCCACTAGCCATATGTGGCAATTGGTCACTTGAAATGTGGCTTGTGTGACTGAGTTAACTGAATTTTTAATTGCTTTTAATTTTAACAATAGAAATCTCTATTAAAATCTCTGGAACATAGAGTATTAATAGTACTAAACTGGAAAATATATATGGGATGCCATTAGCTTTTGTATGTAGTAAGAGTTTTTTTTGTTTGGTTAGTTTTTTTTGATGAGAAAATTAAAGATACAGGAAATCCTCTTATAGTGCAACACTGTTCTAACATGTATAGTTTTAGTGGGTTTTTTTTAATTTTATTATGTTAATCACCATACATTTCATCATTAGTTTTTGATGTAGTGTTCCATGATTCATTGTTTGCGTATAACACCCAGTGCCCCATGCAGAGCGTGCCCTCTTTAATACCCATGACCAGGCTAACCCATCCCCCCACCCTCCTCCCCTCTAGAACCCTCAGTTTGTTTCCCAGAGTCCATAGTCTCTCATGGTTCGTCTCCCCCTCTGATTTCCCCCCTTCATTTTTCCCTTCCTACTAATTTTAATATATGTCAAGTCATATTCTTAGATTATGTGTACAGATGGTAAAAATTGATGCAGCTCTCCAAATGTCCCTATCGGCAGCTTTATGAAGACCTCACAGTATATTTGTATATACTAGATGCCAGCAGGCCCCCAGGAGATGATGGAACACAGGGTGACACTGTGTGACCTTCTCTTGATAAAGGATGTCAAATCACATTCAGACCAACAAAGAGGATAATCTTAAAAGGGAAAAAGTAAATCACGGCAAGATTAGTTTGCCGTCTTGGGAATGGGTATGGTAGAGAGGAGGGACTTTTGTCTTCTTGAGAGGTGACAGAGAGAAACACATTATAGGTGTGATTGCATGTACTATATGTCTATTCTGGGAGTAAGACCACTGCCTGGTTTGGATTCCAGCACCACCAAGTTAGATATATGAAATTGGGAGAGTTCTTTAACCTCTTTAAATCTGTTTTCTCATGTGTGAAATGAGACTCAGCATCATAAACAAGACGACAAATGTAACACAGTTAACAGTGTTAACATTGTTGTAGATTTGTGACCTACGGAGTCATTCTCAGAACTGTATGGTCATGCTTACTTTATGAATTTGAAACCTCCTGATCTACCTGGAGGAAACTGGATTTAAGGCCTCCCTGGGTTCTGCTGTATTCAGTATGTGACAGATTATTTGAGCCATAGGTTCTTATACAAGCTAAGAGAATTTCTTCTTATTCTAGCTAACATGAGTACATATGTAGATTATTTTCCATCTTTCCCTATTGTCCTTTTCCTTTAAGACTAAATTAAAGCAAATAGAGCCTAAAGAAAATAGTAATGCACAAAATAATGACAATTCCTTTGCTGTTGCTGTCACATATATCTACTTAGGTCCTAATTTCTTTCCTTTCGTTTTTGTTGAGTCTTAGCCCACTTATTTTCGCCACTATCTCTAAATGTGGTTGCCTTCTTATATCCCAAATCAGATTTTTCTTGTTGAGTCCTACATATATCTGTTTTTCAGATTGTGAAACTAGCTATTTATGGCATGCTGCCAAAAAACCTTCACAGAAGAACTCTGATGCAGAGATTGCATCTTTTCCCAGATGAGGTAAGTCAGTGGTCGTTGGTAATGATGCTGCAACAAGGAACATGGCCAGAGCCCCTGATAAATTGAGGGTATTCATTGCTAATTTCATCAGCTATAAAAAGCATGAATTTCATATACATTTTATGTGACTAGTAGCAAACCTTGTTTGAATCATGGATTAATAACTCAGTTTTGGTTGCTAATTATTTTCCTTGATTTAATTTTAGAATACTTGTTCCTAACTCAAAATTTATTCAGCTAAAAAAGTATTTGAAAAAAATAGTTTTATTTATTACTATTAAACTATTTTAAGTCCTTAGCTTTTCTCTTTAGTATAATGTAATGAAACAGTAGAGGTTCTATAATAAAATAGTTGAGTCCAGGCTCTGGAATCAGACTATCTGGATTAGAATTCATGCTCCACCATTTACTGACTTTATGGCCATGGGTAGTTACTTATTATCTCTGTTTTCTCATCTGTAAAATGGAAATAAGGGTACCTACTTTACAAGATTGTGGTAAGGGTCAAATGAGGTGACATTTGTAGAGCACCTAGAATAGGCCTGACATAGTAAGTGCCATCATTACCATGATTGTGATTGTTGTCCTTATAGTTACTACTAGAGGAATAATGTAGAAACTAATTCCAGAATACGAAGTTATATCAACTATTTAAGGCACTGTGTGCTCTATCTAGTTAGCTTAATGCATGAGTAAATTACTCAGGCTTTTATCAAAATGGTTAATGTATTACCTTTGCTTTGCATGAATGAGTAGAATTTTCCAGTATTCACTTTACCTCTGAGGTAACAAGTATGGGAGCTATGTCATCATCTAAAAATAAATGACTTTCATCAAATCACAATATTAAATGTTGTATTTCTGATTGTACTGTCGCATTTTTTTAGAATCTGTACTTTCTAAAAGACACACACACACACACAAAATGTGTGGATATAGATAGATATATAATCTTAGTTATAAGGCAGTCAGGTTTGAATGTGGATTTTTTGTTTTCATGGTAGTTCATTTGAACAGCAAATTACTTAAATAGTTTCAGACTATAAAATTAATGGGCCCATTTCCCCAAAAATGGATTGTCAAATATTCAAAAGCTTCATAGCACATTTTGTTGTCCAGGCCATAGGGAAATAGACATTCATAGATTGCTGGTAGGTATACAAAATGGTGCAACCGATAAGGAATCTGAGAATTAGGTAACATTACATATAATACAATACATACATAAGGAGATTCATGCTTCATTCAGCAATCTGTTTACTCTGAAGATACACAAAATTATTGTTTCCACCTTATTTATAATAGTAAAATAATAGAAATAAGAGTTTATTCATAGGTGATTGGATAAACAGTATTACATCCATTCAGTTGAGTATTATGTAATTATAAAAAAAGAATGCCAAATATTCTTGTGAATTGATGTTTTCCAAGACATATTGGTAAGTGAAAAAAGGCAAGGTGAAAAAATACAGATAGTATACTACCTTCTCTATGCATATATACATATATATGTTTACACACACATACATACTATATCTGCTTTTTTTTTTATATCTGCTTTTTGCATAAAGAAACTCAGGAAGAATAATTGAGAAGATAAAGTTGGCTACTTACTGCAGCATGGGCACAAAGAGATGGAAGGAGTAGGGAAGAGAATAAGGTTTTTGGAGAATGCCTTTTAGATTTTTTTTTTTTTTTTACTTTAACTTTCTTATGTTAAGATTTTTATTCAAGGGGCACCTGGGTGGCTTAGTCGGTTGAGCATCCGACTCTTGATTTCAGCTCAGGTCATGATCTCAGATCGAGCCCCACCTTTGGCTGCGTGCTCAGCTTGGAGTCTACTTGGGATTCTCTCCCTCTCTTTCTGCCCTCCCCGCTGCTCGCACATGCTCTCTCTCTCTCTCTCTCCCTTTCTCTCTCTCTAAAAATAAATAAATAAAATCTTTTAAAAAATAAATAAAAATTATATGACAGCACTAGTAGAATTAAGTACAACTAGTGCCCAGATCTCGTTTTCTAAATGCTATTCTTTATTAAAAGGAACCTGGTTCTCATTGGAGAAATGGTTGATTCTAGGTCTGGAGCAGAGAAAGAACGAAGTTATTATGGAATATACATATGTACATAATTATTATTTCTGCATTGTTTATGCTGGTAAAATAATAAGTAACAGAAAGTAAGGCAGTGCTCAGAAATGGATGGAGAAATACCAAGAGAACATGGGAGGCATTTTGAATTGGTGCCCACTGACCAAATATGGGACTTTGTGAGCCTCAAAATGAATGGTAATAATAATGGATTACATTGAGTAGAAGACAAAAATCTGTGAGCCCATGATGATAGTCCAAAAATTATTTTTACCTTGTGATAATTTCCCTTTCTTTTCTGGAGAAGGAAAAGCTTTTCTTTAGAGAAGAATATCATCTAAAAAATGTAGAAATAATACTGAATTAGAAAAGCCACCATTATCAGCATATTCTGTAGTCACTGGGTGAAAGATTATTGTAGAACAAGATATTCACGCAATTTCAAAACATGTCACAGAGTACTTACTATTTGAAAGGAGAAAAGATACTTTATGTTAAAGATACCTGGTGGACACCAACATAACCAAGAGATCAAACATATCATTGGTATGGGACAGACTGACATCATGTGCCTCCTGCTATGAAGAAAGCACTGAAGACTCAAACTATATATTTAGCGTTCTGTCAAAAATGTTTAACCTGACTTTAATGAGGAAACAATCCAACAAATCCAAATAAAAGGGCATTCTACCACATAATTGGCCTGGACTCTTCAAAAGTGTTAATTTTTTGAACAACAAAAAGCAGGGAAGGGCTTTGTGTTAAAAGAGACTAGACTGAAGAACTTATTATGTATGTGAAACAACATGGTAACAGCATAATAACTAAATGTAGCATGTGATCCTTGACTGGATCTTAGACTGAAAAAAAGATACATAAGACAATATTGTATCAGTTTGGAAAATTTGAATATATACTTATATATCAGACAGAAAGTATTTCATCAATGTTAATTTTCCTAAGCTTGAATTTGTAATGTGGTGACATAGGAGACAATCCTTGTATTTAGGAGATAGATGCTGAAATACTTAGGGATGACGTGTTTACAACTTACTCTCAAATGGTTCAGCCAAAATGAAAGTTTGTGCGTGTTTGTATATAGGTGAAAAGAAGGAGAGCAAACATGTCCTCTTTTGACAGTTGGGGCCGAATTTAGGTGAAGGTTAGAGGAATGTTTGCTGTACTCTCACAATTTTTCTGTAGACTTGAAATTTCTTTAGAAATTGAAAAAAGTAATAACTGATCACCTTGCCCCCTGTTTATTCCACTCATTCTTCTCCTTATTCGCCCCATTTAGGTTGATCATTCCCTCCATGCAGCGGGCATGATTAAATTTCTTGAATCTCCATGATCACATTCAGTTAGCATGTTTGGGTTACCTTCTCAGTGTGCAGATTAAAGGAGGCACTTTCCCTCTTCCTGGTTTCATGTGTAATGCCTAATCAACAACTTTCATTCCTCATTTTGCAGTGTTTTAATCCATTCTTTCAGTAAATTGCTCTAAGAGTGGGGAAAATTTGTAAGCTCGTTTCAGTCAGAATTCTCTTCAATTCGGCAAACATTTACTAACCCAGTATGTTCCACACCCTCTGCTGTGTAAGCACTTGGCAACTTTTTTAAAATTGTCTTCGTGAAAGATAGAGGGATCTTTTTCTTAATAGCTTCCCAAAAGAGTGTGAAATATTCATAAACTTTTAAAGATACCAAACTGGTAGGTAGACTTTTTCAGGAAGTAAAAAATTAGAGCAACTTAGTATTTATATGTCCAGGCATCCTCTCCTTGTTCCAGTTTTGTGTGATTAAACTTACAGATTTGAATACATCGGGAAGGGATGTCAAATATTTTTAAAATGCTTCTCAGTGAAGAAAAACATCATCAACAGTATTTATTGTATTTTGTATGTATTGGTAGTGACTCACCCTATACAAGCCATAATTTTAAAAAAGCCAACCTAAGTTTTTTAAATATTATTAAAATTTTGCCATATTAGATTTTAGAACAAGTTTATAATGCCGTAGAGCTCTGATTCTTTAAAGCTATTTTAAAATTATATTTTGATTCTTAAGATGTTAACTGTTTCGGGCCCATGTTCTTGCCCAGATATTTGATTCCCAATTATGATACGCTCTTTGCAGAGAATTGTAATTTACTATATAACTTTTTTAACGTTTAGGAATATACTGTTATGAAAAGAGGGAAATATATCTACTGTCCCTGTGGAAATACTCATAGGATGCTTTCATAATGACATCCAACCATTATTCCAGTAGAGTCTCCAAAAATAACTTAACCATCCAGACTCACAAGACAATTCCCTTTCCCTGTGTCTGTATCGTGAGCACAAAATAAATGTAAATTCTTTTGGTTACTCAGGCTCTTCATTTTATCATTTCCTTTACTTTAGTAGTTCAATTTCTGTTCTTCTTTCAAATATGTCTCAAATATATGCTTTACTTTTTTTTTAAGATTTTATTTATTTATTTGTCAGAGAGAGAGAGAGAGCACAAGCAGGGGAAGCTGCGGGCAGGGGAAGAAGCAGGCTCCACACTGAGCAGGGAGCCCGATGCTGGACTCTATCCCAGGACCCTGGGACCATGACCTGAGCTGAAGGCAGACGTTTAACCGACTAAGCCACCCAAGCATCCCTATGCTTTACTCTTTAGTTTACTTTTCATTACCCGAATTCAGACTTTTTTGCATTTTATTTTTCCTTTCATTTTTCTGAATATTTGAATATATTAACCAGGGGAGAGTCATGGGCAGTGGGAATGCCATTAATAAAGGCACCAGGATTTCAGTGTGGAACAATGCATGAAAGGCAAGGAGGCTGATAACTCAGACACCATGGACGGGTGTGTGTGAAGAGGTGAAGTCGCAGAGATGGCCTAGGAGTGAGGACACTGGTTTGAGAAGTGACATTTTTAAAATTATAAGCCTATAGAGGCCATCATCTTTTTATTCCCTTTTATATTCTGAGCACCTAGCACAATTTCTGGTTCATAGAAGCAGTTCAGTTAATGTTTGTTGGCTAAATGACTCAAAGATCCAGCAGGTTTTCATTTTCCAAAGTTTTTTCTGGCAACAACATGGAGTATGAATTGAAAGGTTGTGTCTCTGTAAGCCACAGACCCAGTACATCCACTCAATCAGATGAAAAATTATGAGAATCAGCCAAGGCAGTGCCTTTCTGCTGTTGAAAGGCTGGGAATAAATTAAACAGTTTAGAAAAAAATTGATAGAACTTAGTGACTCGATGGTCCTCAGAATTGAAGATATCTAACATACCATGAGAAATAGGTTTGTCAAGATTAAAATATAAGGTACAGTATTATAATGAGATTACTTTTTTTAAGATTTTATTTATTTATTTGGCAGATAATGAGATTACTTTTATCATTAATATACTTTTCAGGGATTTTCATGGATTTATAAAGATTGTATTGTGTTCCTCATTCTATAAATATTCTTCTGTTTGTAATTTTTTAATATTTATTAAGTATTACTAATTTATTACCAAGGGATGTATTTTAAGAAAATTAAGCCTAAATTTTATTTAACCTAGGACATACCAGAAGATATTCATAAGAATTTGGTGGAAGAGCTTCCTCAACCACGAAAAGTACCCAGACGTCTAGATGAGTACACGCAGGAAGAAATAGAGGCTTTCCCAAGAGTGTGGTCTCCGTAAGTCTTTTCTCTTTCCTGTCTTTTTTTTTCCCCCCTGTTTTTTTCTTAAGCTCAGTTTAGTATCCCCTGTTCCCTTAACCAAATGACCAAAGATCCTTGAGGGTGGGAAGAGTGAACTTTTTTTTACTCCCCTGGATGCTCTTTCCATCTTCGACCTGCAAATAAATTCTAGATGTTGGTATTAGAACCAAAAAGTCTCTAAGTCTTAAAACCTTGCTGTGTACATGCAAGGGTGTTCATAGGTACCTATAATTGTCAGATATTTTGTTTGGGATGAAATTACTTAGATTGATTGTGGTCTCTTGGAATGATAAATAAAGTCATTACCAATTTCCAGATTGCTTCACTAAGCTTGAGAATATCGTCTAATGAAAAGTCATCAATTCTGGATAATTAATAGTCCTGATCCAAATAGAAAAACAAAATAACATTAATTTTAGCCATTCTGACTGGTGTGAGGTGGTATCTCATTGAGGTTGGTGATGGGTATTAAAGAGGGCACGTTCTGCGTGGAGCACTGGCTGTTATGCACAAACAATGAATCGTGGAACGCTACATCAAAAACTAATGATGTAATGTATGGTGATTAACATAACAATAAAAAAATTTAAAGAGAAAAAAAAGAAAAACAAAATAACAAACACTTTTTGCTATCCTCTACACAATTTCCTCTGTCTGAGGTCCGGAAAGCTGCGTGGTGTTGACATACTATCTCCCATCTAATTGTTTGCAGGGTCTTCGTGACCTGGTTCCTCTCTGTCTCTGAAGCTTAACTTCTTCCCACTTCACTGGTCTAACAATAGCAGTCTGTTTAAGATTGTCACCCTTTTTACACAGTTTAATTCTTCCTGGTCTTTGTTTTGCTTCACTTTGCCTAGAACAACATGTCCCTCCCCCATGCTCTGAAATAACTCTTAAGTCATTCTTTAGACCTTAGTTCTGATACCACCACCTTTAAGAAGCCTTGTGTAAACATCAAGACCAGACTAAGTGCCCAGCCATCTTCTGCCATAGCACCTGCTTTGTAACTCTGTCCTTACCACAGTCAGCTCATCAAGAGCAAGGGCTGCATCTTGCTCATCACCGATCCTCAGTGCATACAACAGTACTTCATCTAATGGGGACTTGGGAACATTTAAGAATTTATGCAGTAGATCTGAAAGAGAACCTCACATCCTTATTGCTGGATCTACCCTAGACAGCTCGTCTTCCCACAGACGCTACCCTCTGTGCTCTGAAAATTCTTATCTCCTTATTGGCTCTTTGGCCAGATCGGTTTGTGAAAATAGAAGCCTTCCCAGCATTGTCAGTATGTCCAACAATCCAATCCGTGACTCTCTCATTATTGCGTGTATATAATCTTCAGACTCCACACAGAGAAGTCTGTAGGGTATTCTCTTTGAATCTTTTTGATTTTGCTGATTTTTATCAAGGTTCTCCTTTACTAAATCTGCAGATGAAGAAAATAATATAATTATTAGTGACCATTTATTATAGTGACTATTTGTCACTACATAGTGACTTTCCAATTGCCCAACACAGTGCTAGGGAGTTCACATGGATTGTATTTAATTCTCTCCACAAGCCTCTGAGATAGATCTATTATTCCTATTTTGAAGAGTAAGGCAAGGGTCATCTGGTTTATTAGCCTGCATTTGAACCCAACTGTCTGATTCCAAAGCCTATGTTCTTTCCACAGAAGCAAACTGCCTCATTAATTTTTTTTTCAACAAATATATTTTAGCTGGGGCGCCTAGGTGGCTCAGTTGTTAAGCATCTGCCTTTGGCTCAGGTCATGATCCCAGGGTCCTGGGATCGAGCCCTGCATCGGGCTCCCTGCTCCGCGGGAAGTCTGTTTCTCCCTCTCTCACTCCCCCTGCTTGTGTTCCCTCTCTCACTGTGTGTCTCTGTCAAATAAATAAATAAAAATCTTAAAAGAAAAAAAAATACATTTTAGCTATCTCTTCTGTACAAGACACTGTCATAGGCACTGAGACACATGTTGGAGAAATTCCATTAAAAACATTATTTAGGGGGTGCCTGGGTGGCTCAGATGCTTTAAGCGTCTGCCTTCGGCTCAGGTCATGATCCCGGGGTCCTGGGATCGAGCCCCAGGGAGCCTGCTTCTCCCTCTGCCTCTGCCTCTCTCTCTCTCTCTCTGACTCTCATGAATAAATTAAAAAAAAAAAAACATTTAGGGGCGCCTGGGTGGCTCAGTCGTTCAGTGTCTGCCTGCGGCTCAGGGAGCCCCACATCAGGCTCCCTCCTCCAAGGGAAGCCTGCTTCTCCCTCTCCCACTACCCCCTGCTTGTGTTCCCTCTCTCGCTGGGTCTCTCTCTGTCAAAAAAATAAATAAAATCTTTAAAAAAAACAAACAAAAAAACACATTTGATTCAGCTGCACAAACTTTTATTGAGTTTATCCTATGTGCTAGACATTTGGGTAGATGTCTGGGCTATATAGATGGTGAAGCATTTAAATGTAACTTCCTCCAGAAGTCCTTCGTATAATCCGTGAACTGGCTTAGGCCCCCTTTATAGAGTCTCATTGTACACTTTCCTTTTCGTTTACTGCATTTATTCTAATGTAATTAAGTATCTGTGTGATTTTTTTTTTTGTTTAATATCTTTCTCTAACTAGATTCCGTGAGGGAACTCCATGTTGTCTTATTTACCTGAGCATAGCATCTGGCACATTAAGTAGGCATTCAGCAAATATTTATTGAATGAATAAATGAAGAAGCAAATATCCTTGTATCAGCTTTTATAAATGACGTTAGGAAAGAATCTCTAGAAGATACGAACTGAAGGTAGTAAAATCCTCCAATTTAATACTAGTTCTTCATGCTAGAATCATTGAAATTGACTAGCTTTGAAAACATTATGTTTGTTTCTGTTCACTGTATATCATCTGAATCATCAATTTTTAGTTGATAGTAAATGAGTGATTAACAAAACTCTATATGAAAAATTGAAAGAACTGATTTTATGGTGTCTGATATTAATACCAGCTAGTTATCAGGATACATCCTCATGATAAATATTTTTCCCTAAAATAAAGAAGTACATTTTCCATCACTCCTTAGGTTCTGGTTTTCATTGCTTGACGATGACCAGAAACTATACATTATGTGACGTGATTTGATTCTAACAACTAAGTTTAGTGTGGCGTGGTTGTCTCCTTCTTTTGACCTTTTTAGATGCCTATTTAATATTTTCCTTCTTTTCAAAACCCAAGAGTCTATTTTAATTCTTCTTATTAAAATTCATTTTCTTGGGGCACCTGGGTGGCTCAGTCATTAAGCGTCTGCCTTCGGCTCAGGTCATGATCCCAGGGTCCTGGGATCGAGCCCCGCATCGGGCTCCCTGCTCGGCGGGAAGCCTGCTTCTCCCTCTCCCACTCCCCTGCTTGTGTTCCTGCTGTCACTATCTCTCTCTCTCTCTCTGTCAAATAAATAAATAAAATCTTAAAAAAAAATAAAAGATAAAAACAAAAAAATAAAATTCATTTTTTTATCCAGATTATGTAGTGATTTATTTAGATAAATCAGTAGTTTCTGAAAATAAAAGGTTTTACATGCTGTGATCTTTACAGTTCTTCCCCCTTTGGCATCTGAGAGATGAGACTTCTGTACTTGGAAAAATTTTATACTTTTGGAAAAATAATTTTAATTTAACTTGTTCTTAAATGACTTACATGGTCATTTATTCCAGACATATTCAATGTGCCTTTTCCTCCTTAAACTACATAGAACTTATATGTATCTTTACAACTGAACCCACATATACAGAACATTTTTCTAGGAAGACGTAAACAGTTTTTTAAATTCTTTTAAAGAGATGTACAATTTGCCACAAATTGAAATTAATCTCTAATTTATGAAAAACATTTACTAGCTTAAATTTACCACCCTGGAATTCACATAATATAGTCTTTAAACTCAAGCATTCGATTAAAAACTTTCACTTTGGGGGAATTAAAAAGTATTTTTTTTTAAAGATTTTATTTATTTATTTGATAGAGAGAGACACAGCAAGAGCAGGAACATGAGCAGGGGGAGTGGGAGAGGGAGAAGCAGGCTTCCCGCCGAGCAGGGAGCCCGATGTGGGGCTTGATCCCAGGACCCTGGGATCATGACCTGAGCTGAAGGCAGACGCTTAACAGCTGAGCCACCCAGGTGCCCTGGAATTAAAAAGTATTAAATGAGGGCTCCTGGGTGGCTCAGTCAGTTCACTGTCTGCCATTGGCTCAGGTCATGATCTCAGGGTCATCAGATTGAGCCCCACAATGGGCTCTGTACTGAGCAGGACTCTGCTTGAGATTTTCTCTCTCCCTTTGCCCCTCCCCTTGCTCTTGCTCTCTCTCACTAAAATAAATAAATCTTTTTTTAAAAAAGTGTTAAATGTTCATTGTAGAAACTGTGAATAAGATACAAACTTAAGGAAGTAAATAATCTCACCACAGTTAAAATTTTGGTGTGTTAGCTTCCACTGTTTCTTTGTGTTTGTGTGTGTGTCTATGTCTTATATTTTTTATCCTCATTTTTTCATAAAAAAGGAAATGTGGACACAGAAATCTGAAAAGTAATTTGACTAAGATCACAGGATTGTTAAATGGTGGATTAGGGATTCAAGCCTAAGGGCATCGTCCTAACCACTCTGCCTGAGTGCCTCTTGTAGCATCTTATGTGAGTGTACTTAAGTCATATGTAGTTCTCAAATATTTTGCTTTAAAAAGTTACATCATAAAAAAGTATTTTAAATATTCTTTGGATTTTGGTAGGTTACCATGCTGTATGAAGTTCTGGAAGTCTAAGAATGTCGTACCTGTTTTTTTTTTTTATAGAAACACCATCATAAATGAATTTATATTCCTAACCAAAAGGGGCATATGGTACTTTTTTTTTTTTTAACTAGAAATACCAAAGGTGCTATTTAATCAAATATGTGCTTATTTGGGTTATGCGTTTAGAGTTGTATATCATGAATAAAGAGTACTGATCATAACTGCTCATTATACTAAATGATTCCTGGCTCATTTAAAACAAATTAGAAGATGACTGAGTGCCTTTATTATATTAATGGAACTAGGAAGGGCTTTTCTATAATTATTTTTAAGGAGACTTTTAGAGAAACTTAGAGTAACTTGATGCATTTTTTAGACTACTATGGAGATGTATTTCCCTGCCCTTTCTTTTCATTCCGAAAAGAATGCATATTCCTGTCCCTCTGACAGGAATATGCATTAAGGCACCAGCCTTTCCTTTGGGCTTTATTAAAGTATGTTCTTTCCTTATAGGTAGCCATACAACTTGGTTAACTTGTGTTCCCCAGATAGTTAATGTGGGTACATACTTACACATTACAATTTAAATGATCAGGGCTGTCTAATAGAACTTCCCACATGATGAAAAAGTTCTGTATCTGAGTTATCTAATACAGTGGCTCCTGGCCACATGTGGGTCTTGAGTACTTACAGTGTGGCTAGTGTGACTGAGGAACTGAACTTTTATTTTGTCATTTTAATTAAGTTTCATTAGCCCCATGTGGCCACTGACCACTTTAATGAATGTTGCCATTTTAGTTGTTTGCCATTTCATAAAGTTCTGTTATTAAATATTACAGACATTAGAGTAAAAATGAAAATATGTAACACACTATGCAGGGCAACCCATTGGAAGTGGGATTTCTCACTACTGGTAGATTTGCTTTCATGAGAAAAAAATTTTTTTCTCCTTTTGGAGAAAGAGGCTGCTTAAAATATGCTCTGATTCCACCCAAAATAGCTAAGCCAACAATATAATCTTCCTTTGGAATGTAGTAATTGGAATTTAGTCAAGATAAATGTGATCGTGAATCTGCAGAGACTTGACTGAAACGGATGTACCTGTACTGCACCTACATCAATAGGCATAAAAATAGCTTGCTTTGGTTTTTGTTTCCCTAGTAATAAAATTTAAAATATGTTGATAATATAGAAAGAAATATTGTTTTTTATAGAATACAGTTTTATTATAGAAATATAGTTTTTTAATTGTAACTATTATTAGCTTTTGGTCAATGTATGTTTATTAGCTTTTCTAGTAGAAACTAAGGCTTTTCAGCAACTGTCAGACAGTAATGGTAGTCAAAATTAAGGTTTCAACCCAGTAGATGATTGACAAAATTGTTTTAAATTGTTTTAATCTTTTTTTACCTTTAAATTTTTATTGTTATGTTAATCACCATACATTACATCATTAGTTTTTGATGTAGTGTTCCATGATTCATTGTTTTTGCATAACACCCAGTGCTCCACGCAGAACGTGCCCTCTTTAATACCCATCACCAGGCTAACCCATTCCCCTACCCCCTCCCCGCTAGAACCCTCAGTTTGTTTTTCAGAGTCCATCTTGTCTCATGGTTCGTCTCCCCCTCCGATTTCCCCCTTCATTCTTCCCCTCCTGCTATCTTATTCTTTTTTTTTTTCTTAACATATATTGCATTATTTGTTTCAGGGGTACAGGTCTGTGATTCAACTGTCTTGCACAATTCACAGCGCTCACCATAGCACATACCCTCCCCAATGTCTATCACCCAGCCACCCCATCCCTCCCACCCCCCACCACTCCAGCAACCCATATGACCTCACTGATATGAGGAATTCTCAATCTCAGGAAAAAATTGTTTTAATCTTAATTAAAAGCTCCATTTTTGGGATTTCCTTTAAATTATTTTAAATCACTTACATAGAGTTATGTTCTCTCAGGCCTAATTTCAGTTTATGCATATTTTCTTATGCTAGTTGTATAGTCATTTTTAAAACAATGTTAGACAAGAAGGAAAGAAACTGATATTTATGAGACAACTGAACTTTAATAACTAAAAGTCATTTTCTTGTATGAGAAGTATTGCCTATAAACCTCACTTCTTAAATTAGTGGATATATTTGGTGTATTAGTATTTTTTATAGCTCAGGCATACATAGATTGTGTTAGAATATGTTATGAAATTATAATTTGTTTCTTGACGGTACAAAATAAATGTGTGGTTGCCCTGTGCAAGTGATGATTGGAGGGTATGCATGGAGAATTTGTCTGTCAAAGAAAAAGCAACAGCACTGTTTTTTCTTCACAATTCATTGGCCTGCACTGTGGCTTTCAAATGGTCAACTTATTTTAATGCTGTCAGTAATTATTTCCATAATCATTGTAGTTTTGCCAACACATTACAAAACCACAGTAATCGTAGAAATTATAATGCTATCCACTGTAATGGAAACTTTTCATTATGTAGGGTAAAAATAAAACTTGGATCATTTAAAACTTTTTTTATTTTCATTTTTACAAAATTCTGTAGGAGAGCTTTTCTTAGGAAAAACAAGGTATGTGGAAAATTTCAACTGGAGTTGCTTCGCATAGTCCACAGAGTGAGTGATGTAACAATACCAAAAAAGAAATATATTTTTGTATTCCTCACTCATTAAGTCCGTAATGCTTTATTTTAAGCAAAACCCTCACCTTTGTGTAGAAATTAAGTGTGGAAAGGTCAGCATCAATAAATCTTGAAGAGTTGTTTATAATGAAAACCCATGTGTCCAGCGGTTAATGCCCTCTACAGAGTGTGCTATTGGAAGTGTGCCTGCAAAGAAGAGAGTGGCAGTGTTGGAAGTGGAGAGATATGAGGGCAGTCGTGATCGGCCCTGACTTGTCTTTGCTGAAAACAGGATTTGGTTTAGAGTGTTTCCTGGGTGATGCCTCCAGCACTGTAAAAGGAACATAGGTGTGGGGACATTAGCCCTGGAAAAGGGCCTTGGTGAGCATCCTGTGTAGTCTAGTCTGTAGCTCTAGGAGAGAGCAAGGATTTAAACTTATACCTGCCCTCTGATAGGAAACCTATCAGTTCTAAAAATCTACAGATTTTCAGTTGTATTTAAATTAATACGCAGAAAACAATGTTTTTACCTATGCCTCTTTTATAAAAGTGCTTCACATCAGAGGCTTAATTTATTTAAAGACCGTAAAGAAGGATTTTTACCTTTTCAAAACCCACAAGGAATTGGGATCTGGACATCTTCAAGATTTTCCATAATTTTATGCTAGTCTGGTCATATGGCATTTTTCTACAAGATTTAACTTAATTTGCTGCTCTTCACAGACAGAAGTTATTAGCTGGACTTCAGGCGCAGGATTACATTCCAATTTTCCCATTATTTCAACCAGTTCAGCATTGGCAAAAACTGTAGACCTCAGTATTTCCAGTGCTGAATTTTGCTCAGATTAGACATTCTAAACTTTACTGTTCTTTTGGCTATGAACAGATTAGGACTGGTTGTTAAAATTAAAAACAATCTCTACTTGAGCAACCAAACCAAATCATTCCAAGCCAATAGAGCTTACGACTTAAAAGTGATAATTGAATGTAACAGCAATTCCTATTTTTTTTAATTTTTAAGTATATTATTCTTATTGACAGTTTCATATATATTAAGAGCTTATATATCATCTCATTTAATCCTCATTTCAAAAGAGATTTCCTTTTTTTCCTTCAGAATTCATCTATTTCTTTTTTTCATTTTTTTATTTTATTATCTTATGTTAATCACCATACATTACATCATTAGTTTTTGACATAGTGTTCCATGCTTTATTTTAACTGAGAAAAGCAGTAAGTTGATTTAAAAGAAAATTTTAACAATTCTATGAATTTAGTTATTTGTTTGTTTTTTAAAGCACTATTGAGCTTTTTCTAATCAGGATTTGGTACATGGTACAGTGCCTGGAGAAATGAGTATAGAGGCACCATTATTCTGCCTCACAATTTCCTGTACGGCTGACATCTTTAATTCAAAGAATTTTAGTTCAAGGAATATGCATTGTTACCAGATTTCCTGTGACTGTTTATTCTAAATACTTTCATCAGTACAATGGAAATGACTTAAAACTCAATCAGACTTACCTTTTATTGTTCTTAAGATTACTCCACTGTCCAAATTTTATTCTCGTTTAAATATTTTGTTGAAATAAACATTATACTGACAAATATTTATGAGTGAAAAGACATAAGACCTAAGGGAGAATAAAATATTTTTGAGATTTATTACACTTAAGTTATACACAATTTCATGGATTCACAACTGAAATTCAAATGCTTTTTTCTTCTGCAAAATAAATTTAATGAGATAAATAATATTAAGTGTCTAACTGAACCATCACATTATCTATGTGTTTTATAGCTTTATATTTCATTTTATTCACAAACCAAATGGATTTGTCCCATCGTTTTACAATGAAAACTAAAATCTCCCTAAAGATTTTTCCTGAAGTCAAAAGATAAATTTTTTTATAGAAATGTTCCCATTTTCAAGATAATTTAAAATGTGTTGGCCTCTGTCAATTTTTGTCCTAAATTTTAATGAGTGGCGGTATTTTGCCTGTTTCATTTAGTGAGTGACTGGCAACATTGTGCATAGGGATGTCAGTGATAAAGGATTTGCTATAGAAAATTGAGAATTTTGTGAGAGGTGGTATGATTTTTTTAAAAACCATAGTGTTTGAAGGCAGTTTTCTGCTAGTGACAAGTATTAAGTGCAAAATGAATTATTGCTATAGAATATTTAGTAACTGTGTAATTTTAGCACAATTTAGAAAATGAATTAAGGAAAGTCTTAATGTTGGCTAATTCTTTGAAGATTCATTAATCTCCCAAATTACCCTAAATATTATGTATGAAAGCTTAACACTTTTAGCTTTCACCTCAGAGGTCAAAGTGTACATATGTGTGTCTGTGTGTGAGTGTGTGTGCCTCTCCCTCTATGAGAAAATGCACGGTCTACAGACAGAACTTTGTCTTGCTTGCTGCTGTGTTCCCAGTGCCCACAGGTAGACCTGACATTCAGTAATCTTTGTTGAATGAATAAATGAGTGGAATCTTATCTCCCTGAAAGAGGAATTGACTTCTAATTCATGAAGTATGGTAAATTCATATTTTGGGCTTTGCTTCTTTCTTAAAGCTTGCTTAATAGTTATAGCTAAAATAGAAATTTTCCTTGTCTGTGCTTTAGTGTAACTCTGATATATTTAGTTTTGGATACTTTGTGTTACATATATAAAGAAAAGATTATGGTAATTTTGTTAAAATATAACTTCTGTCAAGGAAAACATTTCTATAAAAATTAATAGAGATTAGTTTTCTGTAACAGCATTTGAAATGTCTCTTTAAAGATTTCCTGAGATTATTTTAGAATACTGTTATTTACAAAAACATTAACCTTATATAAGATTATCTTTTATTTTAAAACTTCATGATTTTTTATTTGCACTGAAACAGCAATGAAGAACTAAGGCAAATAAATATAGAATATAAATTTGCTCATCATCCTTTTAGCAAAGGATTAAGTCATTTCATTTAAGTTCACTAAAGTTTCAAACAACATTTAAGCATCCATACTATGAAAAGCAATTTATTAAATGCCAGGTGTCTTGCTTTTAAAAATTATTTAATCTAGTAACTACATGGACTACAATTTAATCTTTCTTTGATGATAGATACCAAAGGAATTCCAGTATCCAGCCTCATTAGTACATGTTATCATAATTTAAAATTATTATTGTATCAGAAAAGCTTAAAACTGCCTGTCAATAAAGTCCTCTCTGGGTAAAGAGCTGTGAAGGATACTGTATAGCAAACGGAATCACCTCTGGCTAAGGAAGAAGTATGTTACCTTCTCTTAGGCACAGCGTAGTTTTAAAAATTTACTGCATTTGCTTCTTCAGCATCTTCAAATAGTCATCCCCTCGGTCTTATGAGTAGCTCTGTGGGGGAGGTCTAAGGTGAACCCTTGCTAAGTCATCCTGTGGTCCATAGACCAGCATTGCGGCATATAGGAGCTTGTTGGAAATGTAGAATCATGAGCCCCTCTACAGATTAACTGAATCTGAATCTGCATTTTCACAAGAGCCCAAGCGATGTGTATGCCCACTGAAGTTGGAGAAGCACTCAGGTCAATAGACCTCCCCTCCCCTTTCTTACCTTGGATTCCTTTTAGTGGGAGAAGGTAAGCAGCATAAACGCACTGGATGTGTGCCTGCTTTTGTGTGTGCACGTGCGTGCGGAGAAATAAAACCGTATTTAATGTACAAGCCTCACTTTTCCCCACAAGGGTACCTACTGCATGCCATGTAATACCATTAATTGCCTCCAGTATAAGTTGATGTTTCTGGCTCTGCCAACATCTAAAGTACCTAGTCCCTTGGCCATGATACTGTTTTCCCCTCCTGGAAGCAAATTAACAATCCATAAAAGATCCTGACTACCGTCCGTAAAAAAAGGAAAGGATGAGTTTGTAAAACAAAGTGGCATTTTCAAGGCAGTCACTGTACTGTAATGACAGATATCTTACAGATAGCCACTCTATGCTGGGCACTGTGCTAATTGCTGGAGGCATAATCTCAGTTATACGGGGACCCTGCCTTCAAAGGCACCAACAGCCTACTAGAAGTGATAGAATAAAATCGTGCGTGCAAGCACTTGCAGTCAGAAGGTCTGCACTAGGTGCTTACCATTCACTTCCTAGCTGTGTATCCTTAGGCTAGTCACCCAGCTTCTCTGAGCCTCAGTATTGTCAACTATAAAATGGGATTGATAAAAGTGTCTTTCTCACAATGTAGTTATGAGAATAAAATGAGATAATGCATGTGAAGTAGTTGGTGTACTTCATGGCATCTAATAAGCATTCAGCACATCTTACATAAATAACATTTATTTACATAAATAAAGTTAAGTATAATTTGAGAAACACTGTATAATAGAAGTATACATGAGATTCTCTGGCAGTCTCACAAAGAGGAGCCCTAAGTTAGAAAGGAAGGTCGTGGAGGGCTACCCAAATGATGTGATTTTTGAGGTGGATTTTGAAGGATAGGTCAAGTCTACCAGGCAGAAAAAAGCTCAAGTACCCAAGTCAAGAGGTATGAAAGTTTTTACCTGGGCAGTAGCGGGTAGTGTAATGGGATCAGAATGTAAAGGAATGGGATGTAGAAGGAATAACTCAGAAATGTTAGCTGAGGCCATGTCATGGAGGGGTATATATTGGTTTCGGGGCTGTTCGAATTGTGACAAAGCAGTGGAGGACTACTGAAGATTTTTTAGGCAGGGCCACTTGATAGGCAGAAGTGGGATGGAAAAGAAGGAATCTGTGGGAGAGACTCTGACAGGTCTCCCCTTTTGCCCCCTTTCTCCTAAACTCCACGTCCTAATTGCTAGCTGCCTGTTATGTCCAAATCTTACCATATTCAAAACCAAGATCCTTCCCCCCTTCCAGTCTGTTCCTCTGCCTGTATTCCCTATCCTGAAGAGATCAGCAGCATGGCCATCCACAGAGGTCTTCAAGCTGAAAATCGGGGCTCATCCCTGAATCCTCATTTTCTAGTAGCTCCTTCTTCCTCCATCTCCCTGGCCCCTTCCCTTTTCCCCGTCCCTTCCCACCCTCTCCCCACCAACATGGTACTTTTCTGCCTCTTAAATCCTGAACCTGTCCTTTCTTCTCACTCATCACTGCCACAGCCCCGACACAGCCCTCTTCTTCATCCTCCTCTGTTCCCACCAGAAGATCTTCTTGAAACAGATTGGGGCCTTATTAGCCCCCTAGAGCTTTCAGGTCACTATCTACTACATACCTTGTATCACGGATTACACCCTTCACACACATTTCCAGTTTTATTTGTAAATCCCACCAAAAGGTCCTTTTGTCATCTCATTGTTACTTAATAAATTAACCTTTGGTGTGGAAACAACTAGACTAAGCACATTTAGTTTTATCGAGTGGAGTTAGTTGCAGAGACTTCTTGTTAGGACCTCAGCTTAGAAGATTCCTTTCTGATGGCATCATCACCACCCTTTAGTCATAATTACATGAACCAGGTCGACAGAAGAAGTGGTTTCTTGAAAGGTGCCGGTGTCTCTTGACTGGGAACTGCTTCCACTGATTTGAGTCACTAGCCAAAGATTAAAAGGATGCAGTTTGGAGCCACATTCAGCTCTCGGACCACACTGTTATTTCCCAGACTTTGGATGCAGTTTTTACATTTGGAAGGAGATTTCTAAAACTGTGACAAAATTCTGCAGTTTCTCCTCTTGTTGTTATAGAACGGCTGATATGGTGAAACATATTTGGCTGGTTTCCCAGATCAGAGCCTGTGTTCCTCGGAGTTAAATAATAACTTTAAATTATAATGCAGTTTATTTACTCAGCCACTAGACTGTTGGTCTTCATAGATGAGCTCTCTGGTATCTGGTGAGTATTCTGTTGAAGAAAACATGCTGTGAGTGTAGAAAGGGACTAGATAAGTTATTTCGGGGCAAACAGAGTTCATCTACTTTTTAAAGGAACTCAAACTATCGAATATTTTTACAGCTGTTTCAAAAACATCTATTTAATCTACTGATTACAAACCTCCTTCTGAAAATCCCATGGGAGCTCAACACCTACAAATACACCTATGGAAAAGATAAAATGACACTTGAACATTTTTTTGCATTTTGTAATTTCCTGTTCTTCATTTTCTCCACTGTTAAGATTTAACATTTCCCTAAAAAAACGTGTTTTTTGTTTTACTACCGGAAGTAACTTTCAAGTATGATTAATCCTATAAATGCAGGAAAAGACCAGTTATTTGTATGTAATTAAAATATCAAAGGCCTGGTGTTTATACATTTATTTTGTATTTGTAGCATAATGAAAAATAAATTTAGCATGATAAAATAATAGAACTAGGGAAATTACTCATTCAAAAATGGCCTTGATTAGGCAAATCCATATGCTTATATGGATTTTTAAAGATCATAGCAGTCCTTTCTGTGAAAAAATCTTTAAGAAAGTATATTTAAAAATAGAACAGAGGGCACCTGGGTGGCTCAGTTGGTTGGGTGACTGCCTTCGGCTCAGGTCATGATCCTGGAGTCCCGGGATCGAGTCCCACATCGGGCTCCCTGCTCAGCGGGGAGTCTGCTTCTCCCTCTGACCCTCCCCCCTCTCATGTGCTCTCCCTCTCTCTCATTCTCTCTCTCAAATAAATAAAATCTTAAAAAAAAATAAAAATAGAACAGAAATTGAATTTTTCTGTTTGAAGTTTTTAAGTTAGAACATTCATGCACAGGCACAAGGCAGCCTATATTTATACTCTCGAAAGAGCTTGGGAATTGTCACTTCACGATGATTTGGCTTTAGTGTTTTTCACCAGAAATCTAATGCTTATAGATAATTTCTCAATGAACAGTTACTTTCATTTTAAATTGAAAAATAATCTTCCTTCATCAGGCAGGAGAAAATGATAGGATGATTCATAAAGAAAGAAATGTTGATTTTGTCTTTCAGACCTGAAGATTATCGACTCTAGGAGAATGAAAATTGCTGGAAAGAGCCATGTGGTGACTGAAGCTTCTTCCTGATGAGTCTCTCCCAAGCTACAGGCCGAGTGAGGCAGCTGCTGCGTTTTGACAAGGAACTTGTCTTGGGCACTGAAAGCTTGTGGAGAAAAATCAGGAGGTGATAATCCTTCGATAGATACATTATTTTATAGAATTATTTTATTATGTAGTCCAATTTGAATGTTGTATGTGATAAGAATAAAATCGCTAACTTGTTTAACTGTTCAGTTTTTCATTTAACAAAAACACAAACCCTAGTTTTGTACCTAGGTACAAACCTAGGTGCAGGTAAAGTTGCCAACAAGTGCCCGTCGGTGCAGATTCCCTCAAGTTCCGCCGTCACTGTTCTATCCCCCTGCCCCGGGGAAAACAAGGCCCACTTTCAGTTTTCCTGAACTGAAACAGCTAACCTCCCAGCTCAGAAGGGTAAGGTTTGCACTGAGGTATGTACAAAGCGCAATCATCTTTTTCCCATATAGCTCTTGGTCTCCATGACCCCCAAATAAACTGTTGCCTGTCTGCTTCCTGGAAATCTCACTGCCCTGCCTGTGCTACCATGTTCAGACCCCTGCACGGTGTCTCCGGATCTTCTCCTGTTGGCTCCTATTCACTTCAGTGCGGGGCACTTAGATTGGACTGCTGAGATAAATATCCCTAGCGGAATCTCTTCTTGAGAAATTAAGACGCGGAGCCATTGTATTTGGGCATTTTTGTGGGAGTTTGTTTTTTTGGTTTTTTTTTCTTCTCTTGTCCTAGCCAGTCAAGGAGTGAATTTCAGACGACCTTTCCCATTCACTCAGCAAACAGGTATTTGCCAGGCACAGTGCTAGGTGTTGGGAAAATAGAAATCACACGTGTCTTCCCCCAGCACCTCTTGCCCCAGCAAAGAGCACATACAGTCTACTGGAAAGGAGCTGTAGATCGACTTGTAAATAAGTGCCCTTGGGTGTCAGAGTGTGGACATTAACTCTGTTTGAGCTGTGACGTAAGAAAGTATGGGTAGAGGAAAACAGTAACTAAAATTAAAGAGGAAGTATTGCTAGGAAGCATCTGCCAACTTGCCAAACACAACAGCTTTATATAAATTCATGTAATACGTACAGCAACTCTAATGTACATAAGGTAACCCTCCCCATTTAAAAACAGAAAAGCCGAAGTAGCAACAAGGTAGGTAACTTGGCCAAGGTCACAGAAGTGAACTGCTGAGTGGTCATCAGGATTTGAGTCCAGGCAGTCTGGTTCAAAAGCCCATGGACTTAGCCACTGCTCGCTGAGAAAAAGTGAGTCTTTACGTTTCTGTATCACAAATTCCATAATAAAGCAAGCATAGCCTGGTCCAGGTCAACAGCTACCAATCGCAAGGAAGTGGCAGTTCTATTTTAAACCGTTGGACCAAAAAAGAAGCACCCCCCTCCCTTCCCTGTGATGTGGTAACTGTAGGTGTGAGTCAATATGAAATAAGCCTCCAGCTCCTGATGCAGTAGCTTTAATAGAGAGGAAATTAGTCTGGTGTAGCGCGAACACCTAAAACAATGCCCGGCAGGTATTTCTGGATTGAGAAAGGCTCACTAAAGAAAGCCTTGGGGGCGCCTGGGTGGCTCAGTTGGTTAAGCGACTGCCTTCGGCTCAGGTCATGATCCTGGAGTCCCGGGATCGAGTCCCGCATCGGGCTCCCTGCTGCTCAGCGGGGGGTCTGCTTCTCCCTCTGACCCTCCCCCCTCTCATGTGCGTGCTCTCTCTCTCATTCTCGCTCTCTCAAATAAATAAATAAAATCTTAAAAAAAAAAAAAAAAGCCTTGGTTTCTAACTGCAGGATTTGAAGCAACATGCTCTACAGTAACAGTGAGCCCAGTCCTCATCATACTCAGTAAGAATATGGGCACCGATCACCATAAACCTCACTCTCACTTGCTGTGGGAGAGCCCCTTTGGTGGGGGAGGGGCCGCCTGACCCTGTAGAACCGTCTAGACCTAAACAAAGGCTATATTGGTGGACTGAGTTGCTCCTCCTCACCGTTAGGTGCTAACTCCACTTTGCATATGGAGAAAAGCAGAGCAGGGAGGCCTTTGCACTCTGTAAATGGCCTTCCATAGACCTTATTGCCCTTTTGCCATTGCTCTGGAGTTTTAACAGCCTGACCTGTACGTGTCCTGAGAGCGCCACAGGTAGCCGAGCAGGAATCACAACTCGCTGTAGGGGCCCCAGTAACCTCAGGGAGGAGGACAAGCCCGACCCCTGGAATCGTGGCTCCTACTGAAGTCATGACTGAAATGAATAGAAGAAACAAAAGAGAACTTTTGTTTTCTTACAGAAAAAGAAGGAAACCGTAATTATTTCAAGAGTCCCATGGGAAGGAAAAGAAAGCTGATATATATAGATATAGATAAATATATATATAATGGCTATGTGTAATGTGCAAATTGGTGCAGATAAATAAGGAATCAAATCACCAAAACCAAATTTGTATTGGTTCATACGCAGTTTTGCACTATTAGCTAACACCAGGTAAACGTGAAAAACACCATCCAGCTGCGCATAATGGACCGGCGGTAGAATAATAGAAAACACCTCTCTCAGTTTTCCCCAAGTGCATCGCCTACTGGATTCTCTCAGGAAAACACAGGATGTCCTGATCATCCGCAGCAAAGGAAAAGCCTTAGGCATCGCAAAGCTCTGAAACGAGAGTGTGCTGTTGCAGGCGGCAGTCGGCCTTAAGCACACTCATGAACAGAGGAGGCAACACTGAAAACAAAAGAGGCAAGAGCGTAATCTTAACTTCCCAAGAATCACCTGTTTTCCAGGCAGCTGAAGCCTGAAAAGCGCTCATTTGCTGGGGGTTGAAGGTAACCCCAAATCCGATGCAGCACGAGAGCACTCGTCTCCTCTCATTGGGGTCACACAAACAGCTTCTTTATGAGAGGTGGGAACTAACAAAACCAGAAAAGTCGGATTTCCATTTGAAGCCAATGCAGAGGGACGAAAACCAGGGCAAGGGCCAGGACCACAGCCATCTACCTCCAGTATCCCATTTCATTCGAAAAACTGGAATCTTCCTTTTACCTGTTTTCCGTGGTTCAAAAGCCACAACCCCTCACTATAAACACCTCCACTAAGCAAACGTCATGTCTTGTCAAAACAACATTCTATATTTACTATCATGTTTATTAGGAAGTTACGTTTAAAATTATGATAGTTTTCTTGTATCCCAAGATGGTACAAGGTCTGAGCTTCCTGCCCCAACTCCCCTTTTCCCATAATCCCTGTTATTTTGGGAGTGCAAACTTCCACCATCCAGGGATTATTTTTTTTTAGGACCGCGTATGCCGTGTTACACGGCAGATGGCTGTACCCACTGTAATCGCTGGTTTGGCACCTCCTTCTGTCAGGCTGACTCTTGAGGGGCCCTAAGAGGTCACCCTCGCCCAACGCCAGCAGAAGGTGGCCACACGGGAGATACTGTGCTGAAGTCCAGTGCCATCTCCTTGTCGCGTCTGAGCCCGAGTTGGGAGCGTCTCACTGGAAGGCCTCCTTCGTAGGCGTGGTGGCCTGCCCTCCTCTGCAGGCGGGGCCGTCCCCCGGCTTCCGCCAGCACCTCACAGGCGAACCAACCCAAAGCTAGGTTCTACAGCGGGCCTTGTAAAGGCATCGTTGCCCAGAATGCAATCCTTTTCTTGCCTGTCCTAATTCCTACTCCAAATTTACAAAGCAAATACAAAGAACTAGGGCCGGTGAGACTGATAATGCCCCTTGGTGTGGACAGACCGGGCCACGTGCTGACCCAGAGGCGAGGATTGTGATAATGAAGCAATGTTGCCATCTTTAAAAGTGATTGCAAAGCAGAATTTTGTTTTACCTGTAAGGTTTAATTTAGATGAAGGAGGTTTAAAAAACATGCAAAAGGCCGTGACCAGATTCCCACCATAGTTCCTTCCTCCTCTGTTGCGAATTCCCTGCTAGCTGCACCCAGACACTGTCGCTGTGCTTGTGAACCCATCCTTTTTTTTTTTTTGCTGCGTGATTTGTTTTCTGACCTTCTCTCCTGTTGAAGGGGCTGAGTACCACATGTAGCCAAGAACAACACTAACTGTCCACTGTTCTTCCTGGCTGAAAACTTCCCAGCGGAACAGGTAGCAAGTTCTGAATCTGCAAAGCCTTCGAGCCCCAGGAGGGGTTCTGCTGCCAAGCTCCACAATGCTGAGTTTGAATTGGATAGAACCCTATTTAAGAACGTATGATCTTTCCAAGACCGACACGAAGGCTACATTTCAACTTAAATACAGGCTCTTACAGAGAAATGGTATCTTCTCTCTCTGCCCCAAAATCTGAAATAAGAGAGTTGAATAGTTTTGCAGCATCCTGACAGCTCGGGGCTTCAGCTTAGAAGCATGTAAATCTGAGATCAGCTACTGGTAAAACAGACGGGTGCCCCACACACGCCCCAACTTCTAGTAGGCTGGCCGCCAGGAAGGTTTAGGATGTATTTTCCACACGAAGACAGCATAAACAGGACCTCAGAAGGAGACACGCATTTGTATCTGTGCCATTTGGTCCACGAGAAACCCTTTGATTTCAAACAGATCTTTATTTCAAGGCTTAACTTTGCTTTTACTGCCCTCACTTCTCAAGTCCAAAGGTAATACTCATTAAAGCCTTGCAAACAGAGGCCCCTAGAAGACCCTACTGTTTCAAGTGCGACACCTGTGCTTTATAGGTTGCTGTTGTGGGGCTCCAGCTTGTCAGCCTATATTAAATCATGAATCACCACTCTGAAATGATGATGCCATCCGACATCTTCCGCAATCACAAAACTCAAAAGGGTCTTGGTATTTAGAATTTAAATTTAAATTTTAATTTTAAAAATTTAAAATTTTGAGTATAATATAAGCAACTGTCTGACTTTTTGGCAAATTCACAAAATCCAAATAAAATATTTTTCAACTTGTGAGAAAAATATTGCCAGTTATTTCATTATTATGCACTGTTACCAGCACCGTGTATATGTAGAGTCAGTAAATCAGGAGAAATGTGAATATGTGTAACCTTCAGAAAATTGGACCCCGAAGTCTAAACCTTGGAAGCGATGACTAATCAGCTGGCTCTCCAGTCTATATTAACAAAGGATCAGCTGCTCTATTTCATTCAGTCATTCAACCAATATTTATGTTCCAGAAACTATTCTAGGTGCTTGAAATAGATATGGGAATAAGTTTCCTGCTATCATGGTGTGCTATTGTGATTTATAATAAGAAATGTATATATTTGGTCTTCATCCTGTTTCTGGCACAGAGCTAAAACTCTTGGAATTTCCTAACTGATGAAAGTGGTAAAGATGTATTTTGTTATATTAATGAGATGACTTTGGGATCGCACCTAAGGATGGGGACTGGTTGCCAGAACCAGCCACAGAGTAGAGGATTGGAGCCTTCAGTCCCACCCCGACCTCCAGGGAAGAGAGAGGGACTGGAGGTTGAATAAATCACCAGTGGCCAGTGAGTTAATCAGTCATGCCTCTGTAATAAAGCCTCTGTAAAACGCCAAAAGGTCAGGGTTCTGAGAGCTTCCAGGTTGGTGAACCAAAATACATCCACACGTCGACATGCCGGGCCCCAAACCCCATGGGGACAGAAGCTCTTGTGTTTGGGACCTCACCCTATGTGTCACTTCATGGAGCTGTTGATTCGTATCCTTTTAATACCCTTCGTAATAAGCTGGTGGTCTAGTGAGTCAATGGGCTGCCTGACTTCTATGAGCTGCTTTAGCAAAGTAATCAAACCCAAGGAGGGAGGCGTGGGAACGTCTGATTTATAGCCAGTCAGGAGGCACAGGTGACAACCTGGATTTTTGTTGGTATTGAGTGGGGGACTGAGCCCTTAGCCTGTAGGATCTGACTGTCTCCAGAATCTGTCTCCAGAATTGAGTTGAATCTGTGGGACACGATCAGTGTCCACAGAGAATGGAGTTCGTTACTTGAGTTGTTAAAGAAAAAGCACACATTGGAATGGGTGTCAGTTTCACACTGAAGTCTACATTCTAGTGAAGGGGTGCGGACAGCCGACAGAATACGTTACCTAGAGAGAGGTCATACAAAGTTATATTCGTAGGTGTTAAGTATGAGATCTCTGAGCTATTGCCACAACCCTTTTGCACACCACCACTCCAAAGTGATCATTTTTTTTTTTCCTTTCATGTGTGTGCAAGTCGGCTGGAGTTCAGCCAACTGGAACTGGGTTTGCTTTCAAGCAACAGTTTGGGTCTGGGTCTCTTCCACACGTCTCTGGCCGTCCTTGGGCCAGTGGCTACTGGGGGCATGAGGCACATTCTCACAGTGAAAGACAAACACAAGAAAGCAAGCCTAACCATGCAAGCAAATTTCAAACATCCGCTTGTGTGATGTGCGGGGACATCCAGTGCGTGTCATGCTTGTGTGTCATGCTGGTTGATGTCTTCCAAGGCAGAGTCAAGGGATTGGGAGGTATTTTGCTACCTTGGAGATAGTGGAAGTGGGCGGGGAAGTGGATATTTTATATATTTATATTTTATATACAATTTACCCAATATGCAAAGGAAAGAAGAGGTTGGCTTCTGTGGTTTTTAAGCCAGAGTTAGCAGGAATTTTGACAGATTGAATCGAGTGGGAAAGAAAGAGGTGATCCACTTTGACCCTTTAACCAAAACTTTGGGCACTCACCTGTGGCTTCCCTTACCCCAGTATGCCACGACAGTGAAATAAGAAAAAGAATGAAACAAATTTGAGTCTTCTTAAGGGAGTTAAAAAAAAAAAAAGTTTTTCTTGACCCCTCTTTTTGCACCACATACTCCCCTATTTCTTTGCTCCTTTTTGCACCAAGACTCATCCAAAGAGTGGAATATACTTGTTCTCTCCATTTTTTTAGCCCCTCTTTTTCTCTTCAATTCTCTCAAGCCTTTGCCCCCGCCATTCTACCAAAATTGCTTCTTGAAGGTTTCAAATGACCTCCACACTTTCCATTTATCTCGGAATAAAAGCCAACATTTATACCACGGCCCACAGGCCAGTATGTAATGTGGCCCCCAGGGACCGCTCTCATCTTATCTCCTGCAATTCTTCTTCTGCTCCTTCTGCTTGGCCATGCTAACGTCTTTACTGCCTCCGGAATACCTCAGGCATCTTCCCACCAAGGGCCTATGCTCTTGCCATTTCCACTGCCGTGGAGGCTCTCCGTGGCTCACCCCTCCCTGTCCTTCAGGTCTTTGCTCAAAGACTCAGAAGGCCTGCTCTGACCACCTTCTTTAAAACCATGGCCCTCTTCCTTCTCGCCCGCAGCTCCTTCAATCCTGTTGCCATTACTTTTCCATAACACATTCTTCCTGTGTGTGTGTGTGTGTGTGTGTGTGTGTGTGTGTGTCATTTACTTACTTATTAGGTTTATTATTTATTTTCTATCATTCGCACTAGAATACAAGCTCAAATGAGAGAGCGATTTTTGTGCATCAGTCTTGTTGATGTATTCCATGTGCCTGAAATACTCCAGGGATATGTCGTCGTTGCGCCATAAACACATTCCCATAGTCCAAATGTATGTAATAACTTGGGCAAATCGCAATGGTTCCTAACTAGTCTCCCGGACTCACATTCCTCTCCTCCTATTACATATCCCTTCTGCTCACCTATGGCTTAGCCAGAGTTGTGGTGGATAGTTCTGTGAGCTCAGACTCAACCCTGCTGGCAGCGTCCTATCTCATGCGTATGCTAGGAACTTCTACTTTCTGTCTCATAGTACTGTCATGCAAAGACAGTCCCCGAAATTAGAAGTTAATATCCCCAAAACCAAGGCTCAACCAATGGGAGACAGGGAGTCGGAGGAGGAAAGCTTCAGCCTCCCACCCTCTGGAGACAGTTGTAGAAAGCAGTCTCTCACTCCTCAAAGGACATGAAGGAACTGAATCCCCGCAGCCTACAGCAATGATCCTGATTATCTATTTTTATATTGGCTTTCCCTTGTTCCCTGTCTCATTTGCACACTCTTCATTGCTATTTCTTTAGATCACCTCCCAAATAAACTACCCGCCCTGAAATCCTTGTTTCATCCAAAAGAACTCAAGCCAACACATACCAAAATCCATCCTTACATTGAAGCCAAAGAGATACTTCTAACGTAGAGGTTTCTTCATATCACTCCCAAACCAAAATACTTTGGGGATTCCCCATCACCTGGCTTAAAATCCACACACCTTAGTAAGGCCTATAAGACTCTGTCAGAGTTTTGTAAGCCCACCTCTCCATTCTCATCTCCATCTACTTCTATTGTAGGACTTTACATTTCAGTCCTCCTTAACCATTGGTAATTGCCAAACAAGCATGTCCTCATGCCTCTATGCCATGGAATAAACTCTCTTCAATTATTCTCTACCAATCCCATTTCCACCAATGCTCATACATCTGTTCTTTCCAGGCATTCTTAAGTATTTCTTCTCCCTTGCTATCTCTGTCCCATGCACTACATCCAATATAACCATTGTTTTATTGTGTTATAATTGCTTATTGCTCCATTGATGAGCTGAGCTTACTGAAGGCAGAGAATGTGTCATTTCTTTTGTGTATCCCAGCACCTAACACAGTGTGTGGCTCATGGAAATCTCTAAAAGAGTGTCTGGCACATAACAGGCCCACAGTCTATAATAAATATTTGTTGCATGAGTAATGGCAGCTATATTAGTTACAATAAGGTTAGCTAATATAACACACACACATATTTCTGGGCTGTTGTTACTCTATAAAAGTTTATTTCTTGGTCATGTAACAATGTAATGCAGATGTTCCTAATCAGTCACTGGCCTTTTGCAAAGTCATTCTGGAACCCAAACACCTTCCATCTTATGACCCCAGCCTCCTAAAAGACCCTGTAGTCCTCAGCATTCAGGTAGCAAATGGGGAAAAAAGCAAGTAAACAAAACACACACACACACACACACACACATCTGAACTTCCTTGACTCCGAAGTCACATATATATTTCATTGGTTGAGAACATGTTATATAGCCATACTGAGGGGGTCTGGGCAATAAAAATCTACTTTGCATTCAAGAAGAAGAGAATATAGTTTTAGCGGAAGCTAGCTAGTCTCTAACATCGAAGCCAATAGGAAATTATCGGTACACCAGATTGAAGTGTCTCTTTGGTGATACTGGAGTCAGGAAGGTAAGGAATCTAGACTTTCATCAGTTAAGGAAAGAATGTATGGACAACAAGTCCAAGATAATATAATCCCTAACAAGTAACAAAGCAGGTGATTGCTTCCAAACACACCTGCCTTTGCTGTAGTCAGGGCCTGTTTGATAGGAATAAAAATTCAAAAACCAAATAAATGTCAAGATTCAAAAACGGTGTCCAAGCCACAGTCTTCCTGGTAACCATAAACATCATTGTTCAGCTGTCTAGAAATATAACAATAGAAGCCATCAGCCTATTTCCAATAAAAGTCACACTGCCAAGCTACTGGGTTCATGGCCCCTTTGATCCCTCCCCATCCTTGAACGCTATCTTTACCCATACAGGTATATTTCCAATTCCTTTAGAAAACACCCAGATACAGAATGGTAGATATTTCAGGAGAAGAAAAGTAAACATCCCCAAAGCTGTAGAATGTGGACAGACTGTTATTACTCCCTGCACAACCGGCTTTTGAGTCATATCCATTTTTTCTAACTTTTCCATTGCTCTCAGTCACGAGAGCTGTGGCTCTGTCCTGGTTTGATAAACCATGCTCATACTTGACAGTGGAATCAGATAGAACCCGTTGGCAACGCTCCAAGGACACGAGCAGGCAGCCAGCGGACATGGAAGAGTTAGTTAGCTGGCCTTCTACTTGGGGTGTCCAAATTGGATAGCTGGCACGTGCATAAAAAGAACTCAATTTGGGAAGTCGAATCCTGTCGGCCTCCAAACTTGCCAGTTCACAGGCATAATGTGAGCAGGACGTGAGAAAGGACAGGTAAAGTGAAAATACGTGAATTTTCTAATAACTGACTTCTCTTCAATACATCTAGTCAGTGACACATTCAAATAAAAATGACTCCTCACAATGAAAGCTGAGCTGGTTAATGATTTTGTGACATAGTTTTTAGTGCATAACAGGGATACAATTTCATCAGGATTCACTGATTTGGGCCAGATGACAGGAGAATGAAAAATGGAGATAAATGTCTTCAGTAATTACACTTCCCTTTGCTGTCGTGCTCACTGTGGGCCTATTAAAGTCCTCACATGCTTTGTTACCATACAACATTCATTTTAGATATGAAAAAAAAAGGTATGTTTACTTCTCTGGATTTCATTATAAAATTTCTTTTAAACTTAAGTTAATGAAGCTGAATTTCACCACATGGGTCATGGGTCTTTTCTAATCAGTGAGATAAAATGCAACTAAACAAAGAAACAAACAACTAACAAAATATGGTAAGTCAGCCAGCATGTGTTTTTTATTACTTAGCAAGATACAGAGAAAAAAATAAATCATTACCAACGTTTATGCATTTACAAATGCTACCAAAACAAGCAAATCAGTCCACCACTCCTGGTGATGCATTTAACCTCCTGCCCCTTTTGTTCTGCTTTTAAAATTATCGTTGCCTACGATCTTTCTAAATATCCTAAAAATGACTCACTTTTCTTCATTTATTCCAAGTCATTAGTTATGACAAGGATATTAAGAAGGTAAAGTCTTTATAAAGCAGAATTTTATTTTAAAATCTTTTGTGATTTTCCTGTAAAGTATTAAGATTCTGAGAGCACATGTTTTTTGCACGATGTTTTCATGCAATACAGAAATGTCAAAAGTCAGCATTTTGGTGAAATTAATACTTTACTTAAAAAACGGAAAGTTCCCTGCAATTCCCGCAAACACAGGAGATAACCACGGTTAGGCGTCTGGAGTTTATTCAGTTTATTCACCACAATCTTTCATTATGGATAGATGAGAGCAGAATAATAGATAAATATCATCCATACTGTTCAGCAATTTGCTTTTTTCATCTAACAATACAGTTGAATATCTTGTGTCAGCCACATGTGTAAGCAAATTACTCAGTCTGATACATAATGTAAAAATATTGCACGTTTATTCATGTGGTTAATTTTTCTTAGTGACAGAATCATTCTAAAGAGTCTAGAAGAACCAGGACTTTGCAGCAAAGGAATTCTCTGAACTCTGAGCTTGTCTAGCACAAATGAACCTTTTATGCCAGTGTTTCCAAGGCCACATCAAATCAGAATAAGATGTTATGATTTTTTTTAAACCAAATATTTTGGTTCACACCTTGGAAACCTCCACTCTACATCTGAACAGCCCTTCTGTTGGGGATGGCCCAGAGAGATTAAGTCCTGCCCGGCTGTTGTAGTTTAAATTAGTCATCCCCAATCATCCCACCCTGTTTCGGCCTTCTGAAGTCCCCATTGTCTGCTCATATTGTACTTACTCTGGAAAAAGCAGAAAAACCTCAAAAACCAGTGTGCCATACTAAAGTAATTCTCTCTTCCTCCTCAAGTTTCTAGCTCACTTAGTGATATCACCATTCGCTCCATCTCCCAAAATTGAAATCTTGAAGCTCTTCTTACCTTCTGCCTGTGACCTCCCCACCCCCCCTCATCCCATCCATCATCAAGTTCTGCTCATCAGGCCCCTACTCCTATTCCCCACTGCAGGGCTGTGGGGCCGGCCCTCGCCTTCTGACCTACAGAAACTGGCAGCACAGTACACACAGGGAAGGGGCCATGAGCTATGGCAGCAACCAGAATTGGAAACCCTTCTTCGCCTTTTCTATGTATTCGTGTAACATTGGATGTGTTATTACCTTATGTGTTTGAGCCTTTGTAAAAAGGGAATCTTTAGCTTAACTTGTGAAAATCAACTTAACGTAAGGTAAGAAAGAAGCTCCTTTGCTTAGATACCCAGTGGTTTCCTACTGCCGTCAGGCAGAAATCTGAACATTTTAGCCTGGGATAGATCTTCCACAATCTGGTACAAATGACCTCACCCATTTCCAATTCCAGCAGGAAGTGAGGAAGCTCCTATGACTCTGTATTCATCTTTTCTTCTTCATCACCCCAATTCATGGCTGAACCCACAGCAGATCCTAATTACAAATCTGATGGATGCATTCAGGCATGCACAGAAAGATGGGTGGGTACATGAGCCCATGAATAACTAGATTTATAGGAAGACATGATTTATATACCTCTTCCTCACATTCTGCAATACTTAATAGATCTCATTTTGCAAGTGCCTAGAGAAGCTGATCATTTGTTCCTAGGCATTATTCCTGTCTCCCAAATATAATGGCTAATATATAGAGAAAACCCTTCCGACTGCGGACAGGTTATAAATGAAACTGTGCCAGGATGAAATGATTCTACAAGCATTTACTGAGCAGCCTTCAATGCTAAGCACACTGTGGGCAGTTGGAGAACTCCTAAAGAATGCACACAAATAATATGGGGACACAGAGGTTAAAGAACTAACTAGAAAAGGGGACTGTGGTGTCATGGTTGTCCAGGTGGTTGTGGTGGGGTTCAGGGAAGACTTCATATAGTAAGAGGAACCCGGGTGAGTTTTAGAGGTTGAATATAAATATAAGTGGGTCATTTAAACTGAGGTGGGGCAGAAAAGGGCTTTCCAAATGGGAAAAAAAAAGGCAAGCAGGTCAAAGATAGGGAAATAAGAAAGAACATGCATTAAGGGTTTTGGAACTAGTTCATTATGGCTGTAGTTTGGAGACTACTCGGCTGAAAGATACATTTCAAAATAAAATAGGAAAAAAAAACAGGTTGAAGAATCCGTGGAAACAAAAATGAAAGAGGGAGAGAAGAGGAAAAATCTCCAGGGGATCTCGTTTATTCCTGTGGCCTTTAAATGCTACCTACATGCACATGACTCTTAACTTTATGTCTCTGACCTGGATTACTCTCGAAGCTCCAAATCACCTACTTAGCACCTCACACTCAGTTTATCTCTGAAACTGAACTTTTCGACGTCCCTGCCCCAAATCCGTGATTCTGGGAGGGACAGATGTGTCTCCATCGCCCAGTCGCTTATGCCAGACACCTGGATTATCCCAGTCACGTTCCTCTCTTCGTCTCCATTTCTAATGAATCCTGTCAAATCCACCACTTCGGTTCAGTCCTTCACAAGCCTTCATCAGACCATGACAATAGTATTACTAATGTTCCCTCATCTACTGTGATCTCCTCCAACCAATCCATTCTCCACTGTGCAACCAAAATGATCTCAAATTAGTGTTTCTCAAACTGTAGTTCACTGAGGTGCTTGGTTAAAAAAAAAAACAACAAAAAAAAAACGCAGAGTTTCCAATCCAGACAACTGAAGCACAATCTTTGGGCATTCCTCAGGGTCCAGGAATTCATACCTGAATAAGCCCCATCACCATCCCTTTTTGCCATTAAAATGTAAGAGTTACCAATATGTGAGGCAGAGTAGCCTAGAGATTAAGAGTGGATACTTTGAGTCAGAATGTCTACATTTGATTTCTAGCTGTGTGTTCTCAGGTAGGTAACCTAACTTTTCTGTGCTGCTGTCTCTTCAGCAGGACAATTAAGACAATAGTGAACTAGCTCGTTGGTTGCTGTGATGATCAAATGAACTAAACCTAAGGAGTAGCTTTTATTGCTTCTCACCAATATTTCTGGTTCTCTTCTGCTTCCTAGCATGTGGGAATATTGTACTTCTTCACCCCTGTGATGTTCAGTGGGCTCATGCGATTTACATAGATCAACAAAATGTGAGTGGAAGTAACGTGTGTCACTTCTGGAGGAAGCTGGGGGAGATGGTTCTCCATGGCCTCTCTTCTCTTCTCATGGCAATCATGGAGGTACATGCTGATATGGAAGTGTCAAAGAAATTGTTGTTACCGCAGCATAGTACAACCCAACCTCACTGGTTCAACTTTAAAGACTTTGGAGTAGACCTGGCCTGGAGTAACTGCTTAATGACAGCTTCAGAAGAGAATTCCAGCAATGTGGCTCTTCCAGTTCCTAATGTCTCAAGAGCCTAACACAATATGCATCTATTTCTTGGTTACACAAGAGAGCAGGGAAACTGTCCTCCATGTCCTGGCTCATTGTTCCACACTGCTTCCTTCTGAGACAAGATAAGGCTGGAGACCACAGCAATGTAGGCAGGATTCCAGCTGGTGATTGAGATTTTAAGTTCCATGAGAAAAAATTGATGGAGCAGAGGAGTGACATGATCAGGGGTATGTTTTAAGCTAGTGACAGACTCGAAATCTAAATCGTTAATTGGTACATTGCCTACATTGCTATGGTCTCCAGCCTTATCCTGTTCACTCCCCGGCCACACTGGCCTTTTAGCTCCTTGAACATGAACAAGCACCTTCCTGACAAAGGGCCTTTGTATTTGACAAGATCTGGGCTTGGATTCTCCTTCCATGCCTCTTCTTATCTTCATGTCTCAACTGAAACATCAGCCCCTCAGAGAGGCCATCTCTGTCCACCCAGATGGAAACAGATGCGCCTTTATATCCTCTTCATATTCCATTCTCAGCAATTTTCCTGTGTCTTTCATACTATCCGACACAATTGGAGATGAATCTTGCTTGTTTACTCACTCCTTTCCTGTCTTTTCTAGCACTAGAGAGGAAGCTTCATGAGGATAAGCCCACATTTCTCTTATTCACGTTTTTATCCTAAGAATGAAACAGTTCCTAGTATACAGCAAGATTAGTTATGAGAGGATGGAGAGGGGCAGAGGAAGTAGGAAAAAAGAGGGAGGGTCGTCCTGCAATTAAAATGAGGTTTTCCTGAATATAAGACACTACCCTAAAATGACTATTCCCCAAAGACATTGAGAGTTTCTAACAGAAGTGATGAGAATTCTGAAAAGTAATGTTTTTCTTTATATGGGATGATGCTTTCTTACTTTCAGAAACAGGATAAACTATAAATTAAGATATAAGTATATTCCTGCCAAAATAGGTAAGTCAATAAAAATGCAACTCACAATCAGCTTTTCACAAGGCAATTTATTGTAACCACAAAAGTCCTGAATCTGAGTTTTCACTCAATAAAAATCTGAAATACTGGGTCCAAGTGATGACACTTCCAAACTAATGGAACCTTCCTGTAACTTAAACAGATTTAGACCATCAAGTGAAATCAAAGCCAAGCGTATCTGCACAACTCAAGAATGATATGAATGGATTAGAACCGCCGGTGGTTTATACGTCACCATTTATTACAGACTCTGAGAGTCCTCTTAGTGGCACGATATTAGACTATGCGTTTCCAAGAGCCAAGCACACAGAATATTCTCTCTACTCACCTGTTAAAGGACTAAGAAATCTGATACAAAGATATGAAGTGACTAATGACATACCCTAGTCATTTACAGAGGAGTTCTCTTAGGTGATTCTGGGTCAAGTCATTCTGATCAACCTTGTGCAAGCTTTCTTTCTCATCAGTCCTGCTTCCTACATGTGGAATGATTTGCCATAACTAAAAGGAAACAGCTGTTGGTTATCTGCTCACGGTCTTCTTTCATTTCTCGCAAAGGCACCAAAAAACTCTTTGCCTTGATCCCCAAAGGCACGTAAGTAGAACTTACTGTTTGAATCCTTTGGCTGGAGAGGTCTTAAATCAGATCTGTTTGGTGAAGGAAACCAAAGAAGGTCGAAAGACCTTACTGATCTAGGAAGAATCCAACTTCTCATTATAAATGACCCCATCTCTACTTTTTAAAATTCGCTGTTACTAGGGAGATGATACAGGAAAAGAGCATACACTAAGTTTATGACTCTCTTCCATTTTATTTTCAACAAGCAAATAATAGAACTGAAATCTTTTTCAAACGCCTAGATTTGTCCTTTGTGAGCAAAAGATATATTATAGTTCAGGTGTTAGAGTCTGTTAGGTTCAATCTCATATCTTTTCTTCCTTTCTAGAGTTTTTCAGACCGTTCTTAATACCAGAAGAAAGATGGCTCTTTAGTCAACTGTTGGTAAACTATCGGTGAACATTTATTTAGCCCCAGTCTTACGTTTTCTTGGGGGTTTTAAATGAATGATAAAATTCTACCAGTGTTGGGGTGCCTGGGTGGCTTAGTCAGCTGAGCATCTGCTTTCAGCTCGGGTCATGATCCCGGAGTCCCAGGATCGAGCCCCACATCGGGCTCCCTGCTCAGCCGGGAGTCTGCTTCTCCTTCTCCCTCGGCCCCTCCCCATGCTCCTTCTCTCTCTCTCAAATAAATAAAACAAATAAATAAATAAAACAAATAAATAAAACATTACTAATGTTCCCTCATCTATCCATCCAAAAAAAAAATTCTACCAGTCTCTTAGGCCCATATCAACTGCTTCTTCTGTTAAGCTTCTTACTACACAGGATGAATGAGTAAATGAATGAATGAATGAATGAATGAATGAATGAAAATTTGAATGCCTGTCTAAAGGAAGCCAACTGTTGCTTTTCTGGTTAAAACTCAGCTAAGACAGAAGTTTAAGGTGACATTTAGAAATGCAATAAAAAGAATCCACATACGTTGTTTTAAATTTTTATTTGCTTATAAAAGAGAATGGAAATGGGTTTGCAAAAAACTTATCTGCATGTACAAAGGAATCCATGTAGATAAAGAGGGCAAGCCTTGGAATACTGCTGGATAAGTCGTTCATCAAAATTGGATCTCTTTGCATCAGAACTGGTGGAAAGTCACTGTTTTACATGTCAAACCACTGAAAAAACTAAATCTATTTTTAAAATCACCAAATTCAGAAAGGTTATATTCTGATACATATTCTTAGACACCAGTGAAATGAGGTACCACGTGATCTCAGAGCTGGGCAGATCAGTTAATCAAGAGGTAGTTTCTCTAATAATATCCCTTTTTCTTTTCAGCAAGGCCGGAGGAGATAGGGATAAATGGCATAATCTTTGAATCTCTTTAAATTCTTATTCTGCGAGGGCCCCATTTCCTTTGAATACAATCATAGCTGTCTTGATGCATTTTAGGACTTGAGATCATCTAATACAGAAAAGATTCCAGAGTTCAATTTTTTTGTGTGTGCCAATTTTCCTTTGAGCACTCTTCTCTGGAAAAACAAATCATCTGGCATGCCATTTAAAATAACAAAGAAAAATAAATCCTGTGGTGTCATAGATTAAGGGGATTTTTTTAAATATAATTTTTTTTTGCTAATAATGCCAATATTAGCAATGTCCAAGGAGGAGATTTAGGCTGCTGAGACAAGCCCCCCAAAGGTAGCATACAAACCACATAATGACATTCTTCTTGAATAAGTTTCTCTAAGAGTTCTTGCGGTTGGTCTTCGAATTTGTCCTGAGGCGATCAGATGCCCGAGCCCCACAGTTCCATGGCTTCTAGCTCATCTTGGACAGGAGTGAATTCCGGTTGATCGGGATGGGGAGCTAGAGAGGAAGAGTGGGGTGGGGACTTGATAGGACCAGGAACCGTAAATTGATATTCTCCCCTCACACAGGTCCATAAGAGACACAGATTTGGTCAATACACGAGAGAGAAAGCCTGCTCGGGTGGAAAGGAGTAGCTTCCCTGACCCACCATGCCGCTTGCACCTTCCCCGCGAGGTTTCACATGGTTAGCAAAGAAGGGACAGATCCGTTACAGAAATGGTTAGAAAACTAGAATCACGGCCAACTGCTTAAATAATATGTGTTTTATTTACAAAAGGAACCCTGAATCTCAGCAGAATTATAACAGAAAAATAAATGTTTAAAACTGATCTCATGTTAGAAACCCATCACAGGGGGACAGTCAGGAAGGGAGGCCATCAGAGGAGGATGGAGAGGAGGATGGTCAGGGAGAAAGGTGCCTGTCAATCTTGTGTGGGGACAGCAAAGAGGAGAAGGCACATTCAGACAGCTATTACTGAGCCTTCACACAGAAAAGCTGGGGATAAATTCTTGGTGCACAGTCATATACTGACATCCAGGCTGATACAGAGCAGTCAGTTTCTATTACAACGGACACTTGTGATTTGGTTAATTTCCAGTATTATCAGTGTATGTGTCGGGAGTGGGGAGGGCGAGAGACGTGACAGTGGGCAGGGGGAGAAGCAGGTGAGGCAGGGAAGCGGAGTGCCCATGGTTAGGGGCAGGGGCTGGGGGCGGGGGGGGGGTCAACAGGACAGTTCTGGATCCGTAGCCAATTGCCCAGGCCAATGGAATCGGAGTGGAGCAGCTCCACCTCAGTGCTGGTAATCATTGTAAGGAATCAGATCTTAGTAAGGGACAGGGAGATTTGAGAGAACAGGGAGGGAAGAGATGAACAGAGAAAAACACATCAGCAAAACTCTGACCAGTTCCTCTGGCAAATAAGGTTAAATTTCTCCTAAAGCAGAACACTTAAATTCTTTGACTAAGAAGTTTATTGCCCCAAAGCAGTCTCTGAACATCTCTCTTGATGCTTCCAAGAGTGACTATGTCAGAAAATGTCCCATTGCACAACTCGCCAACATGCAGGCTGCAGATGTTTTTAGAAAGCATTATCTTTCACAATCTCAGGCCCAGAGTTAGTAATGAGGCAGGGACAGGCATGGTCACTCTTGTTTCTTCTTAAGACTATCTTTGGTCACTGAAAATGGTGGCCATGTGGTGGGGAGAATGTCACCCAAAAGTATCCAGGGGGCCCTCTGCATTAGGGGGAAGTTGTAAGTTTTAGGCTTTTCCAAAACAAGAGTAAAATATGACAGGCATCACGACCACATCACAGCAGTAACACAGAATTAGGGCCCCCACAGAAAGTTCAAACATGTCCCCCGATGACCAAATATGAGGTCAGAAGTCAAGTTAGTGTGGACCGCCATTTATAAACAAGGAAGATTGAGTTGTGTTGTTATTTTCATTTTCCTCTTAAGGTTTTTGAAGGGGTAGCCTTGATAGTAATTTGCACTTTATAGACGAGGTCTCTGGATAATTTAAGGTAATGAGGCATTCAAGTTCTGCCTCCCTCCCATAACTGATCTACTGCTCACCGCACCCTCATCAACATAGCTCTAATCGTAGCGAAACATTGCTGAAAGCCCACGAGAGGCACTTACCTCCTACCCCGTAGGCAGAACACGAAGAAGCGTCGCAGTATCCAGGCTGGCCAGAAGGACCCTGTGGTCCAGGCACCCCCAAGTGACCAGGTGGACCCCTGGGCCCAGGAGAGCCGGGGGGCCCGGGGCTTCCTGGCCGACTCTCCCCTGAAGGTCCTAAGAAGCACCCACAAAGGAAAACAGTTGGTCTTTGACCATCACAGAGTGGATGGTAAGAAGGAAACTCTTGGTAGTCTCTTAAGAGAAGCCAGCTCACATGTCTTAACAATTAGGATAAGATACCTCTCTCTGCTCATTGAGTTTTTGTTCCTAAACTGGACTTGCTGGACAGAGGATCATATTGTAATCATACATTCTCCTGGAGAATACTTTCAATCAGTTCAGGAAACTGGAAAGCAAAATGTATTCTTTTCTGTCATCTCTTGGATATTAAAGGGAAAAATACATACCACTGTCAACATGGCTTTCTTTATGGAGCTCCTGTTTCCCAATGCAGTTCCTTACGAATGCAGTGTATGGGCAGACAAGCACACGCGGCACACATGTACGTACACACACACACACACACACACACACTCACTCAATCTCAGCCTCATAATCTGTACTGCCTTATGACCCTGGGTAATTGAAATACATTAGCCTGAGTGTGAAAAAAATTATCCTACAGGAGAAAAAGGCAAAGTCTGAAATCAGCCCTAAAATACTAATCCAAAATGTCTTTAGGCTACCTTATATCAATGGAGAACTTAGATTGAGTGAAAATAGGAGGGAGATGAAAATTTTTGTGATTTTTGGAAGTCTATCAGGCTGGGTGTTTTTATGTTTGCTTTGAGGTCTAGATTCCAATAGTGTTTAAAAGGCATTCTTCAACTAAAAATGAGATTCTTCAACTCTAGTTGGAATGAACTCTTCAACTCTAGTTCTAAATGAAAATGAGGAACAAGTATCACCTTATATTTGAAAAGTGTTGCAGCTCTAATTAGGTTCAGTCCCATTCGGTCAACGCTCACCAACCAGCCTTTCTATATAACACGTGATGCTAGCTCGGCCTCTCATAGAAGCTCTAAGGATAGGAGCATTTGTGCTCAAAGTGAATCTTTTCCATTAGGAATCCCTCCTAGGAAAAGTACTTCCCAAAATCACTATTAGGTTGGAAAGAAAAAATTTATAAACTATTTGATTTGATGTGGCTACAACCAGATTATAAATGTCCAACAGGACTGCAAACTTACAAGTCTAATAATGAGGATCATAGTCTGGAGACCATTGTAAAAACACAAAGCAATACACACAAAACTCAAAACTGACACGAAACTCATCCAGTAAGAAGGCCATGGTGACAGAAACTCTGAGTGTTTATCAAACATCCATGTGTCCCTCTGTGTTTGGAGCCTCCCATGTGGCTCAACAGAGACTGGCTAGTTCCAGGCAGTGAAATATGCATCACTGTGATATACGTCATTGTCCATTTAGGCAGGTGAAAGCTGATGTGCCTCCCTTATCTTTCTCCTGGAGGCCTGTTTTTCCAGCAAGGGGGAAAGGCCACCTTACCCACATCAAACTTTGGGGAAGTATAAAATAAACCCTTATTGTGTCAATCTACTAAGCATTTGGGATTATTTGTTACTACAGCATAGCCTAGCACAGCCTAACTCATGAAGCCAATAGGATCCCAGAATATGGTAGAAGCCTTTAAGTCTTCTGTACTGGGAGGATCGTCACTTAACAAACTGGCTTTCCAATAAAATGAGTGAGAAACCCAGCCATTGCTGTCAGATACAATGTAATATGGATGTAATGTGGCCATTCTCCTCACCGGTGATGTCAAGTAAATAAAAAGTGTTAGGATTTCCATCTTGCAGCTTCCTGTTAGGTAGGAAGATTTACCTGCTGGTCCGGGGGGGCCTCTTGGACCTTGGGTTCCAATGCCTGGATTTCCTTTTTCTCCCTTGACACCAGTTAGACCTGTTTAAAAAAAAAAAAAAAGGAAAGAAAGAAAAAGTCTTAAAATAAAATCTAGGCAAAATCTTTCAAAAAGACCTCTCTTATAAAGATAATGATGTGGCTGGTTTGGGGTTATGGTTCCCAGGGGACTTTTAAATTAAATTCTGACACTGTGAATTATGTACAACCACATATAGAAGGCTGGTTCTGTAGCTGAGCATGCTGTCTGTATTTGCAATACTGTAAGTCTATCCACCTTCCTACTGAAGGGGTTCAGCCTGCCAGGATCTGGCCCGTGTTTTTACACACACCAGGCCATTCGACATATGCAGTTGGCACTCCACGGTCACACAACAGAAATCACAAGTGAACATGTCTAACATTTTCCTTTCGGTCCACCCTGTAATGTATCTGCAAAAGGCATGAATTATAATTAGGCAGCAAAGTTCTGAAGAGCGTGAGTTTCCATTAAAAACTTGGAAGCTTCAGGAAAGCCTGTGTTTGATTTGGCTGATTCAGCCCCATAAAAATCTAAACCTATTCATGTTTCTTTTCCACTGAGCAGATTCCTTATTCCGAATAATTTACAGTGCTATTAACAAACTATACGTTTTCAGGGAAAAAAAAAAAAAAACCCTAAGAAACATATACTCTGCCACCTCATCATCCAAACAACTCCTATCACAAAATTGCCGGACAGGTGAGAACATGCTATACTGAGGCCCACCCGTCCCAGAGAGAGTTGCATCAGCTGGGGGCGGGGGGCGGGTTACCCCAGCTCACATCACAGAAGGTCTCTGGTGCCTGTTTTTCATGTACAACAATGCTTTGAAGTAGCAGAACGCAGCATTGCATCTGTATGTGATTTACACTTACAAAGAAATTATGTGTGAATTGGCTAAGCCTGGAAGGAAACATAAATAAATGACAATAACCAATTTGAGAGGTGGTAGGCATGCCAGTGATTTAAAATGTTTAAAGTGACAAATAACTTTTCCCTTTTCCTAAAGGCGGTGCGTATTCACAACAGACAAATGAAGAGACACAACGAGCCAGGACTCCGGCCCTTGCAAAGAATCACTTTTCACGTCTTGTTTATAACTTCCAGAAAGAAAGGCGTTCATGTAGTATTTGCTCTGGGAATAGTTGGGGGAAAAAAATAAAAAAGATTGGTGAGCCACTGGCACTTTTTTCTACACGGCACACATCACCACTGTCCCTTGATATGAACGCTGGTAGCTGTTGTGTTCCTTGGGACCTCCTTTTGGGGCCAAGGTATATCTGGCACCTTTGAAAAAGTCCTCCTTCTTTGTTAGTGGTCCTCAGGGCTGCCCCACCCCTGCTATGCTTCCCCAACACCCATGCCTATTGCATTAGTCTCAGGAGGATTTTCTGAGCTCACAAGAGACCAGGACTTTAGGGGGAGAGCAGGACACTGACCACTGAGCCTCTGATGACCTCCTGTTTCGGGTCTGACTCTTGTCTTAGGAACCCATAAGGAAGACAGTAATTTCTCAAGAGTAAAAATACAATTTCATCTGAGTTTAAAAAGCATACAACATACTCAGACTAATCAACACGTAATACTCAATTGCTTATCAAGTTGTCCAGACAGAAAACACCTCGGGTACATCTACTGGATATTACCCAATTAGCTACCAGTTTAGCTATTAGTTTAGTAGCTAATTGGAATAAGTACTTTTCAGCTGGTAGGTGTTCTTTCAGTTGCAAATGTACTCCACCAGGCGTCTGGGAATTTAGCAGAAACTTCTTCTGTTTGAATGAGAGTCACTTTCCCCACAGGGAACCACTAATTTTTAAAGAATTAGAACACAATAAAATACACAGATGACTAATGGCAGGCTGCTCATGATTAAGTGTGTGATGACTCAGAGGCCTCCCATGACCTTACCATACTCAAGGATCAACATTACCAACACGGCTTCTCAGTGATTCTCCGAAGTGGGAGATGCAGTTGATGAGGCTGAACAGGACATGCGGGAAAGTACTCTTAGGAAAAACTCTCTGTTGGGGCGCCTGGGTGGCTCAGTCCATTAAGCGTCTGCCTTTGGCTCAGGTCATGATCCCAGGGTCCTGGGATTGAGCCCCGCGTCCGGCTCCTTGCTCAGCGGGAAGCCTGCCTCTCCCTCTCCCTCTGCCCCCCGACCCCCGCTTGTGATCAATCTCTCTGTGTGTGTCAAATAAATAAATACAATCTTTAAAAAAAGAAAAAAAGGAAAAACTCTCTGTTAAGAGTTTCTTGACTTACCCGTTGCCTCTTCATTAAGAAAGCAAAAGGTGGGGAAGACCGGGGAGTAGGGATTCTGGTTGTTTTAATTTTCTAGTTACGTAGAGAAAAACAAGTGGCATTTGATATTACCTCTACTACAAATCAAGGTAAGAGAGGCAGAGTCTCACAAAAATATTCCAGCCCCTTAAAATGTCTTGAAAAAATTCTAAGGATATAATTACATTAACAGAGAATTTTAGATTTTATTATCCTTGAAATGAGGATTTATTCCAAGTACACATAGGCTAATAGATTAATATCCGTCCACGTGTTCACTTATGGTTCTGAGACTGCAGAAACATTCATGTCCATGACAACTGAGTTTGGTTGTAAATCTTCTTGGAATGAAAAAATCATGTTAAAATCAATAATTAAGGGCTTAAGATGAGGACTGAAATTAAAAGGTAAGCTTAGAGACCTCAGATCTCTAAAAATAGATCTGCATATACTTTTTTTTTTTAAGATTTTATTTTTTGACAGAGAGTGAGACAGCGAGAGAGGGAACACAAGCAGGGGCAGTGGGAGAGGGAGAAGCAGGCCTCCCGTGGAGCAGGGAGCCCGATGCGGGGCTCGATCCCAGGACTGTGGGATCATGACCTGAGCCGAAGGCAGATGCTTAACCGACTGAGCCACCCAGGCGCCCATAGATCTGCATATACTTTTGATAAGCCTGTAAGCCATGATTAAAAGGAAAGAAGTGAAATGTCCTGAAATGTCCACCCATTTATGAAATGTCAGCGGGCAGTGGAATCTGGGCATAGTCCTTCTTTACAGACAAAACGCTGTCATCACCCATACTAAGGGCTTCTCTCGTCAATCTCTTTGTAAGGGCTGAAGGTGGGAGCCATTTGTTGTTGAGATGGAGTCCCCGGAGCCAAGTGCCTGCATTCCCACCACAAAGGCACTGGGACTCCTGAGTGCACAGGATGCCTCTCCTTCTGGAACACCCGTCTCACATTGGCTGTCTCCATAAATACTTCTCATTCTTCAAGACCCAGCTAAGGCTTCTCTGCAACCATAATGAGCAGAAGCCTACTGGATTCAAGAGGACAGGGATTATGGATCTGATTCATGGCTGTATCCCTGACATGGCTAGGGTATCTTCCACATAGTATGAAACTTACAGATACTTATTTACTTACTTACTTACTGAATGAATAAATGAATAAATGAATTCTGATTCCATATTGTCCTTGCCTCCTCTGGCACCTACCCCACTGCATTGCTTGTCCTCATGCTCACTTAGCCTAAGACTACGAGCCTGCTGACGGCAGGGATCATGTCTTCTTTATTGTTAGTGTCGGATCCAAGCCAAACCTCACACATAGTAGGTGGCCCAGTAAGTTCTAGAAGCCTAACTGAATGAACTACATGTTTACACCAACATGCAGCTGACTCTTAAAAGCAAGCCTGGCCTTTGAAGGATCAACAAACAAAATTCCTTACACCCTGGAGCTTTGCTTTTTACTTTCACGTGCCTGGCTTGTGGGAACACTGCTTTTTCTAACAAGTTCCTCATGCAGCAGTGTCAGCTGCTAGTGTTTCTTAGAGATGAATATAATTGATCACAATTAAGTTTAAGTTTCCGCCATTTCTGAAAACTGAGCATAGCTGATATAAATGAAGATCTAGCTTTCCAAAAATATGATTTTAAATAAGATTAAAATATCTTTAGTTTTTTTTTGTTACCAAAAATATTTAGGATAATCAGAGAGATTATCTATCCATTCATCTGTTCTTTCTTTTAAAAATATTTTAATAAATTTATTTTTTTGTGAGGGATTTTAGGTTCACAGCAATATTGAATGGTAAGTACAGAGATTTCCCATATACCCTCTGCCCCTACACATGCATCACCAACATCCCCCATCAGAGAGGCACCTTTGTCATACTCATTCTTTTTTAAGTGTCTCATTAGAAACCATTTCAGGGCTACTTGATTCTCCCTTACCATAAACCTAACACTGAACCTCCAATATTTTCTTTTACTGGTCTGCAAAGGCAGAGACCTGTCCATTTATATTCCCAGCTCCAGGCACATACTAAGGCACTCAAGAAATACGTGTCAAACAGATGAATGAATGAATGAAATACTAAGTTCAACTGCAGACTTTGACAAACCAAGAATGTGGCCAGTTTATCAGCTAAGCCTATAAATGAACTCAGTAGATTCTGAACGCTAGATGCTTGATATGTGTGAGCTCGTTTAGGTTTCACAAGAACCAAGAGGGCGGGCACTACTATTAACCCCCAAGGGGGCTGCCCTTAGCTAGGAAGTAAAAGAGCCAAGATTTCAACCCCGTCAGGATGGTGACGAAGCCCAGACGCTGAACCACTGTCCTCCCTGCCTTTTCATCCCAAGTGAGCAGGCTGCACTTCTTGTCTTATTCTTTGCAGTCGAGGCTTCCCGAGCTACCCGCCGAGTCAGTCTGCACATTTGCTCTGGCCCCATGCTCAGCAATCAGCCCTGTGGCTATCACATTTCCTCAGCCTACTTCCCTCAGTCGGCATTCTTTCCCTCTGCTCTGAGCAAGATCAGGGTTGATGTTTAGTGGCTCTCTCCGGCTCCCAGTAACTACATGTCTAGGATCTGGCACTTGGTTGTCCATTTCCTATTTTCTTTGGCCTGTTGGTCTCTGAATAGAGAAATTTTACTCATTTCTCTGCCCTCTGACCACACCAAGCACTCCACACTGGAGCCTCATGCTACTCCATGGACCGCGGTGAGTCTCTTGATCCCAGACATTTTGAGCAACTCCCAGGATTTATGCCCAGGCACATATGCAAAGCCCGGGCAATGCTTTCATTGTAACTGTACCAAAAAGTCACAGAAACAGTGAGACAGAGCTTCAGCTATGTTATTATATTGTCTGTTACCTAGGAAATGCTGACAATGAATGGCAAGCACAGTCTGCTTCCCACTCAAAATATGTCTGAATGCCTACTAGAAGCAAAATACTGGACAGATACCTAGCTACAAGGTGGCAGATTAATTGGACATAATTCACTAAATACTTTGTGCAATTTCCAGAGTTTGCTATTTTCACATTTTTGGCCTGTAGCATTAGTACCAGCATGTGGGACTCCATGTTTTGGCTAAGGTCTCGGCTAAGAGGACAAAGACTGGAAAATACGTGATTGTTTTCAATGTAAACAAACTTTGCAAACAATTGCCAAGAGTTTCCCTTCTTATTGTCTTTTTTATAAAATAACTGCCCATCCACTATGACAGTATAATTCAGGACTCAGGGAAAGACAAAGCACTCTAGATTGTTCAGGCAAAGAGAATTGAATCCAGGGACTTGTTTACATGGGTGATGGAAGGACTGAGAAGCCAATTAAAGATGATGAGGCAACTGATAAGTTAGCAAGAGCGGGAAGTCACTCTCATCTTGAGGAGCATAGGGAAAATGGAAAGGAATGGTGTGACTGGAGCCCAGAGCCTAGAACCTTCTGGTAGGATCTAGAAGCAGAGGGAGAGATTTCCAGTGGGAGGAGGAGCTATGTAAGGGTTGTCAACACAACCAGAATTGCAGGGGCGCCAGGGATTGGGTGAGGGGAGAAATATCCTGACTTCTCCCCTGTTCGAACCCTCTAATCCTTCTTAAAGCCTCCCATTGGCTGAACCTTCCCAGGAGCAGGGGGGCATGGGAGCTTGGAAAGGCAGTGATGCACAGCTAAAGGAGGGAGAAGCGCTGACTGGAAGCCATCTGCCTGGTCCAGTCCCAGTATCAGGCTCTAACTACTGAGAGTCAGAAGCTTCCCTTCCTGCCTTGTAGTGGGTCACCCGGTAGTAGGGAAAGGGACAAATGGAGAGCCATTATGCAGTCTGAGAAGAGCTACAACAAATATGAAAGCACAGAATTGAGGTATCTGTGGGGAATCACAGGAGGCTCTCCAATAGAGCTGACCCTTGAAGCTAAGTCTTGGAGAGCAGGCGTTACCCACGCAAAGAAGGGCAGATGCAAGTACGTGTACAGAGACCTGCCGATGAAAGCGAACTGGGCGTGCCTGGGGAATGCCAAGAGGTTTGGCAGGACTTTGGCTACAGCAGGTTTGGGAGTGGTAGAATAAGAAGCCAGTCTTCTGGCTGGCCAAAGGAGTTTGGATACCGCCCTTCCCCCTCGTGTGCACAGAACCTCTCCAATACCATCTACCTATTTTTTTTTTTTTTTTTTTGGTAACTTCACTCTCTTTTTCTCGAAGAGGAAATCCAAAGTGCTGAAGCCTCAGGTTCCTTAAAACATGGATCCGCCCCTGCTGGGTGCTGCAAAGCAATACAATTAGTAAAGTGGACTGAAAAATCCTGCAGAGCTCAACTCCACCCATAAACACTGAGCTAGTCCCACAGAAAAGCAAGAGGAAAACATGTCAAAGCATTAAGCAGGGCTGTCCGGTGGTCAAAGGAACCACTACCAGATCAAGATCAAGACAACAAGATATTTTGCACTTTAGGTTTTTCTATCAGTTTGAGACATGGTAATATTGGCAGGAGGTCCTTTGGTCTTTTGACCACACACATCTAAATTAGACACACTGATGTCTGGGCAGTGAGAGTGGGGAAGGAAGTGCAGCGGGGAGGAGGGAGGGGAAGGGGCAGCACGGAGGCTGTAAAGGAAGAAGGGAAGAGAGAGGGTGAGGAGGAGCGCCCTTCATCACTGCATACCAACCCCACGTAGGCGTCTGCAGGCCGTTCACACGTGCAGCTACATGGCAAAAACGAACAGGGATTCCATTTGGCACCAGGAATCCTGGATTTTTGTCCACATAGTTTTGCAAACTGATACTATGATCTTAGGGGCACATAATAAGAGTATCAGATCAAACGCCGGTCGACCAGCTTCAGCTCTCAAGTTTTGACTGATTCCCCTTCAATGCCATTGTATTATTTCCAGCATGGACCGTTAGGAAAACTATTAATAATGCAAAGTTAACAGAAAAATGAGCCAATTTCTATGGCTTCAAAAATGAACATTTCGGATTTGGCATGAATATTCAACCAGTTGATGATATTTAAATTTGAGCTTGGTCTAGTTTTCATTCCTTGCAGAAATGAAAAGTGATATGATGCTCTCGACTCTTGGAAAAGAAGAGAGCTGTGTCAGGGCATTGGGATGAGGCCAGTGTCTGCAGAGTTTAAAACAAAATGCAGGAGTGCCTGGGCGGCTCAGTTGTTAAGCTTCTGCCTTCGGCTCAGGTCATGGCCCCAGAGTCCTGGGATTGAGCTCTGCATCCGGCTCTCTGCTCAGCCAGGAGCCTGCTTCTCCCTCTCCCACTCCCCCTGCTTGTGTTCCCTCTCTCGCTGTGTCTCTGTCAAATAAATAAATAAAATCTATTAAAAAAATTCATTTAAGGCCAACAGCCCTTCATAATAATCATGAAGAATCCACTATTAAGATGAATACATCTTATAGCTAGTTAAACCTAGAAACAATGAAAATGAAAAAAGTTAATGAATATATCTTTTCTATGTATGTTTTCGCTCAGCTATACAAACTCATTTTGGTATATTTATTTATTGTATTTATCACTTTAAATGCCATGTTAAAAAATTCACTGAAAATAGTTTACCATAGCTAATATATAAACAGCTTTAGTTTTATCATCTAAATTATTACATGTTATATTTCCATTTTACTTGTTTATGTTCGAGGCCAGAAATTTAGAAAATGGCTAAGTACATTCCTACATTCAAAAGAAAGTGACTCTCTGCCTCTGTCTATCAATATTTACATATGGATATAGTAACACACACACACACAGGCATAATAAGCAGAAGGTCCCTTGATCTTTTGGCCACAGACATCTAAATGAGACACACTAAAATTTGGGCACTGAAACGTCCAATGTATTTTCTATTTATATATTTCCTACCCAGTTGAAAAATCCTTCCTATTTAAAAATCTCACCCTGTTTTCCTGGCTAACTTTACACAATAATGACTTGAAGATTTAACATTTAACATTTAAATGTTAAAGACTGGATCTTATGTTTAATAATAATGGGATATTACCAAAGCTATCTGATTGTGATTATCCTACCTTGGGAAATGAGGGAAGGGGACAGTTAAAAGTCAAGTGTGTTTATGAACTGCAAATACTATTTTTAAAAACTAAAAGCATGGGGCACCTGGGTGGCTCAGTCGGTTAGGCGTCTAACTCTTGATTTCCTCTCAGGTCATGATCTCAGGGTCAGGAGATCAAGCCCTGAATTGGGCTCTGCGCTCAGCATGGAGTCTGCTGGGATTCTCCCTCTCCCTCTCCCTTTGCCCGTCCCCCTGCTCACTCATGCTCTCTCTCTCTCTCTCTCTCTCTCTGTCAAATAAATAAAATCTTTAAAAAAAAATGACTTGAAGAAAATGCTGACATTGTCAAGTTGGCAGTAACTGGCTATTAACAGGATGTCTTAGGATTGATGTCCTATAGCCACACAGCAGACTTCTGTTTTTTTTCATGGCTCTAGCATGAAGGACAAATGGCAGCCAAAAAAACTAGCCAAGTAGTAATCAACACCATAAATCACACAATTATGATTCACAAAACGACTATTGCACTTCAGGTATTATGGAAAATAAAAGGAAAATCGACATTAAGTTTGGTCTTTGGGGAATATGCAGCCTTCCTGGTGAGACAGGATTAACGGAAGTGAAATTATTAAAAGGCAATTCAAGAAAGTATATTCTACCTGGGCGCTAAATGATCCGTTTCACACACTAGTGAGGTAGCCATCTATTCATGGATCCAATTCTCGTTCAGGCTTCTTGGTGGGGCGGGGGGATGTAGAGATGAAAGGCACAGCTCCATTCAAGTAACTCACAGTCCAGTGGGAAGACAAACAAGTACACCAACCATGACAGTATAATGAGAAACTGCTGGGGTGGACACATGTGCTCTGGGAGAGTTTACTCAGTCTAGTTCAGCTGGAGTAGAGTAGGGTAGCAACAACCAACCCATGAGCCAAACAAACCACAGGGAGGAACGAGTGGTCTGGCAGAGGGGACTCTTGAGATGAGTTTTGAAGTTGGAGTATGAATGAGCCAGAGGAAGAAAGAAGGTTCTAGGGAGTGGGAAGACCAGGTGAGAATCCATGAACGGGTACAAGAGAGGCACACAACAGGAATCGGCACTGAGGGCAGCAGGAAAGGAAAACGCACGTATGAAGAATGTGGTAAACTTCCTCATCACTCTGAGAAAGACCGGCACGCCCATTCTCTTGCTTTGGGCCGCCTTCTTCCTTACCTCTTGGGGTTGGGTGTGACCATGGCCGTGTGACCTGCTTTGACCAATGAGATGTTAGAGGCAATAACTCGAACAGAGGCTTGAAAGAGGATTCGGTGGTTGCGTTGCCCTGTTTCGTTTCTGCCCCTGTCAGGAGGATTACATACTCTAGGAAACTATTAGCCCTCCCAGCCAGGGCCCCAGCAGAGCAGAACTGCCCCTGTTTTCCACAGATATGTGGTGAAAAAAATAATATTTATTGTTGTAGCCTACTGAGATGTTTGTGGTTTGTTATGCAGCAAAAGCTGACTAATACTGAGAGCACAGAGCAGTTCAGTTTGGCTAGAGCAAAAAGTACATACTTGAAGTGAACTGGAAAATAGGAACCGGGACCATACAAAGATATCATGCTGAGATGGCATTAACCTTGAGTGCTATTTCTAGCACGATACCCGTTACCCCAGACAGGGACCGAAATCCAACGCAAGAATCTGATCAGATCTACTACACAGACCCTCCAATTAAGGGTTCCAGACCCTCCAATTAAGGGTTTCAAGATATTTTAAGCTACAGAAACAATTATATTAGCTTTCATGGCAAAAAAAAAAAAAAAAGAAAGAAAGAAGGCAAAATGGACTGTAGCCCTTGCTGACATCTTGACTCAACCTCATGGAAGACCCAGAGTCAGAAGCACCCAGCTAGACCACTCCTGAATCCCTGACCCAGAAAAACCACGATCATATAGGTTTCGTTGTTTTAAGTTGCTAAGTTTTAGGGTAACTTGTTATATAGTAATAAATCTTTAACACATAGAGCTTCTCTCTGCAGCCATGTTGAATGTAAACAGTCAATTTGTAATAGAGGGGGAAAAAAACCCTTACAAAATAAAAGATGATACAATGAAGAAAAAAAAAAAGCATTCCTCTCAATGCGTTCAGGTTACTCTACATTACGAGAAAACAATACATCAGACCTTTAGAGAAAAGTCTTGTTCCAAAGCACATTCAAACTGGACTTTACGACATAGCTCTTGGGTGAGAGAAGAGAAAGCTACCTTCATTTCTCTGGAGTTCATCTCTCAGGAGATGGGAGGAAGGGGATGAGGAAAGAAACATACACGTCAGCAGATTTTTAACAGCAGTGAAAAGACTATGCCTTGTGCAACCGAGTATCAAAGATAATACAACATCCCAGGGAAGACTTGTAAATATTTAAGCATCAACCAGCCAATTATTACAAGAGCCCTGCCAACCCTCTATCTTTAATCAAGTTGATCTGTCCCATAAACATAACTCTTCCAGGAATAAACCAGGATAAAGGGGACATTAAGAAGTTTCACAGATGCTTAGCATTGAGGCATTCCTGGTTGGTAACTGCTATGCTGTTATTCCGCATTCGTGACCAAAGTTTTCAGCCAAATGTATCTTCGGTGCCAACAGCTCTTTTCAACCACAGAAATAGCGAGTGCAAGAACCCTACTTCTCTCTCCCAACTCCGAATCGTCCTGAGACCCAGCCTTCTCAGGCATGTTGATTCCCAGGTGAGGGGCATGAGCTGTAGGGACTCAGATTTAGCTTTTGGGTGTATGCAGCTCTTCTCGGCTCTGACTGCCATTTCTGTGTCTCTGAAGGGAGTTGTCACGGACTTCTAGCCACCAGAGTGTGGCTGACTCCTTTTCTACCTGTGTTTGCTTTGCGGGGGGGAGGGTGGGTGGCTCGGTTGTGTTGCATCTTATCCTTCTCACAACTCCCTTTCTCATTTTCCGGAACAAAGTCCATCTTTTTCAAATTAACCGCAGAACCTTAGGGCTGATATAAGAATTGATCCTTAAATCTTGTCTTTCTTTACATTCACTCCTTAGAAATTTTGTCTTCTGTGGCAGGGAAACCTCAAGAGGAACAATTTTCCAATTTCAAAAAGTCGTTCAGGGATTATATCCTCAAAGAATAATAAAAAACTAATCCGGGCAACAAACAGAGTGAGGAAACTGCCCTTGCATCAAGCTCTTACACAAAAACGTGAAGTTGTCTTGTGATTAAAGATGATTTTTTTTTAATCCTCAATGATAATACCACATCCCAAATATTTGATCCCACAGAGTAGGTATAAAGTGCTAATGACATTTATAGAAACCAATTCATTCCAATGGAGAAATCTTTGGAATGATACCTCCCAGTCATTTCCACTTAACTTTTTCCAGGCACTAGGATGGGTAAAGACATCCCCACTGTCGATGGGTGGGAGGAGACGTCTAGGCAGTAGTATCAGGCCTCTCTGGAGAGAGCCCCAGTAGGAAAAAGAAATATAATGGAAAACCAAGAGATCTGTTAATCAAGGAACAGGTGTCTGAAAAAGTAGATAGTTTACAGATAATTTACAGTTATTTGCATAATGCTGATGACGTATTTGCTCTTATGATCTTCACTGTGAACACAGTAGACACAAATGCAGAAAGACATGTTATTGATAAAGCTCAGCTAACTTGTAGCTGTTGCCGTCTCAGTAATTATTTAATATAAATACATTTTGGCTTCATTATGCTTCCAGTGTAGTCATGCTGAGAATTTGCATATTGGAATAAACAGTTTAACGAGAAATTACTTTAGTTTTACTTCTTTACATTACACTAGATGGCAGCCTAGTTTTTTTTAATTATGTGTGAAGGCAGGTTATATGTATTGTCTATGAATTTCATTTTTGAACAGTAAAAGAGATGTAAATTACTTGTTGAAAAGGAGACAATATGTTGACTACTATTGAGAATCACGGCTTGAGAGTTTCAAGCCCTTTCCCACCTCAGGATCTTTGCACATGTTATTGCTGTCTCTGCCTAGAATGCTCTCCTCTGACTCTCTTATTGATATGTCAAAGTCCTAAGCTTTCAGGTCTCAGCTAAAACATCACTGACATGCCAGAGTAAGTCAGAGCCCCCTCTTCTACATTTGCATAGTATCATGGATTTTTTTCGTGACACTTACAACCAATGTAACTAAATGAAACTATTCATGTAGTTTTCGTTAGTCTGTTTAACATCTGTGTCCATGCTAGGGACAGGAAAGGTAGGAAATGTATGCCCTGTTTACTACTATGTCATTAACACCCGACAGTGTGCCTGACGTGTAGTAGATGCTCAGTAAGTGCTGGTTAGGTGAGTGAATGAAGATACAGAAAGATTAGGATGTACGATTAAGCAGCCAAGACTACACAGCTAGTAAGTGGCCAAGCTCAGATCCTGACGTACATATGATTGATGCCCCAAACGACATCCTGTTCTGCTACTCAGGTAAGCAGCATCACATGTAGTGAAGTGAAATCAGTTTCTCTTCTAAAATATCACAGGTAAAACAAGACTGAATTGCCTCGTTCCAGGTTTCTCCTCTATTTCTCCTAGGGTTAGATGTTACACTAATTCTATAGGTGTACCCCAAGTTGCCAGATCCATGACCAGCTTCCCCCCAGGTAATTCCCCTACTTGGACTCTTCTATAGCCTGGGCACATGCTAAAATACTAGAAAAACTTTCAAGTGTCAAAATGTATAATCATGGAAAATATTTTTATCACATTCATATTTATCCACCAAATCACCTCAAATTTGGTCATTTGCCAGGTCAAGGATGTCCCAAGACTCTCCAAAAACAGAACAGAGTGTGCAGGGAGCGTGCGAATAGTACAACCATGACCCACTGTGACATTCTGGTCAGTTCAGCCGCTGACTTGTTTGTGTGCACTGAGCCGTGAATTGTGGTTAGCAGGAGCCAAAACGAAACTGGGGTCCACCAGACCCCCTGCATGGTTCTGGCCTCTCCCATGGGAGTCCCCCACTACACCATGAATTCCAAGGTGGCAACAGGACAGAGTGGAGCAAGCACAGATATTCTGGAATCATGCAGATGTGGACTTGAATTCTGGTCCCCTGTGGTCCAGCGGGATGACCTTGGACAACTGACAAACTAGCTGAGCCTCAGTTTCCTCACTTAAAAATGGAGCTAGGGTAATCTGGGTGGCTCAGTGCTCAGTCGGTTGAGCATCTGACTCTTGGTTTCAACTCAGGTTATGATCTTGGGGTCCTGGGATGGAGCCCCACATCGGGCTCTGCACTCAGCAGGGAGTCTGCTTGAGATTCTCTTTCCCTCTGCCCCTCCCCCATGCTCATGCATGCTCTCTCTCTCTCAGATAAATAAATAAAATCTTTTTTAAAAAAATGGAGCTAATACTGACCTTGTAAGATTTTTATGAGCGTTAATAATGTACCAAGCAACTAATAGTAGCTTAACAACACTAGCCGCTTAATAAATGCTGGAACCCTTCTTTTCAAAGCCCACAGTGATGTCTTCCTCTAAATTCTGACAGCATTTACTTTCTACACAACTCATATTGCGTTTACTCTCCCAACTTGCACATTCAGTAATGTTCCACATTCCTTCCTTATCCAAACTATGTCTTCTATTTTATCCAAATGAGAGAGTGTGTATATAGGACTGAACACAATATTGGCAGATACATTTATTGCCTAATAAGTGAAAGCCATAAATAAATAGTATTATCTCACACACTGTCAACCCAAAAACCTTACATGAACCCTGCATTCAATAAATATTTGCTGATTTATTGTCCAAAATAAATCAGATATAAATTCCCTTTATGGATGTACAATCTGAACATGAATTCTTCAGTTGGATGGCTCCTGTGATCCAACATTTTTTGGAGAATGATGGAAACTGAAGGAGTTGCATAAAGACTGAAATCAGGAAACTATCCCAGTTCTTTTCAAGTAAATAAAGGAACTCAATTTGGCCAACTATAGATCAGCCAACTTATTTTTGACTGGGTTACTATATGGTTCAAGACACCAGTGAGGAATATGAACATTTCAATAAATGGAATAAGAAAATAGGAGATTAGTCATCCAGGAACGATTACACAAAGATCAGAATTAGAAATGGAGCTGTCTTCTGGGGTCTAGTCAGAATCACACAAGGTTGTGACTGGAGCGTCACAAGTCAAGTCAGAAAAGTCAGGACTCAGTTGTTTCAGGCCGGGGAACAAAAGAGAAACTTTAGAGCTTTGTGAACTTTGGAAGCCAGGTTATAGAGCCATTTACCTGAAGACAGTGCAGTATTTAATGGGGTCAGGCAAGGAAAAAGAGCTTTTCTTTGCTGTATGTGAGCCATGTAGTATAAGTGCCAAGAAGAAAAAGCAGGTGAGAAATTGGGCTACAGAACATCTTGCTTACGCTACGCAGATGGAACCTCTTTACTCCTGGATGCTAATAATCAGACAAGTCCAAGTTGGAGTTCAAGCCTTAGATGAACAACGTGAGCTGCGGGAGTCCTTCAAATCCCTAACTTCTAAGGATTCTGTATATATTGCGATCCATGTGAGAACATAGCTAAATGCCGATTCCCCACAAACTCATGAAAAATACTTTGTTTAAGTTAAAGGAGACGAAGTACTAATGAAAAGGAGGTAGCTAATCAGATGGAGGCAAAATACAGTCTTCTGTTGGGTGATAAGGAAAGTCGAGAACAGTCTCTATTTCACACTGCTGATATGGAGCAGGGGTGGGGGGAGTATTTGTAATTCCTTTTCTGTTCTCCAAAAATGCACATTCTTTGGCTAGTTCAATGATAATGATTGGGTTAATCAGTGCATTTTGAACTGAGGTCATAAAACACAAGGTTGCCCCTCAGCCCTTTCAACGGAGGAAAACAGGAAACCATAGTAAGGATCAGCAGTATTTCTTTTTGCCTCAGTTATACAAGTTTGCATGCATACACATGGACATGCACACTACACCGTGATGCAAAATGTATTTCTTACTGTACATCCTCTGTAAAAGAGTTCAAAAAACTTTTGAAAAATTAGGGGCACCTGGCTGGCTCAGTCAGTGGAGCATGCAACCCTTGATCTCAGGGCTGGGAGTTCAAGCCCTATGGGGGCAGAGAGCATACTGTAAAAATTTTTGAAAAATTATAATAGGGAAACCAGATGGAGCACTTCCTATGAAAAATTCGCCAAGTCAATGGAGTGGTGAATTTCTTTTAGGAAGACTCAGGTGAGACACATAGAAGACCCCAAGAAAGTGAGGTTCACTTAAATGCTAGGCCAGAGTACTCAACACCATGTTTCTTTTTGCCTTGCTTTTGTAGTTTAGCATTTGTCTAAATACACTCTTGAGTAATAATACTTATTTTTACTTACTACAATATAGTGTCCTTTCAATATTATAGAGAGCATCGTGATAATCATATTTTATAGATAGCAACAACAACAACAACAGCCCCACAACCTCTGGTTTTTATTTCTAGTCCTAACATTGGCTGATCTCAAGACTCTTTGGGCTTCATTACCTTCATATGCTCTCTTTTACACAAAATGAGGGCGAGGAGAAAAGACAGCTGAAGTGTCTTCAGTTTTAAAATTCTATTGTTTGATTTAGTGGAAAAGTAGATATTTCTCTCTCTCAATACTTCCTGGGTATTTGGACCACAAGATCAAACAAACAAACAAAAAAATCATTGTCTTCCTTGCAGCAACAAATCCCAACTGCAATAGGACTGAAATACTTTGCTAGGAACGAAAAGTCCCTTGAGCCTTGACCTATAAACCCTGACCTTAAATGCAAAACCATGACCATCCATTGGTGATCATCTAAAAATCACTTTCCCTCATGTTCAGAGGGCACGTCTCACTTTCTGTCACACTGTCACTCTCCATGTATTTGCAGGACAGGATTTTGCTTTGTCTACTACACTCTTTGGGGATACATGTATATCGACGTACGTAGGTCAGAAAATTATACCATGGAAATTCGTATTTCAAAGGCTGTCTGGGCCACTGTTTTAGAATTTCCGGAAGATTTTCCTACGGTTGAAGCATTCAATTCCTCTTGCGGAGCAGGGAAGACTCAGTCTGGCAAGAACAAGAATAGGACTTCCAAAAAGAACAAACACAACTTGTGACTTGCTGAGAGTGACTCAGGCACTGGCCCTGTGCCCCCCACGTTACAGGTGATCCATCACCAACACCATCAGAGGATGCCCGGCTGCCAGATCTTCCGAGTGCTATGAGGGAACCATGCCTTTCTCTACATCGGCTGATTTCATGTCCTGGCACGGGAAAAACCTTCTGAAAGGGAAACCAGGACTGGGTTGCCATGAGAGCAACAACTATTGAGGGAGGACCTATCATGTGCAATGCGGTTCAGAACTGATGCTACTCCTGGCAATCGAGCTGTTCACCTCCCCCCGATGAGTGCTAAAATGCACAGGAAAGACAGTGCATCAAGGGTCCTGGGGATGGAGCCCCTGTGTGGTCTGGGGCAATCAATGAAAACGTCATTCCTGAAACAGAAGTGCAGCTGAGCCTTGCATTAAGAGTAAGAACACACTGGAGACAGGGAAAGCAAAAGACATTTCCAAAGCGGGGAACAAGGCATATGAAAACACAGAGGCAGAAGGGCACGTAGCCTGTTGGCATGGATCAAGAATGACCATAAAGTACTAACTTTGGAATCTGCATGTCACATCTCCAATGTGATAAAAGGAACATATCCTACCCGGCTCACAAAAGTAACAGGATTCACATGGCAAATAGGTAACAGGTTTTCCCCCAGATCCACATTCTAGAACATGGGGTCTTAGAAAATACTTTTAATCAGTTGTCTTATTTCCCATCACTTTCTTTGTGGTTCATATGTAATGCCAATTTCCCACATCTCTTTAATCTAGAGTGGGAGAGCTAGGTCAATTATAGAACTGAATGAAATTCAATCAAAGTCGTCTTATTGTATTATGCAACACTGCTAAGACGTGCAGGTGAAAACAGAAAAGGCTAAGTAGGATTTCTGTTCTCAAGAAGCTTTGGTAGAAAAGATAAAACATTGGCCCGTGAAACTAATACATAAAATGCTGCCTTATATTATAGGAAGATGAACCACAACCAGTATTTTCATTTGAAGTTCATAGCTGGCATGGTCTACGGAGGCATATGTAAATCAGTTGTCAATAGGACCCATGACTCACCTGAGGGCTGCCACCAACTGTTGCCCACTATGGGCACTGCATAAAAAAAGCATCTGACCTCGGAAGTGAGCTCTCAGCTTACCATGACATATGTGTGATGCCACATCTGTCCAGAGGAGGGCATCATTTTCTAATTCTTCCACCTGGAAGGGGCACCTGTTCTTAATTCCTCCATCTAGAGGGGACACCTTTCTCTCATTAGCTCAAAAGCCTCTGAGAGGTGAGTTGGGGGTCCGGATCCTCTTTTTTCATACGAGTAGATATGGCTCTTGACGAAATACTTTGTAGATTACTCAACTTACTCAATCTCGGGGAAAAATAAATAAGCTGGAGAAGAGATGGGTGGTGTTAATGAACATTCATTATTTTGGACATCATCATTGTATAAGCACCACTGTTTACGCCGTGCTTCACTGCACACCCCTCAGTGGCGTTCCAATGGGAGAGGTGGCTCAGCTTACCTCGTTCTCCCGGGCTCCCTGGCACGCCTGCATTTCCTGGGAAGCCTGGGGTCCCTGGGGGTCCTTGTTCACCAGGGGTTCCAGGTGACCCCGGTCTGCCAGGCTCCCCAGGAGGCCCCTGGATGGTCCGGACTGATGAGGACTGGCTGGGAATCTGGTTGAGGATGGCCGTGTACCTGGCCATGTGACCTGAGACACAAAGGGCAGAGGCATCCTTCAGTGAACTGTCACACGCAGAGAGGGAAGACCAGCGGTGATATTGGTCAAGGCTCCGAACCATTCCATTCGACAACCACAAGAGGGAAAAGCACACTCTCTGAAATATGTTGATTTCCAACTTAAAAATGATGACATTTTACTTTGGATGATATTAACAGCTGGACCGTATTCAAGGCGCATCTCAAGTGTTTGGAATTCCACAGCTCACATCAGCACCTCAGTAAACATCATGGGCAGAAGTCGTACATTTGGTTTTTGCCCCCAACATTTATCTGACCCCTAAACCCTCACCCAGCTGCCCCTCTTCTCTAGCAACACCCCTCTCCCCAACTTATTTGTCTTTTTTCCAACCCACAAAGCCTGCTCCACCCTCTTGCTCACAAACCCCCAGACAAGTGTTTTGTTTCAATTTGACTCTTCGTTGCCAAGCTTTTTTTTGCAGGAACCTTTACTTGGGTCCCAGCTGCAGATACTCCCACTAGCTTTATTTATTTTGTTTTAAATCTGGCTCTCCCTCCTATAATCCCTTAACTCAGTTATGCCTGGAAGAACATATTTTAATAATCAGAAGTATACATTGGTAAAGTGCTTGATATCATAACGTCTCAGCTTTCCGGCAACATCAGAAGATAAGATTTTCCCACATGAGTGAATTTTCTAGATGAAAACCTATCCCTTTTCTAACATTCAGATCTAAAGAACAGTAACCATTCTAGAGGGATTATTTCTAAAATATATTCAATGCCTTCTTAAGCACAGGACCATGACCGCAACTGATGACTCGGAGGCCATCTGTAGGCATGTCCACGATTGTCCGAGTGGGGTCGACATTTCCACATCTGCTTTTCCAGGTTCTTCCTTTATCACTTCTCTAGCTATCATCACTTTGGTCTCACACAGTTTTCCACGTCACCTTTCCTAGAGTAATTCTGCTGATCAGCTCTGGACTAAAATCCAGATAACTGAGCATGTGAGGAATGATATGCTAACTGATGAATCAAGTTCTGAGGAGAAACCGAAGCAATGGAATAAGGAGCCCAGAGGAACCTGAAGTAGCATGTGGGAAGGTGGCTGAGGTGCCAGCAACAGCCCCTGGGTGGGCTGGGTCTTGCTCATAAAGTTGTGTGCAATCTTTTCTATTTCTTCTCTCCCAACTGCATCCACAGACAGGGCCTCCCTATTCTACAGACTTCTTTCAGCTTCCTTGCATCACTCCCTGCTGGCTTCCATTGCCTCGAAGTCATTCACAAGAATCTGAGAATTCCCGAAGGGGAAAGATGCAATTTTGAACTCTCAATTTTTAGGGCATGTCTTAAATGATCATATATTTATATAAGATTTTTATTCTACAGTGGAATATGACAGCAACTATTGTGAAATCCCCCACATACTGTGGTCAGTGAGTCCTATCTGGATTTAACCCCTAGACTTCTTTAAAATAATTCCTTGCCTCTTTACACTGTATACTTGAAATGAGAAACCTACAAAATAATCCAAGGTACAGGTTAGCTTTAGACGTATTCAGTGTTCAATTTAGCTTTTATAATTTATTGTGTTTTTAAAGATCTTGCTTTGGCATTAAACTTAAATAGTTTCATTTAAAACTGGTCAATTCTCTCAGATACACACATTTAATTTGGGCAATATAATATAAATGAAAAAGAGTTAAAATATAGGGAGCATTACTGTTATGTCTGAAGATGACAGCTTTGTACATGGTTTGCACAATTTATGTCTTAATGAAAACTCTCCCAAGCTGATGTGCACATTCACTCGATGCCTTCCCAAAGATGAGATCTGGGTTTAGCTACTACAGATGGGATTTAGGAACCAGCCATTATGCCTTCTTGGACACTTATGGGACTCCCCGACATTCCTGGGTTAAAAAAAATGTAACCTTCCAAAGCTAAGACAGCCACTCGGGTAATGAAGGTGGAGTGGTGTGCTACCAGAGTAGGAGACTTGACTACAGAGCTAGGCCAGGGATGGCTGGGTTTGACTATTTCATCTCTACCTGGCCTTAGATCTTTCTGGAATTGAGCAAATTATTGGCAAAGGGCCCATACTAGTAACCCTCTGGTTAGATTACTGAGACAAAATGTCAGTGGGCCTGGGGGAAATGCAAAATGGGTGGGTATGCAAGTGAATGAACACAAACAAGTAACTGGAATACTGTGCTACTGGAAAGTTCAAGTTTCAAATGAAGACATGAGGCACTACATCCGAAACCAATGATGTACTCTGTGTTAGCTAATTGACTTTAAATTTAACAAAAAAGAAGAATGAAGCCAAGGACCTTGGGCTAACCAAAAGAAAAGGATAAAAAAAAGCAGGTATTGATTTAAATCTAGTGAGTTGATAGAAATCAACAGTATGGATCATCTTCTTGAAAGTAGCTTCTGATTCCTTAGTCTGACAACTTTCAAGTGCTGAGTACTTGAGGAAAAAAAAAATCTAACCGTTTGAAGACAAGGAAAGAATAAAAGATCTGATCTGGGCAGCTAAGTTAAATCTATGCAGGCCAAAGGAAGGCTCCTGGACAGATGCCACAGAGGAAGCTGGTGTCTGTGACATGGATACAGGACTCGAGGGTGATCTGTAATGACCTCTTACCTGGGTTAGTTATGACCATCTGTAAAGCTTACCTATCTGCACCAAGACAAAGCTTTCATGGTGTTTTCCCGAGTCACTAACTTCTGGGCAAGGCAGATCCCCATTGGGACAAGGAACAGAGAACGACATTGGAACCATAATGCACTTACTCTGGATGAGCTGTTCGCACACCTGACGTGCCACCGCCCGCACCATGGCTTGAGACTGCAGGTCCCCCTGCGTGAGAAGAAAGCATCCTCTGAGTCTCGGCCACAAGCCCAGCCCCATGGCTGGACTTCCGGCATGCAGATCTGACTCAACCCCCTGCTCCCTCCCACCTTGTTGGCTCCCACAGCAGATAGGATTGGCCCCCACGGTGCAGGGAAGGAGGAAGCAATTTGACATTCATGGTGCAAGGTTCCTGGGAACCTTCATTAAATGACAAATCAAGTATTTCTGGTCCCAGATTCTAAAAGAATTTCATAGTTTTGACACAAACCCATATATATTGAATACCTCATTTATGGCTCTTTAGAGCTTACACACTTTAACACTTTCTCAGGCAGTGGCTAATTTCATATTAGCAACAACTCCAAGGAAAAATGTTAAACCCATTTGATAAATGAACAGAGTTAAACACGTTGCCCAAGGGTTCACAGAGGTGACTGGATGGGCCCAAAGTCACGGTTGTTTCTACTACAGGCGACAGCACAATTATATGAGCAGCCGCACAATTTCTCAAAAGAGAGAGAAGGCCCTGGAAATAAACTGATTTAAGTTCCCCAGCCAGTTCCTTGACTCTGCGTCTGCCATTGGCTGCCAATGTCCGCCCATCAGAGAAAACACAAGCCCCTTTCTCCTACTTGGCATTTGCATAGAGTTTTTATTTTTCTGAAGCCTTTTTATGTCCATTATATAATTTTGTCACCAGATCCACTTTGGAGTTAGCGGAGTTTGATTCTCTCCATTTTATCCTTAAAGAAAGGGGCCCGAGGTCATCCAGCTGAACGGTAGCAGAGATGCAACTAGAAACCAGCTCTCCTGGCTTCTAGCCCACGGGGTGTTTTTCCACCTGACAACATGCCCACAGTCCAGTGGGTTGAGGAGAGGGAGGAGAGAGGGAACAGAATAAGAGCGATGAACTGTCATGATAGTAACAGTCAGGGTCGTCGACGGTCATCCGGTCTCAGCCTTATGCAATGAAAGGTGTGCAGCCAGTTGTGCCTGGTAAACAGAGCCAGAGGATACTCACTCTTTCTCCGCGCTCTCCCTTGGCTCCAGGGATACCCTGTAAAAAATTTAAGTTGTCAAGTTACTTGTAACCCTGCCTTCAGCTGGCCATAATGAGAGTGCATCTTTTCTTATTTTAAGATGTTTTTCCTAGCTCTAGTGATTCTGCAGCAAAAATCGATACACAACAGGAAGAAACAAACAGCAAACAGAAGTAACTCTTTTAAACATTTTACTCCCCCAGCCTTTTAATACGTAGACATAGTATTTTTTCACATGAAATTGAGATCACGCAGCAATACTGCTTTGTGACGTCATATCACCGAATAGGTCATTTATATATTTCCACCCTAAGCACCGCTCCGTGAATCGTACTCTACTGATGCTTCATGATTTATTTTACAAGCCTCTGCTGAATAGCTAAATTGTTTCCATTTTTAAAAGAATATCTCTCAAAGGAAGTAAATGATCTTCCATCCTAAGGGTTCAGGTAAGAGATGAGATTTGTGGATTCCCATAACTCTGCTTTCTGTCTGCGTCACAGCACACAGTTTTTCTCCCCGATAACAGGAACTCATATTAACGTGAATTCTCAACTGAATTATTATTTTGTTGTGTGGCTTAGCTACTCTTTGAGCTGTAAGAAACTGTATTATTACCGTAAAAATTTTTACTGAAAAAATAATGGAGATTTCAAGTGTTTCTATAATGAAATTATACTAATAAGCAAAACGTGTCTTCAGAGCATTTCATCTTTTTGTTTCAACTCTGAAGCAATGTAATAGATCCACTGAAAAACATTTTTATGTGTCTACCAAAAGGATAGCAAATAGCCTTTACAGATGGAATTTACCCACATTGTCAGACAGTTCCCCGTTGTTACAATAAACTCAACAGGTCCCAACCAAGTATCTTCTCCAGAATCTCTATTCCATTAACAGTCACCTAAATTCAAAATTCTCGTTTCACACCATTGGTGTGCAGGTAAATTGGCTTTCTGGAAAAATAAGATGCCCCAACTTGCAGAGTTTGCTGCTACTGGAGGCATAAATCTATCTATCATGGTTGATTTCAAGCTACAAATGTGCTGTCACTGAAGCCAGAGTTGAGAAAGGAAGAGAAGAAGGTACAAGCAGCTTGAGCCCACCACTGGTTCTGTCTTTTCTCCTCTCTTCCCTTGCATCTCGTATGCCTATTCAACACACACACACACACACACACACACAATTTCTTGCATTGCAATCTCTCATAGCCTTCTGTTCCATGACCCAGGAGCTACCCTCACTGTCTTACACCGGGGCATTTGAAACTTCCTTCTAACTGACTTCCCTAACTAAGACCCCCCCCCTTCTAGTTCATCCCCCACATAACCACGGGTCCTTCCTCAGATACTACCAGCATACAACTTAGAAGGCTCAGTGACTACTGAGTGACAGCAGCTCTTCCTCTATTCAGAACCACTCAGCGATTCTTAACACCCATGTGACAAAGTTGGTTCTTCAATTCAAAGTCTTTTGTTATCTAGTTCCAACCTCCCTAACTTCTATTCCTCAGAATTACACTTTCGCATCCCCACAGACCTGATCTACTCAGTGTATGAAAACATTGTGAGAAAAATATTAAAGTATTTATAAACATAAATCTTATAAATTAAATATCAACAGGAGAAATATTCTAATGCAGTAATTAGTTCCAATATCAGTTATATGACACTGCATTTTTTATTATTGTCCAATGTACTTAGCTACAAGTCAGCTTGTGGATTTCTCTTCTCTTTGTGTAGATGGTAAGATCTCTAAAACTGGAAACTATTACTTATATTACTTTCTATTTCTAAAACCGCCTAGCCTGTTTCCTGCATAAAAGAGTCACTCAAACATTCAACTAAGTCCAATATTAAATTGAAACAGTCATTATAAATCTAGAATTGTTGTCTACTTCCTCAGACCTTGAGCTTCCTTTTGTTCAGTCAATAAAGTGAGAGGAAAAATATTAGCTGACTTCAACTAGAAGAATAAATCCACCCTTTAGTGTACCATAATTTCTCAAGATTACAAATGAGATCAATAATCAACAAAACCCAAGAGAATGTTATTGAAAAATATACACAAACTCATACACAGAATAGTACAATTTTAGTGCTGGGCATATAGGTGGTCACTCTAAATTCTTTGAATTTTGTTTGAAATTTTTCACACTAATATTTTGGGGAAAAACAGATGAGATAGGATCTGTAAGCCACTTAAACTCTTCTGAGCTTCTTTGTAGGATCAGGCCATTGAGTTAAATGGTCTCCGGGCTTCCTTACAAGGATAATGTGTTAGAATCTCATAATGTCATCATTATTTGGAACGGGGTAACACATGGAAGAGAATTTATGAAAAATACAAAGCTGGACTTGCCAGGGGAGAATCACCAACTCTACAAGGAAAGCATATCCTCACTATAACCACTCTCAGCGTGTAAGTTCCGTAGTCAGTCTGTGTCTAACTCACAAACTCCTGTTCTGCCGTTCCCAGGATTGTGCTTGGGCCCGAGCAAGTGCTCAAAGATATGTTAACTGAATGAATGAATGAATGAATGAATGGCTGAATTTTACTGCAAGTCTGGATGGCAGCTTCATTTTACCTGCCTTGACTGAAAAAAAATGAAGATATTTAAGACATTCTCAGGCATTCTAGATGATTAGAAAGAGTTGATTCTGTAAAAAGTATCCAAGAGTTGATTCCGTTAAAAAGTATCCAATCTCCTTTATAAAAACTGTTTGCAAAAGTAAGATTTACAAGGCATTCTTCCCTCGCAATTCTTTTGAGATATAGATGTACTGGTGTCTTAGGCTCCACAAGTGGCCAAATCCCTAAAGATGCAGTAATGTCCCCTTGTAGGTCTAACTGGAGAAAAGAGCTACTTATGTTATCATGAAATCAACCTTTAGTGGAACCAGCTTTTCAAGCATTAGATGCAAAACAAAACCCAAAAATCAGCAAACAAAAATAAGTAAATATTCTACAATATTAATATATTCAGAAACTACTGGTAAATACAAGCAGTTTAACACTGAAGTGCTTTTACCATGTTCCAAGCATTGTTCTTAGTGTATTAACCCATTTAACTTTGTCACAGCCTTATCAGATTAATTCATTTAATTCTTATTATTTAAAGACTCCTATAAAATAATCTAATTCATTCTTTCTAACAACCCTAGGAGATGTTATTTCCACTTTATACATAAGAAAAGTGATTCACAAAGAGGTTAAATAACTCGCCCACGATCACACAGTGAGAAAATGGGAACTCTGGAACCAGAACCCAATCAGTTGGGCTCCAGAGCCCGTGATCTCCCCAACAAAGTGTGCTTCTAGCAAAGTGAATGAGAACACTATTCAACAATTCTGCAAGCCAATATCTTCAACTCTGTTTCCTAGCTAAACAATAATAAAAAAGCAATCATGATTCCCTCCAATCTAACCCTAGCAACTCAGAACTCGGTGTTAATCTGAGTCATTTCTTAAAAACAGTTGGTCTCAAATATTTTTATTTCTGAACCAATACACTATTTGACATCTCCATTGCTAGCTATCATTTATTAAATTGGCTTCCTTGAAACTTAGAAAAAGAAATTAGAGGGTGAACCCAAGTGATAAGGAAAACACACAGCATCAGCCCCTTCTGGTACATAAGAATGGATGTGTTTAATCCGACCTGAAATTCCTCAAACTCGGCCTCACGATGCTGGTTATTAAGTAGCTACAGGACACAGCTAGGCAGTCTCAGTGAGAGATCCATTTAGTAGAATATCTGTACAGCAAAGAGTTATTTTTTATTCCAACATCTCTGACATCTTTCCTTTGATTTTTGCAAAGTAAGACAAAAACAAAATAAAAATTCCTTAGCAAAGGACGGTCCATAACTCCACCAAAGTACGCTTTGAGGGAAAACACATATTCCCTGTGGATGTAGGCAAGAAAAATGGCACATTTTCCTATAATTTTAGGAACCCTTGAAATGTAAAGAAAAGAAATTGCAGAAGCTACATTCATAGATTCACAGAATTTTAATGCTGAGGGAAGAGGAATGATCTCAACATGGCCCAAGTCCAGATGTTAGACCATGGAGAAATAATCTAAGAATAATCTTCTAGTACTCCCCTGCACATCAGCCTAACTGGAATGCAAACATAACTTCATTCTTTCTTTCCTTTTTTTTTTTTTTTTTTTTTGCAGTGAACGTTTTCATTTACTTGGAATTATAGGTCATTATAAATATTAACAAATAAGACTTAAAAAGGACACCCTATAAGAGCCCTCTATGAAACAGAGCTGGAATCTAGGAACAAAAACTTATGAGTATGAGTATGATGACATTTCTGCCCTTGAGGAATGGATTGTTTCAGTGGAGGGCTGGATGTGGTCTCAGCCTGAGGAGGTGAGGGGGGCCTCACACATGAAGTGCACAGTTTTAAAGAGAGACTAGCCAGAATCTCACCAGGTGGAAAAAGGAGGAGAAAACAGCTCAGACAAATGGAAGGATGTCCCGAAGTCTAAACAAGTGTGAAACGGTATGGCATGTGTTGGGGAGCTCTACATAATTTTAGGTGACTCAACTCCAAAGGAAGAGATGGTAGGAGGTCAGCTGGAAGGTAAAGGAAGGGGCCATCATGAAGGGCCATGTATACCTGGCTGAATATTTGGGACCCATCTCCTGGTTACAGGGATCCAGTGAGGAGACTGAAGCCAGGGAATGACACATCAAAGAGGTACAGGAAGGATCACTCAGCAGCTGGGGAATGGACAAGACCAGGGCAAGAGCAAGGGGGCCACTTAGGGCTTCCTGTGATAAACTCTGAGAAACAAAGAGAGGTCAGAATAAAACTGTGACAGTGGCCATGAAGTAAGAGAAAGAGCTGAAAAATACTAAAATGTATAAAAGATGGGGTGCCTTGTGTTTGCCTTATGTCTTACTACAATCCCCATTAATGCCATCTTCCTGTCTTTGTGGGTGGAAATCACACTCACATTTCAAGATCTAAGTGAAATGCTGCCTTGTTCAGGTGCTATTCTCCCCACCCCATCAACTCAGGTGGTATCTCCCTCTGCCTCTCTCTGTCTCTCCCTCTTTGTCTCTCTGTCTCTCAATGGGGCTATGGCAACTTCATGTCTTTCCCTTAAGGTATTTCTCACTTTCTGCCTTTTATTATCCCTACTTATAGAAAAAACATTATTCTCTCTAGATTTGCCATGGATGTGGAAAAATATCTTGGTCATCTTTTGTACCCCTAGGAACCCCTCTCCCCCATGTATCTGGTCCATATTGTGGCTACCCAGTACATCGTTTTAAATGAATGAATTGGGAAACTGACATCCTGAGGGCCTAGATAAATTGCTGAAGGGATGTGGCTGCACAGCTAGGTAAGGTCACGGCAGGGCCACATCTAGAACGCAGGCATCCTGACTTCTAATGCGGTGCTCTTTAAATGCTGGAGTGGACCCATCTACCCGTGCTGCTTTCATGCTAACGCATGGCCGCTTCTAACATGTGCTTCATCACCATCTGCTGCACTGCAGGCGAGGCCCTGCCTATCAGCCTAGACTTAAACCTCAGGTAGGAAATAGGATGGCAGCAGCGGAACCAACACATGCTGCACCCTGGTCGGAGCGCAGGAAAATGCACGTTCCTGGCACCGCCCTAGGAAACACATTGCTATCTTCAGTGGGGCAGTCTGTCTTTCTTGGGTCTCTTTCCTTCCTGCCTTCCTAGACAGACATCCATGGGAAATCAGTCAAGGCCTTAACACCAGGACGCCGAGCCTGCCTTACTGGTCATGCCAGACTGGCAGCCAGCAGGCCTCTGGCTGCTCACGTCCCAGAGCGCTCGGAAGTCTGGGCTGGACAGTTTGGAGAACAGACGGCTTTTGAGAGGATCCCCAAAGCCTAAGGCTGGGGCAACCTCACCCAGTGCCTATACACTACATGGTTTCTGTCTCTGATTAAAATGCCAGTGGCACGGGGCCCTCATGCCACCAGCAAGGGGCCCTTTCCCGTGGATTTACAATAATTGAAGATAATACTATTAACAAGGGCTTTGTTTCTGGGACAAAGTTTATTGGCATTTCGGTGTGCCCCATATTTAGAGTCTATTCGAGAGCTACAACCGGCCAGGTGGATGAGCAGGGTGGGGTTCTACTTACCTAATGTGTTCTGCACCCCTCATGCACCCCATTTTCTTCCCCTAGGACCTCCCAGCCAGCTCTCCTTTCCCATTCCATTCCTCGTGGCTCAGGATCAACCCAGCTTGGGGTAAGGGAAATTAGTTCTAGGAAGTGTCGGCAACAAGAGCGCAAGGAACGAAAAGGGCGGCTCAGGCACACATACATTAGATCATATTAAAGCAGCTTTTGTTTTTTCTCATTTCACTTCAGGAGGCCTCAAAACTTTTGATGTCCTAAAATCTCTCATGGCTTTCTGAGAAACAGGTTGTGTATGCATGGTCTCTGACACTTCTTTAACCAGCCCCCTCCTCCCCCCATGGCTCTCGGAGCCCTGTTGAAATATTCTGGAACTCTTGCTCCCAGGAGCACATTCTGGGAAGTTGACCGAAGCCTGGTAGCAGAGATGAGGTTTTCAAATCACTTTTCTGGTGAGAAATAGCCTTGGGCCAAATGCATAGAGAAGTTTGCAGTAAAAGAATGGTAGAGACAGGAGTGAGTGAGTGTGTGTGTGCGTGTGTGCGTGCGTGTTTGCATATGATCACATGTGTGAGTGTAGAGTATGTTTCCATGTGCATGACCATTCTCAGTAATATCACTGTGGATTTAAAAAAAAAAGACGTGTGAAGATAAAGCAATAAAATCTTTTTCTGTGACCCATTATCAGCTGGATTTAAAAAGAGGAGATATAATAGTATTTTGAACAAGGCTATTGTTTTTGGAATGAGTATACTGCTTTGTAAAGTGACTGCTAAGGAGAGCATTCATTCGGGTGTGCAAATAGGGACATGCTGGCTAAAATCTGGAGGCATTTTTTATGTTCCTATCTTGGGAAAGGACTCTGAGGTGAAATTTTATTGAAATGAGTTTTGAGAATAAAAAGTAATGTGGCAAGAGGGAAAGAGGTGTCTTTCCAAATGAGAACCGATGTTTCTGTTATGTCTTGTTCACTGTGGTAGGCAGGAAAAGCAGCCCCCACCCCAGAGAGCCCATGCCCTCATCCCCAGAACCTGTGAGTATATTACCTTATGTGGCAAAAGGGACTTTGCAAGTGTGACTTAGTCAAGCACCTCGAGGTTATCTAGGGACACTATTGAGGATTACCCAGTGGCCCAGATACAATCATATAGGTCCTTAAAGCAAAGAACCTTTCTGGACTGGCTCAGAGGGAAATGTGATTATTGAAACACTGCTGGCTTTGAAGATGGAAGTGGGCCATGAGCCAAGGAATGTGGGAAGTCTTTGGATGCTAGAGAAGACAAGGAAATAGATTCTCTCCTAGAAGCTCCAGAAAGGAAATGCCAACACCTTGATTTTAACCCAGTGAGACTGTGTCAGACTTCTGACCTACAGAACTGTTAAGTTAATACATTTGTGTAGTTTTGAGCCACTGAGACTGTAGGAACGTGTTATGGCAGCCATAGAAATTTCACTCATTAACCTCTCCTACCCTCACGCTTCAGATTGCGCTCTTCCACAAACTCTTCACCCTGTTTGCAGTCATACATACACTTACACATCTCCCGTTACTTTAGTGTGTGGATACAGGCTCAGTATATCACAGATAATGTCAGAATGCTGACTAATACCTACACCTAGAAGAAACAACTTGAAAGTCACAGAAGACAACAGATGTCTTTGGAGGCCATTTAATGCAACCACCTTAACTTACACATGAGGAAACCAACCCAGATGTGCTCATTTCTTTCTCCCCCATCCTATCTCTACCCCTCCTACTGATCACACTTGAACACCCAAAGAGATGAGAAGCACAAAAATGGGAGATAATTAGTTTCATTCACTGGCTTTCACTTAAATTTATTTGCTTATGTGTGAGTGTGTGTTTGACGGGAAATCCTGTCTTTCTTGTAGAACTTAGAAAGAAAAATCTATTCCCATCCTTACTCATCCTTGAATTTCTCAACTTTGTATTTTTTTTTTTTTACCCAGGAGACAGGCCTAATTAACACATAGCTTTTATGCCCAATCCCTGTAAAGATGACATTGAATTTACTTAGACGAATACAGAATAGCAAACAATGGAAATATAATATGTAAACAGAATCATAGCTGATTGTTCCCTATTGGGGTCATTTGTCTCTAGCCATGATACATGTACAGCCTGATCTCAATCTCTCCCCCAGGAGTTTCTCTGGTTTCCTTTATGGATGCCACAGAGTCCAGTAAGGAGTCAACATTTTTGTTCACAGAGATGCTGGTAAATTTAAACACCCAATTAAGCGAAAGATGACTGGCTACTGATGTAATACTCACAGGTGGCCCCAGGGCACCTTGAGGTCCCATGCTTCCTGTGATCCCTGGGACTCCAGGGGCTCCAGGAATGCCCTAAATAGAGAGACAGGAAAATGGAGCAAACGTGAGTACTCATACATTCTCATCAAAGACAGCCAGCTCTCAAGAAGAAGTAACAAACACATGCAGCGATCACTTCCCTCCCTCTCAACACCAAGACTTCAGGATCCATTGCTCATTCCTTTTCCCAACTACCAAAAAAGCAGGGGAGACATTTTTTAGTAGTCATGTTATCAGTCAGGTGCAGTTCTTTTAAATTCAAGCCTTACCTATGTTCAATAAAAACTAGATCAATGCAGGGGATCATATGGACAGAGTGGCTCTGAGAGAATGATCAAGCCACATGGATATAGTAGGGAGAACACTGCACCAAAGAGTGAGTTGTTACCCTAGAGCAAAAATGGCTGCCCAGGTGAAAAGTTGAGCAAAAGAAAATTTCTCAAAAGAAATGAAATGCTTTAAATCCTAGTAGTTTGTGGAAATACTTACAATTGGCCCTGGTGGTCCTGGAGGGCCAGAGGATCCATCCTTTCCAGGAAAGCCCTGGAGAAAAGAAACACAATGTGTCAACTATGCATTTGCTTTATATGGTTTTCAGAACAGATGTGCCTAATCCCATTTAATATTTGGGGGGCAAGTCCTGTGGCTTGCTCTGGACTTCTAAGGATTCACTGCTTTTAAAACCTTCATGAGAACTGTTCTTGGCAAGACTTTTGTGTCTGTTGGCTCTATGAAATTGTCCAGCACAAGAATTTTAGGTCTAAGACATGCCACTTACAAACTAAACAGGAACTTGTTTCCAGAAAGTGCTTTTTTTTTTTTTCCATTAAACCAAGCATAGCAAATGAAAAAGGAGATGAAGTCTTGGTAATTAATCAGACAAAAAGACAAAAAGATGAGTTAGTCTTTCATGACCTGGAGTCAGTAAGAGTTTGGGGCAAGTACTACCTATCAAAGGAACCTACATTACAAATTACTACAAGATCTGAAACTGCAACTCTTCAGGAGCAGCCTGCAGGAGACTACGGGTTGGGGGGGGTTCCTTTTGCAATGATACAGCTTTGACTGCTGGGCAAGCTTGTTCAAAGTGTGTCATCGCCGGCTTACAAATGAGTAGATGTTGGCTTCCCATTCCATGTTGGAAGAGTTTAAGGCAGAAAGCAAATTATGTTCTTTTTAAAAATATCTTCCTAAATTATTCAATGTGGGTATGTATGTGTTAGTTTTATGTGAAAAATATAACAGCTGGAATGAGCTACTCTTAAATGGTTGTAGTTCTTAATTGTGGATGCCGGTCTCTTAACTAACAATGTAGTTAAAAACATGAATGAGGTTCTTCAATTTGAATTTTATAGGAAGTTAATAAAATAGGGATCAAAACATCATCTTCTACTCCATGGAGAAGTGAACTTTTTGTCTTCAGATTTGTCTTTTTTTGGAATAACCCACTTCCATCTCAAACCAAATCAAACCAAGTCAAACCAACCCCTCTTTGCTCACTCGCTGCCTCCCCCAACTCCCTTTCTGAAACTCATGACAGTTTTCCAGTGAACTTGTCTTTTCCATGAAAATCATCTTCTTATGGCTCCCCCTCCACATTCACATTATGTCCCCCTACCTCAAGGTGTCAAATAAAAGAGTAAAAATGAGGCTGGAAGAAGGGAAATGGTGTGTGAACAGGGAGAAAGGAACATAAGGGGGCATGAAGAGAGGGGCGGGATAAGTGTGTAGGAACAGCACTGGGCAGCAAGGCCCTCTCCTGCATGCTCTCCAACTCCAATACTGACAAGTCTGAAAACCAGATAAGGCTGATGATTCTAGAGCTCACCAATATTTGTGACTTTCCTTTTCTGCCCTGGGCACAGTGTGAGGCAAAATTCCCAGCCTCCTGTCCCAGCAATCACGTTGGAGCCACAGGGCTGAATTCTGGCCAATGGAAAGGGGCCAGTTCCAGTTCTGGCTTATGAAAATTTCCTGTGGGTAATCCTCCACTTTTTTTTCACCTTTTGTAGCAACTTCAGAGCCCATGTGTTGAAGATTAAAGTCTCCCAAGATGGAGAGACCCCAAGTTCCTCAATGACCATATAGAGCAGAGACTAGATCTCCCTACTCTTCTATCTCGTTGACAGCATAGGGTTGTGAACCAACAACAGATTTTATTTTATTTTACTGCATTAAACCATTGAGATTTTAGGATTGTTTGTTATAGCATTTATCCTATACTAATACACAAGCTAGTTGTTTGGGTTTTTTTTTTACTAACACTTCTGTTTTATCATTTCAGATATTCAGTCAAAAATACACTAAGTCAGGGGGCGCCTATCTGGCTCAGTCAGGAGAGCATGTGACTCTTGATCCTGGGGTCATGAGTTCAAGCCCCACGTTGGACATAGAGCTTACTTAAAAAAAAAAAAGTCAGAAGACTGCAGCTTAGACCCTGATATAGATTAAATTACACACACACACACACACACACACACACACATACACACACACACCTTTTCTTGGATTTGCTAACTATAAAGCAAAAATTAATGCTGACATAGTCTGAAAGAAATCATTTTGCATGTTGTTTAAATATAACATGTCCGGGAAGAGGCCATAAAAAATCAGAACACATGAGAGATGAATAGGACCTGAGAACTCCTCCAGTTCAATCCCTTCATGTTATAAGTGAGGTAAGTTGGGGCCAAAAGAGGTTAGGAGACCTTACCATTAAAAAAAAAAAAGGAATTAAAAACATTTTTTCAAAAGGAATTTAAAAATCTATTATTTCCTCAATAAAGTTCACATAAGAAAAAAATGGACTCTGGGTACATAGTCAATAATTTAAGAAGATGTTTGAAAAAGGATATTTTTTTGGCTTCCTGCCCTAAAATTCTTCTAGCAGTGGATGGGGAGGACACACGCACCCATGTGGGCCCCTACACGACACACGGCCAACGTGATGCCCAGCAATCAGCCCTGCAGCACAAGGCCTACCCCAAAACTCAGGGGCAATTTGATTTACAGAGGGAGGCAAGCCATGGCATATTTTCTTAAAAGAACACTGCATTATTCCAAGGAAGGTCTGCAGGAAAGAACGCATGTCCACCCCCCCTCCCAATCACATGGAAGGAGATGACAAAGCCATGATCTGTTGGGGCTCTCTTCCACGGGGCACTAAAGGATGTTGTTGTGAACCGTTCTGCGTTCACCTGATTTCTAGACCCCACGTGTGACTCATCTGGAAGGGAAGACAGAGAAATGCTCTTACATAACAGGAGCTAAACTTGGTGGAGATGCCAGGGCTTTAGTGTGACCAAAAGAGGATACTAGACAAGATGTTTGTTCACTTCGTGTTCTTCTACCTACCAGAAGATGAGTGGGCAGGATTATGTTTTATTCTTTGTTCCATTCCTAATATTTTCCTAGGACATAGCTGGCACAAAATAGGTACTAACAAAATGTTTAATTTGAACAAAATTGAGGCTCCTGGAAGAAATGCTCTGATTATCATGTTGACTGAATAAGTATTAGTCTCGGGTATAATCATTCTGGAAATATATAGGGCAGGGAGGAAATGCCATGTCATCTGTCCTTGCTCTTGAGCCCTCCATGAGCACAGAGGAAAGGCATCAGGAGTCATGTACCCTAGAAGCTGAAATTTCATTTCAGTGAATATCTTAAGGGTAGTTTCCTAGAAGCAGACCCGGATGTTATGCCTTTGATTTACAGATGGACTGTTTTTGGGAGAAACCAGCCAGGTAGTGAAGGAAGCAAGAGAGGGCAGGGAAAGAGGCATGAGAACTGGCTTTCGCTGAAGTCTGGCCATCAGCTTATCCCACTGAGAGAGCTGGAGTGTGAGTTACACCCCAGAGTTGACCTGTGGTAAGGTTTCATTCACCCATATCAGTTAGTCATGGACTGGGGCCAACGTGGCATTTCCAAGGGCAATTCTCTGTGGAAGGGCCAATTCTGAATCGTTAGCAGTCAGCATCCACAGGCTGCTGGAAGGGAGGTGGGTGGAGGAATGGGGCATCTGGGTGATGGGCACTAAGGAGGGCACGTGTCGTGACGAGCACGGGGTGTTATACGCAACTGAAAAATTATTGAACTACATCTGAAACTAATGATGTACTACTATGTGTTGGTTAACTGAATTTAAATGAAAGAAGAAGAAAGGCATGCTTAAGGTTACTGTGAGTTACCCACTTCCCTGATTGCAAATTAAAATGTACTTGTTCCACATTGTTATAACTAAAACGATGTTACTCTTAATACAAGTTTGGAAACATCATCAAACCATTTTCCCAAAGTTTCTTCCTAACCCTAGAAAATAAAAACTTCACATTTTTCATCATGTAAAGAGTTTTACATTTTAACTTTTTAATCACACGAGTAAATTTACCGTTGAAAGATTTTTAGTTGTAAGACACACATTGGTCACATTAGAAAAGTATTCGCAAAGCTACTCTGTACTGTGCGTTCTGGTAGGATTTGGATAGCTGATGATGAACAAGACAGTCTTTCCAAGGAGTTTACAGTTTACGGTTTACAGTTTTGAGCAAAGCCAATAATCGAAAGAAAATGACAGAGTGCTATGATGATGGACGAGAGAGTTCCAAGAGAACATGTAGGAAGAATAGCTCATCTTCTCATGGGAAGGGAGAGAGGGCTTCCCGGAGAGATGTTTAAATCAGGGGACCCAGGATGACTGGGCCATCACATGAGTCTCCCTGCTCATGGGCCACTGTGGCCTCATGTTATAGGCCATCCTTTCAAGCTGGGCAACGCTTAACCAGGGCTCAGGTCCCCCTTCTCACCTCTTCACCTCAGGGTGAGGAGCGAGGGCAGCAGGTTTTTATACAAAAGCAATAAACTTGGTGAAAAGAAAAACTTTGTAAAATGTCTGCATGTTATAAGGCAAAATAAATGGCAAATTCTAGCATTGTGATTCAGCTTAATTTTAATCAAAGCTCACTGAATGAATGGTCTCCAACCCTTATCAAATAAAAATGTGTTTCATTTCGCAGGACATTTCTATATCTATAAATTTTCCATTTCATATTAACTAACCAATCTGAGAAGATGTGTTTGTGGCTTAAGCACCCTCATAAAAAGTGGAAACCCCAAGTAAGCAACAAAGAACGAAGAGCAGGGAATAGAAGATTAAGTGATAAGCATAATGTAGACATTCACTTAAGCCGACCAATATATTTTTCAAGTGCTTGAAGTCAGCCACCCACAAACAGGCATGTTTTATAACATGAATAGCTCCAGGCATTTTTCTTTTTCTGAGATTCCCACCTCAAAATATTAATATGCACCCACAACCCACACTGAAAATAAGTTTTGCTCTAAAACCTTGAAAGGATTTTTACAATTTGTTTTCGAAAAGAGATGGCTATGAGCAAGTTACTAAGTTATGGTTGGCTATGATTTATCAGCAAAGGGAAATCAGCCCTAACATTTGCTCTTAAAATCACTGATATTTGAATGAATACTAAATTTACCTATGGCTGAAACTGGCAAAGTGTACTGTTTTACAGACATTTAATTAACCATTCTTTAATGTCCATTTTGCAGTTTCCCTTGCCTTGCTCTGGAGCATATATATATATGTATGTACTGAGGTGGCGGGCATTTCCTGTAGGGTCTTAAAAAGTTTGTAGTTTCTAAGTTCTCTGTCTATGGCGTTTAAAGGCTGAAACCGATGTGCCCACAAAGAATGTTGTAATTAAAATTAAAGTCAGAAGTTAGAATATTTATGTTTATGTGGCTATCACATAGCGCTCAGAACTCATAACTCAATCCTGATACACACCACCCATGCCTTTTTTGAAGCCTGGAATGGTGAGTCACAGATATTAACCCTAAGATTCGGGAACATGCCAATGGTTAGGGTCCTCTGACTTACACCACACTCTCAGGTATAGTGCAATCTGTCAATAGCTGGCATCCACTGAGTTTGTTTAGAGGAAGCAACCCCAAGCAGTGAAGGTTAGAGAAACACTCGAAGAAAACTCCTGCTGTATGATTTCCACCCTGTGGCATGGGTCTAGACTGCTGTGAGCACCAGCAGACATATCAGCATGGCAGTCAGTCGTAAGAAGTAAGGCTGCTACTTGCAGCAAAGGATTAAGACCAACCACCAGATTAAGAGCCAGGCACCAAAAAGCCACAGACTCTGTAAATACTGGCCCAGCCTAGATATCCAAGATCAGTCCTTACGTGTGGTACCATGTTGAGCCACCCTGGGGAATTTTCAGACACACACACAGTACCTATGTGTGCGTATAAATGTATATATAAACATGTGCACATATTTACATACATATGCACAATATACTTCTTAATATGTTCACATATACATATATTACATATATAATTTAAATGTATATATAGAGAGAAACGCAAACATATCTTTAGTAACTTGAAGTGACGACTTGAATTGAAACAGCAGGAAAATTCTGTGCAATTACTTAGAGAAACAACAGGCCTAACCCACTGTACCATCCAGTGATTCTAACACCTAGCTGATTATCAGAACCATTTAGCTTTTTAAAACGATAAATTCCAAAGTTACACCCAAGACCTTGCATATTTGAATTTCTGAGGTCGAAGCCCAGGAATCAGTGTGTTTAAAAATACAGCAAAACTTGAAACGACTTGATCCCTTACTTTGAGGAAGTGCTGGTTTGCAAATATAAAGCCTCTGGCCTGACCCTGAAGGATGGCACTGGAACCCGAGTGTAAGGCAGGTATCACCCGCACCCTATGCTCCAATAGGAGTATCTGCAAACCGGTTATAACGTATGACAAATTCCTCCAGGAACTGTTCTCAAATGTGCCCAGCTGTGCCACCATGCAAATAAACGTGAAAAGTAATCGAAATATATTCCTAGGTGTGAATTATCAACTTCGACTTCACCAAGAAAGTAGCCCAAACTGGGTCTTCCAGCCCCGAAATTCTAGGCGAGGTATCTTCTGTCCTGTTTATTAAATATCTCGAATGGAAGACTTTTCTACATGAGCAAAATCTGCCAGTGACCTTTATGAGACAGAATTTTGTGGAAAGAAAGAGCTCAGTGTTGGAGCCAGAGAGGATTATAATCCTGGTTCCAACAGTTCCTAGCTGAATGGCATTGTTCAAGTGCTTCCATTTTTTTTTAAGCTTCAGATTCTTCATCTGTAAAATGGATTAACAGTGCCTGGCATTTGTGGTTATTCTGAGGTTTATAGAACATAACATTGTAAAGGACCTGCACTTAGTCAATAATTAGTAGTAGTGATACCTGCTATTTTCATTCAAATAAGCTGTGAAGGTCCAACTGCATATATTATCATCACTGTGGTTGACTTATAAAAACCCATCTAGACTCACAAGAAAGAAAATCAAATCATCCTCTCCACTAGCTTTGTGCTGGCTTTTTACATTTCCTCTTCTGAATGAGGAAGATCCTCAAGGGGGATATTATCTTGAATCTTCGTATTTAACAAAATATTCCTTAGATGAATCTCTCATCACCGCTTAACATTTACGACAGGAATTAAATCCAGATAACTGACTCAAGTTCCATTTCTCAAGGATATTTTAAGTCCGACTCACTTTGATGAAATGGGACATTCATCACAAAAACGGCCTTTGTATACATCGAACCCACATCAAAAGGAAGCATGTTGCAAGTGTCCTTTCAGCATGGAATCCAGGAAAGTTAAACAACAGCAACAAACCACTTGTTTTTTCTTCGGACTCTTTTTTTTTTTAATAGTTCTTTAAAATCTTCTAAGCCATCTTAAAACACCAAGCACAGGCATTATAAAATATTATACTGTCCTGACTAAGTAGGTTTACATTGAAAACAGTGTACTAAGATTAGCTAAAATTAATTTTTTATATAGAAATTCTTTATATGAATTAATTCCCACAGCAACTCTACAGAGTCAAATATTTTTTCTACTTCACAGATGAGTAAAGCGAGGCTTGGAAATAGTAAGTAACTGGTCCAATGTCATTTCGGTAAGGAAACTCAGGCCTGGCTAACAGCCCAAATCTATCATATTCACCACTGGCCCATCCTGCTTCTAATAACCTCGCAAGTTCAGCAGAATTCATATGCAGATTTTGTTTTTACTATTTCATCTTTTACAGCTGAGAAAGGGAGGCTGTGGTTATGGCATGAAAATGTAGAGAACAGTAACCCGGGGCAAAGGAAGCATTCCAAATTCAGTTTACTTGGAATTTAAAAACGAATACCCTCCGTACAATGGAGGAATTACTATCTTCCAGGTGCCATAAAAGATCTATCTCCTTGTCATTTTTATTTCTTGTCTCTCTGCCTTTTTTATCTAACCATATTAAGAATTGGAAAATGAAAATAGTTTTTACGGTTTCTATTTGGAGCGTTTGACAGAAAGCTCGAGGTCTTGGACGTAAGTGAACCTCAGAACTGGAAAAGAGGTTGTGTTTTCTGTTTTCCTCCCTTTTCAGTTCTTTCTTCTTCTATTCATCATCCATGTCTTGCCTGTTCCCCCTAGTTTCACTAAGGACCACCTAATGTCTAGGGTCGGGGCTGACAGACCCACCCTTCATCAGAGGAGCTCAGAGATCACAGGAAGACCCTGGGGTCACAGACACCAAGGAAAGAAGAGGGAAGAACAAGAGGAAAGTGGCAAGACATACAGTGAAAAAGAAAGAGGAACCCCAAATGCTGTTGGCCAGAATGGCTGGGAAGGAAGGTGACTACACTCAACTGTTGAATCTGGACTTACGCTGTTGCTTTCTATTTCTATTTATCTTCTTAATTTTTTTTTATTTTTTGAATATACAATTTCTTCTCAGCTTTATTGAGACATAATTGACATATGACCTGTGTAAGTTTAAGGCACCAACATGCTGATTTGATACGTTTATATATCACCAAATGGTCGCCACCATACTCTCAGCTACCACCTCCATCCCATCACATGGTGACCATTTCCTGTTTGTGGCATGAACATTTGAGACCTCCTCTCTTAGCCCTTGTTGCCTTTTAGAACGTGGTCCTGCACTGTGCTCCGTCACTTGCCAGCAGGAGGCCAAGACTTGTTCAGTGAAGAAGTCCAACTTTTGCTGGACGTGCTTATGGCCCCAGGCCCAGTGCCTAGTATGAGTTGCCTCGAAGAGTCAAAGATTCCCCATGGGAAAAGCCAGAATAAGCCAGAAAACATTAGAAAACATGTTCCCTGTTTAAAGAGGAGACGTTTAATCTTCTCCTTTTTATTTTTGCTAAGCTCTCCTTCCTTCCAGGCCAAATTAAGGGGTAACATTGACACCAGCTCTAGGAAAGAGGTGCTAACCTTTCCCTAAGCCGACAGTCAAGGTGGTGGTGCTCCCTCTGAGCTGGGAGTTCTTACCTGTCAACAAGAGAAGACAGAGATTAAAAAGAAAGATGGATGAGCAGGAAGGAGTAACCTACCGCTCTTACAGCCTGCCTCATGCTCTCACCTCCTGAGAGAGCCCAAGGACCGAGAGGCATTGGCTGGACACCATCACACGGATTTATTCCAACCGCTGCCTCTGTCTAGAGTGGGCTTTCCTCATTCAGGATCAGGGGCAATGAAGGTGCGGCAACAGGAAGTGATTTCAGGGGGTAATGAGATGAAAAGACAAAATAGCTCTGCCTTCCCAATTCCTTGGACAGTCAAGCCTAACGGGACTGTTTTCTGGAAGTGGCTTTTCAGGTATTTCAGCGGGAAGTCTCATCATCCAGTGTCTGTTCTGTACCTTGGTTGTTACTGTTATTTCTTTAATTTTTTTCTTTGCCTTTTAAGATGGCTATGGCAGAGGAGGAATAATCATGAAGTTTTGTCCCTAGTACTCTCAGCAACACTTCTCTCCCACTGTCGAACCACAGAGACCTGCTGTCCCAGAAAGACCTGGCCCTCCATCAAGGTGTTCCGTGTCCTGGATCTGCTATGATCCCCATAAATATTGGCTCAGGACCTCCTACTTTACAATCCTGCTAAGTAACTATCTCATTGTTTTAGACCTTTTACTTTCCTTAACCCCCTACATATTTGACTAAACAGATCAGAGCCACCTAAACAACTCCGTTTTCATCCACTTTTCCTTCCTTCTCTGCTGTCTCTGAGGAAGACCCATTTGTTTTCCTGGCCCAGGTTAAGAGTCATGTTCCTGATACCACCACACCCTTCCATGTCCTCCAGGTTGATGGTCTAGGAATTGCCTCCTTTAGCTATTGAAAATCTCTCTTCTTCTGGTTCCTTCCTCTCTGGAGACAGCAAGGGACAACTCTCTCCAGGCTGAGCACAGAACCTGGCACACAGTATGTGCTCAATTAAGGTAAGTGCTCAACTAATATCTTATTAAATAAGATCGATGCAGCTGCTCCCTCAAACAGGGCCTCCATGTTACCCAGTTCTAGGGGGCGCCATTATATTTTATTTTGTGTGAATGGCACCCCATAAAGCTCTACACTGGAATGCTATTGTCCTTTTCTAAAACAACTGTCACAGAATTTGCACAATACTTTTTAAACATGACCCTGCAAAGAATGAGTATCTTCTGAAAGCCAGTTTTTAAAGTAAGTCCATTTCCATCCAAGAATTTTTCAAAATAGGAACTGAACACATTCTGAAAGTTTTTTTGCCTCCATACTGAGGGAGAGAGGACAGTAAAATCCACATACAGATATCTCCTCACTTTATTACAGGTCTAAGATCGTTCATTCTCTAGAAGAAAACATGCTTGAAGGAATAGCACAATAATTATTAAAAGTCTGTGTTGGTATATTGGTTTTAAAAGGAAAAAAAGAATTTTTAAAGGAAAGTATTCTAAAACCCAATGATCCAAACACCAATCCAATATGTTTGATTTGGGAGTTCTTTGCCAAGACTTGTCTCCACGCATAGATAAATGAAGTAAATTCACTGAACCAAACCTTTAGAATTGCCATTTTCAGAACTTCAGGAATCACAGAAGAATCTAGGTGTGTAACCAAACAGGATCTTGCCCTAAGCCCTTTGCCAAAGCACATAAATACTTCTAGATACTCCTTCCACATATACAAGAAACCTACATAAATCTAACTTTTAGAGAATGCCTCCTTTAGATGAAGTTACGTGGACATGATTTACAGACTCAGTAGTTCCATTTAATGGGCAAAGATTAAACAGATTTTAAGCAAACGAAAGTTTGGTGAAAAAACAAAAAAAGAACATGGAAGGAATTTAAGGCCCCACACTATGCTTCTATAGAAAAAAAACAATTTCCTTATTCTTGAGGCATATAGCCACCCTGAGCTAAAGGCAGGTCTTGTTTGAGTGGAGAAGTCAGTCTTCCAGCCAATCATTTGCTAACCCAGTGGGTAATTTGTTCCAAAAATAAGCATTGCTTGCCAAATGTGCTGTCCTTCATTGGATTGGATCTGAGTGGTTGCCACTCCATATAATTCAGCCTTTGAGGGAAACTGTGGAGCCACCCACATCCTAAATCAGTGACAGTTTAAGGAAAAAAAAAAGATTTACTTGAATTTGTGTTTACCTCTCCAGCTTCATTTCTTGACAGTCTTTCCAAATCTAACTGTGTGCACGTGTGTATACACAGATATGCACTCACTCATGCACACACTGCACTCTACTCTCCAGCCACACTGAACTCTGTGCAATATTGGAAATGGCCCACCTTCTCTTCATCTCCACCCCTTTGTAGATTCTGTTCTCTGCTTGCAATAGCTTTCCTATTCCCATGCACATTTTTTGTCTCTCATTTGAGACTCAGCCTCGATGGTGCCTCACCCAGGAAGCTTTCCCCAACCTGTCAAGTCTGGCTTAGTTTTCTATTCTTTGTAAATACCCTCATAGGGCTCTGCAAATGCCTCCATCCATAGTATGCATTACAGTTTCTTCTTTGGTTATGTATTCTCCCACTAAGCTACAAACTCTTTGAGGATAGAACTTTAAACTGGGTTTAGTGAAAACGTGCTGACTAAACAAACACTGGATGTTAACTCTCTCCTGTCCTGACCATCCTTATAACGTCTTTCACTGCTGTCCACACGAACAGGTTAAAAGACTAGAAAACTGACACATAGCAAATAAATGAAGAACACTGTGCATAGTCATAATACTTAAATTTCAACTCCTATGATCCTTGGTTTCCTCTAGGTTTGTGTCTAGAAAATTGAAAAAAAGCTGGAAAACCTGCTAAACCAATGGGCACGATTCAGTGCAAATTGCATTCCGGTTATGGGAACATTGAGAAAGAGGTATTGCTAATTTGGGAAGGTTTGATTGACGTTCTCAGGTTTTGATGAAACTAATGGACATAGAAGATGTCAGTGAAGGGAAATAGACACAGGATAGGCAGAATGTAGACAGAGAGGAGGAATGATAAGGAACAAAACCACCTAGTTTGACTTCCTTGCATAGAAAACTATCAGAAACAAAGAATGACTTGGTAAGGAATCTCCTGTGCTAACAACCTTGGGCAGGTCCTTACCCTCTGGCCTGGAGAGCCATCGCGTCCTGGTGAACCAATGCTTCCCGGGATACCCTAGGTAGAGCAAGGACCAAAAAAAGTCAGAGTCACAGAAATTGGAAATCAACTGCCTTTCCACCCAGCTTCCCTGAAATAGATCAAGACCTCCAAACAAACGTAATAGCATAAAGATGAATTCAGAATCCAGAAATGATTTATATGAAAGAAATGTTCCCCACCCAGGCTTGCCCTCCAGAGCATCAGTATGACTCTCAGAGACTACTAAAGTGAATGGATACAGGCTAACAGTCTTTAATACAGAAGCCACTTACTGCTAGAGTCACAGCAGACTTTAGAAGCTACAGCCTTTCCCACCTTCCTGCCCACCCCCCTAACCTTGGCAAGGCTCTAGAGCTAAGAACATTTGGTGGGGGAGGGGCAGAGGAAGACGGAGACAGAGAGTCTTTTTTTTTTCCCCAAAGATTATTTATTTATTTTATGACAGAGAGAGACACAGTGAGAGAAGGAACACAAGCACAGGGAGTGGGAGAGGGAGAAGCAGGCTTCCTGCCGAGCAGGGGGCCTGATGTGGAACTCGATGTGGAGCTCCGTCCCAGGACCCCGGGACCATGACCCGAGCCAAAGGCAGCCGCCCAATGACTGAGCCATCCAGACACCAGGAAACAGAGAATCTTAAGCAGGCTCCATACGGAGCCTGATGTGGGCCTCGATCCCACAACCCTGAGATCATGACCTGAGCAGAAATCAAGACTTGGACGTTTCGCTGACTGAGCCACCCAGGGGGCCCAAGCTAAAAGCATTTTTTTTTTTTTTTTTTTGCAGACTAAAAAGTAAAACTCATACCTGTGGGCCAGGAAGGCCAGTCTCTCCTTTTTCTCCTTTAGCACCCGGCATTCCCTGAATAGCCAAAAGCATTCGGGGTTAAGGTCATGTAGGGTCAATTCTTTGTCTTTTCTTTCTCTCCTCTGACTGCGCTAACATTTTCAACATTAACTTGCTTTCGCGCTAACATCCAAAGCCGGCATGTTTCACTTCTCACATATGCTCCCCCCTGTATGTAAGCATTCCCACGGAGCTGAACGTTTATACGGCACAACAGTTTAAACACAGAACATACAGTCTGATATGGCTGGGCCCAGACTGTACATCTGTGTGAGAGATGGAACAGTTCGATACTTTGATAGCTTAGATTTTTAGAGTTCATCTCTATCTAGAGTTTTGCTTTTGTTTTGGCTAGAAAGATGAATGAAAAAGCAAACACAGAATCTGGCAGGTAGCAAGACTTTATCAAAGGCTTATTAGTAGTAGTAGCAATTGCATAAATGGAATGCTAATGATTTCTAAACTGTGAAAATAACCCGGAACAGAAAATTTCTCAGTGAGGGCGATAGAATCATATGCCCAGAAAGACGGCTAAAATGTGCTTAAAAGGCTTGTTTGCTTCAAATATTAATTTTATTTAACAGAAATTGGTTTTACTCTTGAAATCCTGATCCCTAGAGGAAGATTAATGACAATCAGTGAGTGGCATTAAATTTGTTTTCTGTGATACAAACAGCTTTTACAAACAGAGTGGCTGTATAAAAGTACACTGTCTATAATCTAAAACTCCAACTAAGTGCACTGTCCTTTGATGCCCACTGAGATAAAAATCATAAACAAATGGCTTCCATGAATCTATATCCATGATTACTACAAATACATAATAAACAACTTGAATTTGTTACTTTCTAGATTTTATTACATCTGTTAAGGACTTGCTCCAACAAGAAAAAGGACAATACATGTAATAGCCCTGTTTCTCTCCTTAGACAAATTGCTTATGGATATACCTACTCTGTGTGGATGTAACTATTTGCAAAAGACCCTCACCACTTAACAAAAAAATGGCTAATGAATGTACTCATGAACTCTCAGTTATTACTTCCATTTCTCAATTCTTATTTTTAGGGATTGGAAGGGACTGAGGCTCATTATAAAGAGCACAGAAGACAAAAGTGCACTCTTTATAACTCATGAAAAGGTGATCACAATAAAATCCACCCAAATGTTTACATACTACTCACAGGCATTCCTTGAATGGACAGACCACTTGGTCCTTGGGGTCCAGGGGGACCCTGGGGTCCTGGAGGGCCTGTGTCACCTCGAGGGCCCTCTGGTCCCTGGAACACAAGAGAAGATAATCATTCCAGAGGTAAGTTAGATTCTCGGTACTCAACAGATATTTCTTCTTAGAGCACTTATAATTTATTTCCTTATGGAATGTTCCTAAGACACAAAATGCTGATAGGATAGAGCAAGACAACATGCCTCCCAGACAAGATGTCATCAGTAAACCAAAAGAGTAAACACATGGGGGTTGCTGCAACTTTAATTTTTTTCTTCCATAAATAAGAAGGCTATGCCAACTATATGAGTAACTAGACCCCCCACACTCCATAACAAATCCAAAATACAGAAATACTTCAAGACCACCCTCCTGGTCCGTGGCATGTAGGTTCATACCATCCAGCTGAACTACATTCTCTCCACCTCCACCCCTGTCAGCCACCCATCATGGGGGCACTCCTGCATTACTGAAGACTTTGCCCCCAGTCCCTGTTTGCTTCCTCATTTTGACCCCACCATTCCTCTGTCTTCCATGTCTGCCTAATGACCTGCCCTCAGTGTAATATTACTTGATTTTCTTTCTTCTCAGGATCAGGCACTCCTGTCACATTAGCAGCTCTTATCTCCATAGTTTGGACCTTGGTCTATCACCTCTGTAATCTTAGTTCTAGAAAAACTACATCCTAAACCTCTTCTTCTTGCCCTTCTCTCATTCTGGGACTCCAGTGAAAACTAGTATAAGTTAAGACTTCCAACACCTGGATATCATGTTAAATGTAAGACTGACGAATCCATTACTTGGGACAAGCAATACAGAAGAAAAAGTGGGGACGGATTGTGAGCGTAGTCGGTTAAGTTTCAGGTTCATAGGGATAACCATGTGGACATGTCCAACAGTCTGGGGATCAAGAGATGTCTGAGCTGAGATGGATTTTGGAGTAGCTGAAGATGTGTTTGTGGGTGAGGTTCTTAAGGAGACTGTTGAGAGAGTAACAGAAGAAACTGATAGAGATGAGATGAAAAGCAGGTAGAGGGGAGAAAAAGAGAAGCCTGAGCAGTGTAGGAAAGGCCAAGGGGCGGGGGAGTTTCTAATAAAAAGGTTTCCAACCATATCAAATGCTGTAGAGATCTCAAGTAAGATAGGAATTAGGCCATAGCCTGTGGATTTGATAACAAGGAGGTAATCGATGACCTTAATAAGAGCAATTTTACAGGATTCTTATAGGAACAGAAGTCATATGCAGGCTAAGTATGATTCTGGTTATATATAAATGGAATCATATACTATGAACTTCATTGGTTCCTGCTTCTTTCATGTGTCAGAGTGGTTTTGAGGTTCATACATTTTGTTGCATGTTTCCATAGTATGTTCCTTTTGATTGCTGACTGGTACTCCACTGCATGGATATATAGAAAATTGTTTATTCACCTATTAATGAACATTTGAATCATTTCCAGTTTTTTGCTATTGTAAGTAAAGATACTATGAACATTTATGTACCAAAAAAAAAAAAAAAAAACACTTGGAAGTGAGGATGCAGAAAACAAATGAAAACTATTCTTACAAGAGACATAGTGTATGAGGGGGGGAGATAGAGGTAGATTTAAAAAATATGATGGAAGAAACAAGCCGGTAATTGACAAATATTAGTTAATGCTTATAATCATTTAATCATATGTCAATTAAATATTATTGAGGAACTGATAATGGAGAAGGGCAGAAACTATGTGGTCTCATTTTATTCTATACAGTATGAGACAAAAATGACTCAGAGAGCCCAGCAGCATGGCTGCTTTAAGCTTCTAAATTCTTATTATCTGTTTGCTACAATTAAAATATGGACCCACAAAATGGAAAATAATACAGCATGGGGCTTTCCATATGGAAGGTATACTTTATCTGTTCCTACACTATGGCATTGGTAGACATGTAAGGATCTTTGTCTAACAAGACAGTTTCCTAAAACCGCTTCGTACTTATATCGGTGATTCATTAAAATCATCATGTAAAACCAACACCTCAGTAGTGGTCCTGTGGAAATGGACATGTGGACATGTCCAACAGTCTGGGGATCGAGAGATGTCTGAGCTAAGATGGATTTTGGAGTAGCTGAAGATGTGTTTGTGGGTGAGGTTCTTAAGGAGACTGTTGAGAGAGTAACAGAAGAAACTGATAACTGATATCAGAAGTAAGGCGTCAATTGTTGGGATCATCAAACATCTTTGAGCTCCTAATAAGTCTTCATGATCAGAATCATCATCCAGTGAGAATGTTGGAAAAACAATGGGATCCTGCTGGGATCCCAGTGGGAGGAGGAAGCCAGAATCTGCAGGAGCTCCTGGGCACTGCCTTGAGGTGGAACTGAGGAAGACCCAGTGTATTGCTGTCTGAGAAGAAGCTTTCAAATCACTGGCCTTCCTTGTAGGACCATAAGAGAGAGAGCCAGGTGAGAAACATCAAGTCTATGCCTAAGATATGTGTCACAATATCAGAAAATTAAAAAAAAAAGGAGATATGTCATGTTTTGGGTTGGCTAGTGCCTCATTACCTTCAGTCTTCTTTCGTTTACCGTCCCCCCCCATATTAGCTCCTACCTTGCTGCACTTGCTTCCAGTTTTACAGTAAAAATTTTTGCAGTGTTCTCTTCCCCATGAAAAAATACCATGCAAATTGAGTAAGTGGCCATATTGAAGCAGTAAGTCAAGACTGCAAGGTGGGTGGAGAGGAGATCATGTGGGGCAACAGGTACAAATGAAAAGGGGAGTCTAATTATAGAGAACCTTGAATGCCACACCAAGGAAGGTGAACTGTATTCTCAAGGCAAGAGCATATGACTATAGATTTAAAAGCATGATATGACCCAGCATAACTTTAAAGAAATAAATCTGGGGGCAGATATGAAGAATCGATCCGAAAATCAAAATCACTGGAGCCAGCAGACCAGTTAGAAGATTTGCCAAAAGCCAGATAGAAGATGGTGAGGCCTGAATTCAATTAGTGGCTGGGCTTCTGCCCATCCCTTAGGGTGCCTTTGTGCAAAGTAGGAAAACGTGTGCCTGGACATGGCTTGGCAGGGCTTGGTCGTCTCAGCTGGTGCTTTTGTGCAGCGCATGGCCTACACCATGTGGTGGCCCTGGGCAGTGAGAAAGGAAAACAGAGCTGTGTGTTTGATTATACATAGCGGGGAGGGAGTAGGACTCTAAAACTTGGGAAATTACCTGGGAGGGAATGCTGCCTAGTTGTGATTCAGTTTTCTCCTTACTTTGTTGTAGGTCGAGAAAGAGAAGAATATACACAAAAGAATACTAAGCTTTGAAACTAAGCCACTCAGAACACTGACATTCTATTTTTGACCTGGAAACCAACCTTTCTTTCACTAAGTTCTTAAATATTTTTATGAAAAAACAGAAGTCTTTAAGGGAAAAGACTTAGACACAACTTTCCACAAAAACATAAAGGGTTCTAGATTGCAAAGAGTAAACAGTACTGAACTTCAAAATTATATTATTGCTAATTATGAGAGAGACAGAGGTACAGAGAGACAGAGAGAACATTACCTTTGAACCCTGTTCACCTCGTTGGCCCTTCGGTCCTCGGAGCCCTGGACCACCCTGGTGAACAGATGTTAAGTATTAGCACAAAGACAAGTCTTAAACAGCATATTTCATCCATTTTCTTCAAGAATATGGATTATGTAATTCTTATTTTGAATAAAGGCCAACTCATTGTGTAATGGTATATGTTCATTATGATCCTTTACTGGAAATCTGCCACCTAGACTCACCTCTTCCTGCTGATGATTTCATAGTTTGAGAAAGCTTTCTATGCCAAATCCTTTCAGATTAAAAAAAGCTACAGTATTTTGAAATTCAGTGTGTAAAACTGCTACTATTAATGGATGCAAATAAAATACACTGCTAATCTAAAATGGTGTGTCTTATACCACAACTTTGAGACTATTCAATTAAATTATAAAAAGCATATAAAAATAGTTTTTTAATTGTGACCATATTGAAGCAGTAAGTCAAGACTGGGATTTTTATTTTAATTACACCATAAAAGGTTAATCAGTGTTACTGAAACTTCAGTTATTTGCATTTTCCCTAATATTTTTGCCCTATTAAGGCACCATCTGCACAATTACTTAATATTATTTTCCTTATCTAGGTATATGTGTACATAATAACATGTACATACGTATGTGTATATGTACTCTTGTGAACATATTCTTTGTATATATGTGCGTAAATATATATGTGTCTACACTGAATATTTTTCAATTGACTCACTATTTCACTTAAATCTAATCTTAAAAGCAAACATTATAGCACTATAGTTAATGGAAAATGTATTACTTATTAAGAATAGAAAGTAACCTTAAAAATACACTATAAATAACGTTATTAAATTTAGCTAGACTTTGTTCCTATTGAAGTCTGTAAGCCATGGGCTTGTTCTTTGTTAAAAAGGGAGACAAGTAAGTATTAGTGTGCACCAGATTGAGAGTATCTCTTTCACCTGAGCAGAAGGATTAAAAGCGCACTGAAAATGGAAAAGGTTTCTCAGTGTGTGTTTCCAATTTATTTCCTGAAAGGCATTTTGTGTACCATCAGCAGAACACTCACATCACTTGGGTAAAGACTGGATCTGGTGGCCTTTAAGGTTTCTTCCAGCTTGTTTTAAACACTTAAATTCATTCCCCTCCCCAATAACACCTGGTTGCTTATCTTCCAGATGTTAATTTTTTTTTAAAGATTTTATTTATTTGAGAGAGAGAGAGTGAGCACAAGCAGGGGGAAGGGCAGATGGAGAGGGACAAGCAGATTCTCCCACTGAGCAGTGAGCCCTGTGTGGGCTGATCCCAGGATCCTGAGATCATGACCTGAGCCGAAGGCAGACACTTAACCCAGTGAGCCACCTGGGCACCCCTCTTCCAGACTTTTAAAATATAATTATAAAATTGCACTATATGCGGAGTGCCTGGCTGGCTCAGTCGTTAAGCGTCTAGCCTTCGGCTCAGGTCATGATCCCAGGGTCCTGGGATCGAGCCCCGCATCAGGCTCCCTGCTCCATGGGAAGCCTGCTTCTCCCTCTCCCACTCCCCCTGCTTGTGATCTCTCTCTCTGTCAAATAAATAAATAAAATCTTCGAAAAAAATTTTATTATATGTATATATGTACCTATAGAAACTATTACCTATAGTATTTTTGTACTATTATATGATGTATTATAAATTACATATGTGACATCACACTTCTTACATACTCCTAAGTTTTTTAACTTAATTATTTTAGAGATTCTTTTCCATGACGTAACATATGATTTAGCTTATTCTGACCGAGTTGCGTAGTTTTCCAAACCTTGGATATATAATCGCTTGTTTAACCATTTTTTATGACTGAAAACAGGGTTTTCTCACACATTTTTTTTTTTTTTGCCGTTTAAACACTTCTGCCATTAACATCCTTAAACAGCCCTGAAGTACAAACTTTAATATTTAAGTGCAAATGTTAATATTTAGGATATCGACAAGTAGAATTATAAATGAAATTTGATTGGTAGGTAGATTATATTGTCAAACTGTGGTCCAAAAAACCTGTGCCAGTTTACTCATCTACCAAGAGTTTAAGAGGGTTCCTGCTTTTCTAAACCTTAGTCACCACCTGACCTTGAAGGGGAGCAGAATTTGTCACCTCACAGTGTGTCCCTTTGGCGTAAGGATTATTTTAGTCTGATTATTTAAGAAACTGCAGACACAGGAGGAGCCCTGAAAACCAAAAACTGAGTAAAAGTTTTACAAGAGACATTACATTTATGAGGGATGCCTCCATTTGTAAAGGTGTCTCTTTCTGTACCAGGAAAAAAAGGATGATTCTAAATCTCTAGAAACTTACTTATGAAGAAGGCAGAGACTAGGGTCTGCACAACAGCTTCACCCTTGTTTGCTGCACCTTTCCTGGTAACCTCCCTAAACAGACTCTCCATCCCTAACAGCCCCACCCTTTTTTTTTTGTCTTTAGCTGAAGATGATATTTAAAATGCTGGCTTCAGCCATGTTGGGGAGTTATTCAGTTTTCCTCGGTATGTCCCATGTAAACAGGAGGTATGTGTGTTATTAAACTCTTGATTATTTCTCTTCTGTTCATCTTTTTATTAAAGGGGTGTCTTAGCCAAGAATACAGAAGAGTAGAGGGAAATTTTTTTTTCCTCCCCCAACAATGTTGTCAAACTTTACATTTTTACCAAACTAATTGGTAAAAAATAATATTTTACTCTTATTTTAATTTTCATTTTCCTTAACACTACTTTAATGGGGCATTTTTTCATAACATTTGCCCATGTGCATTTAGTCTCAATGCAACTATCAATTTCTATATCTTACTCAGTTTTCTAATGGGTTGCATGTCTTCTTCTCTTTAATGTGTAGAAATTCCTCATATATTTGGATACCACACCTTTCACTGCTATATGGGATGCAAATTATTTTTCCCCAGAGTGGCAGACACTGTTGGTTGGCTACCAAACAGTCTTTCCTGACTCCCTTGTCCATTTTATTTCTCATACCACAAAGGCTGAAAAAGACGGATTTGCTTGCCCCGCCTCCTTTGCAACCAGGAATGGGCACATTAGTCACTTTGGGCTAATGTGATCAAGAGGCCACAAGCCTATAGAAAAGAAAGTGGGAAGCTGGGACAAGCTTGGGGGACCATCCACCTCTAAATCTTCTGTTGCACAAACGATAAATATCTAAGTGTCCCAATGGTTTACACTACTGTGTCAGTTCGAATTTTCTGTTCCTTGCAGCAAGTGCAATGCATCCCAATTAATATACCATTCTGGCACAAACTCTTTAACTTTTTCTGTGCATCTTTAATGATTGGTTTTTCACTGCAGGTTTTGTTCAGATGTGACAATTTGGCTCATAGCTATTCATGCCAGAGGCACCATGTCTAAAAGCCTTTTATTTTTGTAACTTATTTTGCACCTTATCCTTAACCTTCAACACTGAGCACATGACAAGAATTCAATACATTTTTGTGGATGTTAATTTCCACAAAATAAGAAAGGGTTAGTTTAGGCAAGGGGAATATGGTTCATTCACCCATACCTTCCTACAGCTGTTTTGTAGCTTTATTGGCACAAAATAAATACCCACGTGTAAATTCTTGAATGAGAATTTACCTATGTTAAATCATTAGCCAGGGTTTATTGCATATTGTTTCAAATCCTATTTCTTGAATAGTTGATTATACTTTAAATATTTGAAAATTTTCATAACTTTTCTCCTATTTTATATCTTTCTTTCCAAGTCAGAGCTCAACCCTTCTCTTTCACTTCTCTGCTGCTTTTTTCTCATTACAAAGTTTGACTCTTAGGTCATATGTAAATATTTTATAACTTGTTCCAGCAGTATTGCAGATGAAAAAACTTGAAAACTCGCCAGCTAAAAAAGCTTATTAATGCTGCTTAAAATAAAACAAACATTGTTATAATTAAGAACTGAATGCATAAATACCAGGAATAAAGAATAAAGAAAAACCAGAGATGCAAGCATGTGCACAGAGACTGCCCTGGGGGAGGATGGGGAAAATGGTTCAGGAGTGCTGCAGAGTTTGTATTGTATAGCCCACACAAAGGAAGGAAATGTGAACTTGAGCCTATGATAGGTGGGGGCAGGGCTGAAAATGAAATGTTTAAAGCTGAGGAACTTGAAAAGCTTCACTGTGAATCAGGTAGGGGAACAAACAAACAAACAATTAAAAATAGCAGGTGGATGACCAAGATGTTGCTTCTAATGTTCCAATGTAGCTATGGGAGGAGTAGGAAACATCTTTGCTAAGAAATATTACACAGAAGCTGATTCTCAGATGTTCTAGAGATCAGAATTCATACTGCCTGTCAGGAGCAAACACAACTCCAAAGTCAAACATCTAAGGTGGATTTCAGTTGGTTGTCTACCCAGGGGCTTAGCAGAAGCAGGCACAGATATTCTCTGGAGGAATACAGCCCCAAACTGGCTCAAAATATCCCCCGAGATAAAATTTCAAGTAATACAGCTCAAATATACACCCCCCAAAAATCACACAGTACATATGGAAACAAGATAGCATGAGTAACATCAGCAGAAAAAAAAATGGCAGACTCAGAAACACATACAATGCAGATATTGAAATGATCAGATAAAAAAATAAACTGTACTTAAAATATTGAAAGAAAAAATAGTTTTGAAGTATTACAAAAGAAGAAAGAGCATAGATATGCCCAGAAGTTTTGAAAAGGAACCAAATATAACTTCTAGCTGTGCTAAATATAGTCATCAAAATCAGAAATGCAATGGATAGGTTAAATACCATATTAAACATAGCTAAATATAGAATACACTAGAAACTAAATTTGAAGAAATTACACAGAAGAAGCCTGGAGATATAAGCAGAAATAAATAACAAAAATTAAGAGACGTGAGAGTAAAAAAATACATCAGTTGAGTTTCAGAAAAACACAATAGAGATGATAGGAGAGAGGCAATATTCGAAGAGATAGTGACTAAGAAAACTCCAAATTTAACGAGAAACATTGCCATCGAAACTCAACTCCAAATTTAATGAGAAACATTGCCATCGAAACTCATGAAGTCATAAGTTTTCCAAAATGGCAGATTATCTACATCAAAACCCCACACCAGAGCATACCGTAGCGAAACTTCAGATCACTAAAGACAAAGGGATCTTGCAAACAAGATTTTCCCATTTATTAGTTTGGAAAGTTGTCTCACTGCTTTAATTAAGGTCAATATTAAAAATTTTTAAGCAAGACAGGAGGCTTATTATTCTCTCATATTAAAATCTGAGCTGATAATCGGTTCAGTGTACTAGAGTAGCTTTACCACGTAAGGCAACGTGGAAGTTCAGTTGCTTCCATTTTATTGCTCTGCTGTGTTCTAGGACACTGCTTACCAAAGTGAACCACTACCACATGTTCCCAGAGTAGTGTGTTGAGAGGGGTGAGGATGGATAAGGAAGTTATTTTGTTTTCATTTAAGAACAACGTCTAGGTTGACTGCATATCCCTTTTCTCTCACTGGCCAGAACTTGGTCATAAGGTGATACCTACTTGTGCAGATGCTAAGAAGTCAAGTGCCTAGGTGAATGGCCATGTACTTAGCTAAAACTTGGGGAATTCTACTATGAAAAAGAAGCAGTGGCAATGAATACAGGAAGTACAATCAACAATCCCTGTAACAACCATCAAAATTATCTTTTGATAATATGGGAAATAAAAGCATTTTGCGATGAACAAAAATTGAAAATTTACTATCAGCAGTCTTTCATTAAAAGAACATCTTGGGGCACCTGGGTGTCATAGTTGGTTAAGTGTCTGACTCTTGGTTTCGGCTCAGGTCATGATCTTGGGGTCCTGAGATAGAGCCCCATGGAGGGCTCCGTGTTCAGCAGGGAGTCTGCTTGAGATTATCTCTCTCCCCCTCTCTTGGACCCTCCCCCTGCTTGCTTGCACATTCTCTCTCTCTCAAATAAATAAACAAACAGAAGGAACATCCAAAGGGTATATTCCAGGAGAAATAAAAATGTTACCAGAAGATATTGTGAGCAAAGAAATAGCAAGTATAGAGGCAAGTCTTAACATATAGTAATTTATAACAAGTGCTAATAAAATGTCTAGTTTGTGATGTTAAAAAAATACTGGATAGCAGGGCGCCTGGGTGGCTCAGTCGTTGAGCGTCTGCCTTTGGCTCGGGTCATGATCTTGGAGTCCTGGGATCGAGCCCCGTGTTGGGCTCCCTGCTCCATGGGAGGCCTGCTTCTCCCTCTCCCACTCCCCCTGCTTGTGTTCCCTCTCTCGCTGTGTCTCTCTCTGTCAAATAAATAAAAAATCTTTAAAAAAAAATATTCAATAGCAACAGTGCATAATTTATAAAAAGGACGATCCAAGAGAAATAAATTCCAAGAAAATCTATCTGTTGAAATAGGGTGAAAATCTTGATTCTTTTTAGACTTTGTCAAGCTAAATATGTTTGTTAAAATCTCTTCGTTGATTACTAAAAGAACAGCTACAGAGAAGTATAATTTCCAAATTAGGGGAGGGGAGAAGAAAAGAATAACAACAAAAAGCCAAAAAGTGTAAATAAGTAGATAAAACCTCAAGCAACCAAGGAAGTCACATATATACATCATGTGGGACAAATAGAAAGCAAAAAGTAAGGTGGTAGATATAGGAATATTTGCCCAAGGACGTTAATTATCACAAACAGCAGAATGAATGGATTAAACTCTAAAAAAATTGCAAAACCAGATTGAAAACAAAACCTAGCCATATACTATTTAAACAGAACTCATCTCAAACTTAAAGACAACAGAAAGGCTGAAACTAGAAGGATGAAGAAAATGGGCATTAAGGAGGGCAGGTGATGTGATGAGCACTGAGTGTTATATGCAACTGATGAATCACTGAACTCTACATCTGAAACTAATGATGTACTATATGTTGGCTAATTGAATTCAAATAAAAAATATATACATATACCCGGAAAATAACCCAAAAGAGAAATGATATTGCGAGTCATTAGCAAGATGACTGTTCTCGATTTTTCGTATACTGTAACACAATCTCAGGATATACAAAGCAGAATTACAAACAAAATTGGACAGATTGAAATTGAAGTAGAAGATTTTAAACATCTATCTCAGCAATTGAAAGATGAAGAATTAATGCAGATAAAGAAGATTCTAGCAACATAATTTACAGTTTGATTTACTGGATATTTATATTTAGAACTCTTAACTCCACAATTAGAAAACACACATTCTTCTAAAGCATACAGGGAACAGCTGTAAAACTTGACAAAAGGCCACAAAGCAAGTGTCAAAGAATCAACAAATGTCCAAAAATTGGTACTATGGAGACTATCTTCCATAAAAAAGTGCAATAAAATTAATACAACAAAAAAATAAAATTGCACATATGATCGGAAATTTAAAAAGACACTTCTAAGTGAACTGTGGCTAAAAAGAAGTAGTAAAGAAAAACATAAAAAATGATAGCTCACAGAATTATTAAATTTAACTACATTGGATTTAAAATTTCTAGACAATAAAAAGTCCCATAAACAACAAGGAAGCCACAGACCAGGAAATGATATTTGCAAACCATATCGTTAATAAAGGATTAGTTTCCAGAATACATAAAACCACTTAGAAACTAATAAGCAGAAAATCTGCACAACAAAATCCCAGAAAAGTTTATAAACAGGCATTTATATAGAAAGGAATTTACATGACTCAGAGACAAATGAAAAATTGCTCCATCTTACTAACACAAAGGGAAAGTCTTATTTAAAATAACAACCACAGGGGCGCAGGGTGGATCAATCAGTTGACTCTTGATTTCAGCTCAGCTCATGATCTCAGCGTCTTGAGATCAAGCCCCAAGTTGGGGTCCATGCTGGGCGTGGAGTCTGCCTGAAATTCCCTCTCCCTCTGCCTCTTCCCCCATTTGTGCTCTCTCTCTCTCAAATAAATAAATAAAATCTTTTTTTTTTTTAAAGAAGTCTATACAGCCTTGTGGCTAAAAGCTTAGATTTTATTTTAAGATTTTTATTTGTTTATTTTTCAGAGAGAGAGAGAGAGCATGGAGGGGAGGGGCAGAGGGAGAGAGAGAATCTCAAGCAGACTCCTGATGTAAGGCTCAATCTCCCGACACCAGGAGATCATGACCTGAGAGCCAGAGAGCACAAGTCGGGGGTGGGGGGTAGAGGGAAAGGGAGAAGCAGATTCCCGCTGAGCAAGGGGCCCAAGGTGGGGCTCGATCCCAGGATCCTGGGATCATGACCTGAGTCAAAAGCTGACGCTTAACCAATTGAGCCACCCAGGTGCCCCTCTTTAGGCAAGTTTCTTAACATCTCCGTGCTTTGGTTTGCTCATAGGATTAAATACGTGTTTAGCACAGTGGCAAGCACATATTAGACACACAACAAGTGATAACTATGAATATTGTTAAAGAACATTTAAGTCTGAATGAGGCAAGACTTACTGGTGGGCCTGCTGGTCCCAGAGTTCCGGTATTGACTTCAGAACAGGAGCAGGAATGTGGTAGCTCTGGGCAGGTCTCCTCATCCCTCTGAAGGGAGAAAAAAAAATAGCATAACTGTTAACAAGAAAACCTATACAAATAGCTTTATGGACTCAAAGAAAACACTTTGATTTAAGACACTTAAAAAAAAAAACTTTCAAGTGAACATTGGTGTGGAAAGGCAAAGAATATTCTCTCCTGCCCACAAAATATTTTCCTTAAAGAAAAATGAATGAGTGTCTAGTGAGTCACTGATAATCATCATTACCAAAGGATGTTGATGAAATGAGCTTGGGGATGCAAGTGAAGAAAGGAAGGCAGAGTGTGGGTAAAGGAGATTCTGGTTACTATTTCATTCCGTTTGAGTAGGAGTACTCTATGAACTAAAGGTCTTGAATACTGTCTTATTTCTATTTCAAAGGATTAAAAAAAAACATGTTGGGATAGTCGATCAGAACAACTGCATCTGCACTAAAACACATAAAACAAAATAAAAACATTGCTTAAATGCATCATCAAGTCCCTGCAACAACTTTCCTTATGACTCATGTTCTGTGGTTGAACATAAGGAAACACCAACAGTATCCATCTAAAGCTTTGGGATAGGAGCTCATTTTTCTGCTCTTGCACAATTTCGTTGCCACATGACATTACAAGATAGATTATGAACATCAGTCTAACATCTCTGGATGAGTTACTGGGGTATGAAGACAGAGCACCTGCTAACAGCTATCATGCAATCTATGGCTATCCCATTTGAAGTACTGGCCAGAAAGAAGTCTGCACCGGGATAAGAAACTGCAGACCTTCATAGGGTTCACCAGTCCTGTTGGACAGGGACAAAATAAGCTTCACTTTTTAAGAATCAGGGGAAAAGTAAAGCTGGAACTGAATAGAGCACGGATGATAATTAAATGATCAAGTGGAAAATAATCTCAGTCTCTGAAACGTTCACAACGGAAACCCAGGAAATGTTGAGCAGAGGGCCCATGTGTACTATATATACTTTTCTCTAAATATTGTACAACAGTCAAAGCTTTCAACTCATTATAGGAAACCCCCCTGCTTGGGTTATACTTGGTATTAATAATGATAAAAAGACTGATTTTCTGTAACAACACACAGGTTATACAGATTATGACTACGATTTCAGAACTGTGTTCCAAGATGCCTTGGGTCACCTTAGCAAACTTATAGGGGCACCGTGAACATTTTAACACCTTAAGAGAATTAGCAATATTCGGCACCCACTGGACTTCATCTGAACCACTAGCTCAAGGTAGTTCACAATTTTAACATTAGATATTGAAATACTTTTCTGATGATGTCATATACTTGCAAATCTGGGATTCTGGCAGTTGCTATGATGGAAAGCAAGTACCATGGAAAAAATCAATGTGGAAAAAGAAGTGAGGTGGCAACATCCAATCAGATTCCAACATATGAAAAATGGGGTACTCCCGACAGGCTCATCCATCCCATTCCTAAGTTGTTCTGGTTATTTAGGAATAAAATAACAATCCCATTTTCTTCTTTCAATTCATGTGTATTATTTTTTCATATGGCTACTGAGTTCTTAGAGCATAAACACTTAAGATTTTTGGACCTAATGGATTCATATATGGAATTGTTTGGCATTTTTTTTGGCTTAGTGGTACCATGAAAAAAATTATTGCAACTTTGCAAAAATTATTGCAAAGGTTTCCTGAACCAGGAAGTTTGAGAACCTCTGGACTCTGTGTAATGGTACCCCCTGGAGGTGTGCAGCTCTCGCCACACATGTCAGTATGTCCTGCTGATGTCAGACACACCTTCTTCTTAACCTCTTCTGATTTTCATTATCATCACAATGAATTGGCTTGTTATGAGTTTTATGAAATAGCATTTAATTTTCAGGGAAAATCAAATACAATTTTAGAACATTTCAATAAAGAACAGACCTACTAATAAAAGAAGAATTCTTACCAGGCCTGGAAGTTCACAGCATTTATCTCTATTGGCCCATGATGTGGAACAGATAATATCAAACATCTGTAACTGGAACTGCAATTTAAAACAAAATTGTCATTCAATAAAAAATAGATACACTCCGTCTACAATTATGATTTCATATCCTGTATCACATAATAGAACTGATACATTTGTAACATAACTTTACAGTAAATAAAGTCATTCTAACAATATCAAATTGATTTTGTTCCTCAGACACACAATGATTTAAGATTTTGTCTATAGTTACTCCATTCAGCCTCTAAACTCCCGTATTTATCACAACTTCTCATCTCTGCCTGAAGGATCTTAGCACCCCTATTGAAACTCGCCCCGTTCTGCCCTCATGGTCATGACCAGTGCCTCTGCCACCCCACAACACCCCACGTTTCTCTTTCCTGGCACATCTCCCACCATACAGTGTGATTATTTATATTAGCTCCTCCCTAGACTGTGAGCTCTTCAAGGGACAGAGAACCACTTCTTCATCTTTGTGTCCCCATCGTATGTGGGAGGTAGTAGGGATTCACGAAACCTTGTCAAATTAATTCTGACTTCAATCACTTATATATACATTCAACAAATATTTCTTTAGTGTGTAATGCAAGCCAGATACTACATCAAACTTTAGAATATGAAAATGAACAAAACCAAAATCCTGCCCTCAGAGATCTTACCAGGAGCGAGAGGTAGGCACATGAATGCTATTTACAACATTGTAAGTGTTGTGACAAATTCACAAATAGTATTGTGAGAATCTGTGCTGATGTATTTTTATTTAAGCCATTGATCATGCCATAAATATTGGTCTTGTTCTACTCATGTACGTTGGCAAAACCCAATGTACATTTTGAAATATACAGAAACATCATTATAATATTATTAAGGGCTGACATTAGCTTCATGATCCAACCAGTCCTAATATTATGTTTCTTCTGATATTATTTTTGAGTATTACAAGTTTCACCGATTACAGAGCTGGGAGAAAGATGGAATCTTTTCATTTTAAACCCACAAACTGCCTTTAGCAAGTGGTGTTTTCAGCAAGTGCTAGAAACTTTCTTGGTGCCTTATTTTCTCCCCAAAATACTACTCATCCCTGTCAGGGGTCCCGTAGATGAAAATGGAGAATACCTAAGTAGAAAGTACTACAAAATAGTTACTCAACAATGCATGCGGCGTCACAGAAGAGCCTGCTCTATCTAACAGTAAAGAGAATAAAAGCAAGCTTTCTCTTGTAATATGTAAGAACTGTGCTTTGCTGCAAATATGCTTTTCCAAGTGAGGTTTGCAAGATTAATAAAGTAAAGCTTAAATTTTGAAAGCAGATCCATGAATTAAGGCATCGTAGTTTTTTTTGTTGGCTTGGTTTCTATATACAACTATTGAGTTGTCTGAAGAAATATGTGCATGGCTCGCTGCTTTTTTTCCAGATTAAAGAAAAAAGTTCCCAATAGGTAGGATATCGGAGTCTGTGGAGGTCAAACATACAACAAAATAAAGATCATCAAAAAATTCAGTTGTTAAGGTTTTTGGACCAAGAAAAATAGGTTTTTTCCCAAATTAAAACATTTTTAAGGAATGTAGATGCTGATTTTTATGAACAATAGCAACAAAAGTATTTCAAGGACCATAGGGGTGAGGAAGCTATGGAGCTAGACTGCCTGGGTGTAAGCCTCGAATCCTCCTCTCACAAACTAAGTCATTTTGAACAAATTATGTAATGTGTTCAAGTCCAAGTTTTCTACATCTGTAAAATTAATATAACAGTAGCTCTTTAATAATAGCTATTCATTAGTGTAATAATAGTAGGTATAACAGTAAAATGAGTTAATGTAAGGAAATATGTATTGCCTAGAATATAGTTGTTATAAATAATAAATATTATTATTTAAAGATTTTATTTATTTATTCATTTATTTGAGAGAGAATGAGCAGAGGGAGGAACAGAGGGCGAAGGACAAGCAGACTCCATGCTGAGCATAGAACCCAATGCGGAGCTCAACCTCACCACCCTGAGATCATAACCTGAGCCACATCAGGTCATGCTTAACCAACTGAGCCACACAGGTGTCCCTAAATATTATTTTAATGGAGCATATACAGCCCTTTCATTATTGAATTCTTTAAGGTGCAGCAGAATATAATACAAAGGCCAAAAGAGTAGAATCTAAATAAAAGTGATGTGTACTGAGGGCAGAAATATAACAGTAGTTTGTTTCCACAATTATCATATCTGTTTAATACTTTGGTTGAGAAAAATCTAAGCAAATAATGGCAACAATAGCAGTGGGCATATTTTGAAAAACTACAATGTGCTAGGCACCATCTTAAGGACTTTGCCTGTATCATATAATCTTTAGATCACCACTATGAGGTATATATAATAAGTAATGTCAACCCCATTCTGCAGATCGGGACCTAGGAAGAAAGAACCTAAGAAATGTAAGCACATGTTGAAATTGGAGGTCTGGTTGGGATTTGAACAGCATGTTTCATTTTCTTGTAGTTCATTTTGCAGTGAAAGGATCTTTGGTTTAATGTTTAAAATGCGAATACACCAGCCTAACTAACTTTACAATGCCATTTGTCTGGGGGCATTTATTAAATGGGGCCCATTATGACAGTATTAGATAGATCCAGTTCAATCTAAGTCATTCATCCATTAAGAAATTCCCCATTTTTGAATAAAGCCCTCAGTGTAAAAACATTTTATTGAATGGAAAGATGTATGTGAAGGAAAGGACTTTCATTAGCCCCAGTAAGGACCAGGCTTTCTTGAAGTTTTTCAAATAAACGTTTACCACCTAATCACCTAAAACACTATGATGTCTACATACACACCTTTGGCTAAACTTATGTCCCATGGAGTTATTGGGATCCTTATGAGTTCATCTTATTTATTCAAGGGGTTGAATGCCTACTAAGTGCTGAATGAAGCCAAAACTATCATTTGAGGAATGCTTGTGGGTTGCCTTTTCTTTTTCAAGTTTGATGAAGTCAGCAGCCTTCTGTGTTTGTGTGTGTGAATACAACAAATTTATTCATAATTGTTTTGCATTCGTAATAGCTTAGATTCCTCAGCCTTTATTTCGGGACTTCTTTCCAAGGCACATTTCTGGGGATTGATTAAAAAAACCCTCTGGCTTTTATTCCAAAAGCAATGACATACATATTTGTAGAGAAATTATGTAGGAAACAGTACAGACATGTCAAAAGATTTTATATTTGAGTGCCTGAAATGCAAGACAATGCGGTTCAAAATGAGCAAGAGTCAGACTCTTTTTACTTTTTGTAACTTCTTTCCTTTCTAACTAACTGAACATTATAAAAAATATATGTGCGAAAAAGCAAGAGAAAAGGGATGCATGAGCTCCTACTTTCACCTTTTATAACACCTTCCAAGGGAATGCTTAGCCAATTACAAAGGCTAGTTTTTCATTATTGGACCTTTTGTTCTGGGTGTAACACAAAAGGCAAGTCATTTGGGGTCAAATGTTAGCATGAAAATAAGATTAAAATATTTCTCATCCGTTGAGTCACTGTGATCTGTGAATGGGAATAAAAATGTAGCCTGGCTCAACTTTCCACTCATTACCACATTTTATCCTCTGATATCTCTCCAGCATAGCATAACTAAGCTTGTAATTTGAAGTCAAGCTATACCTAAAATTATACAAATATTTAGAGAGATTTACATTGCACAGGAATACTGGAGAAAGAGCATGGAGGACACTGGCCACCTTCTGCTTTAATTTGGTGTTTAACTTTTACTGACTCCATCTCAAAGCTAAGATTTATTGAGCATCTACCCCTTCCCAGCTATTTGACATGGTGTTTTTACTTGCTTTCAATCAATTCATTGAATTTAAGGGAAACCATAATGGCACTAATTCAATGAAGAGATGAAAATTAACAGCCATTGTACCTATTGGTAGTCATTAAAATGTTTAGGTGTAGGCATACTTTGTGGGGGAACATTTTGATTGCATTTACTTTCAAGGTCAGAACTGAAATAATGGTGAGTCTCTGAACATGTCAGGGAACAGACAGGGCATACACACAGACCAAACTCCCTCCTCTGCTTTAAGTTCCTTAATGATCAGCCTGACCCAGGGGAAGAGAGCTTAGCATGGTAGGCAGGTATCCCCGTGCAAGTCAGATACAGTCTCATATCTTATTTTCCTCACTTTTTGAAAGGAGATCCCTCTCTAACTTCTTCAAGTCTCAGTTTCTGAATCTGTAAAGTGGGGATAATATAAGTGTCTCTTCCTGTGGTTATTGGAAGATTAAACAAGATAATCTCAGAAAAAGCACACACTGCCTGGTCCATCGCAGGCATGCAATAAATATTAGCTACTATTATCATTTTAAGGATTAAAGTATATAATCATAGGAAAACATGATTATTTTCTTATAGTTTAAGAACACTTGTTTCTATAGCATCATTGACTAGTCTACTATTGATTCCTACATAAAAAATTTAACTCAGTAAATCATGTTATAAAAAACTCTGTAACATAACTTGTATTTGTCTTTATTTACATAGCAGAGGACTAAACAAAAATCAATTGGATAATCATAAAAGTGTTAGATTTGAAATGGGAAAGAAAGACACTAAGAACATGATCACACACCAGAAGCTCAAGATATTTCTAAGATCATCTCTGGCAGCATTACAATTTCATCAGGTATCAGGAAAGGTAGAAGAAAATTCTTAGGAGAGAGAAGAACAGAAAGGAGAAACACAGTTGTTAAGTTTCTTCCCATGTGTGTTTTGACGGCTAAATTAAGCCAATTTATACGCTTAGTCCCACTAGGGACTCTTCACTATCTATAACATCTCGCATTACTGAACACAAGCTATTTTTATTACAAATGTGAGCAACTTCAATATAGTAGTTACTGTATCCCTACATCCATTAATCTCTCCTCCACTCAACTTTGGTTTAAAAAGAATCTATTTTCTTTAAGGACTAAATATTCAGAGTTTTCCCATCATCTGTCATTTTTTTTGAACCACTGCTGAATTTGCCAGGGAATGCTGACCTAGAAACTACTAATCACTCTTATGTGATAATTACTCCTGGAGTAATCCAAAACTTGCACATTACATGTTCCCTTTTGCTCGGTATTGGGGTACAGATGTAAATCAAGATTATGTTACCAGTTTGTGACTTCTAAATTGAAAACTGAAGACCTGAAGCTTCTCTCTCTTGCTTTGGACTCAAACAGTTAATTACCCAAAAGAGCAAGTGAGTTTCCAATCACATTCTTGAGATCTAATCTAATATTATCCATTTCAACGTAATCAAATTCTTCAATAAGTGGGCAGACTGAAAATCTATTTAGTAATCCTTTGTAGACTTCTAGATTCTAACAAAAGCCACAACTTTGTTCTTAGTAGCTTTACAAAGAACTCTTTAATTATTGACTTCTATAAATTCCCCTTTGTCTACAACAGGCTGGAAGTTACCACAGAAAGTGCTCTGTTTAATTGCTTTTCTTTCATGCCCCAAAGTAAAGATTTATTACCAGTAGACTTAAAGCCTACAGGCACTTGTGCTTTCAGAAATAAATTCCACGATATTTAATTGGTCATATATTTGGAGTACCATTATTACATAGGGTATACTTTGAAATATAATTAATATAATTGTAATTATAAAGCTGTAATTTTAAAATACAAATTATAGGGCACCTGGGTGGCTCAGTTGGTTGGGTGACTGCCTTCGGCTCAGGTCATGATCTTGGAGTGCTGGGATTGAGTCCCACATCGGGCTCCCTGCTCAGTGGGGAGTCTGCTTCTCCCTCTGACCCTACCCCCTCTCATGCACTCTCTCTCACTCTCTCTCTCTCTTAAATAAATAAATAAAATCTTTAAAAAAATACAAATTATAATTAGGTGAAGGTAGGATATATATATAACTTGTCTATTATCAATACCACCTATGGAATACAATATATAAAAAACGTTTTAAGAAAAACATGATAAAATTCAAATAGATGACATTCTATTTAATTTCTATCAAGTGTTTCTTGAGAACTTGACCTGTTCATCTGAATTTATTAGATACTGTGGGGTAGAAGGAGGTAGTTGTAAACAAAGACCATGACCTGGTTTCTATTTTAAGGGATTTATACTCCGGCTAGAGGCAAAATGAAAATATTCAGAAGAGCAAGAAAATAATAGATGGCTACAAATAATCAAGTGTTAAGCATTAGAGGTTTAGAAAAGGTGAGATGGAGAAGGTAATACTGACATCCTTCAGTAACAGCTGCTCTTCATCAAATGCTACTAAGTGTCAGGGATTTATATGCATTATTTCTTAAAAAAATAATAATATTAATACAAGTGATTTGGGCCCAGAATTTCAAACACCTAGAATTATTTCTCTTTCTTAAATTGGAGCCTATTCATTCATCCATCGAAGCATCCATCTATATATGTCTATTTATCCCTACAAAATAATCCCCAGTTTGCTAATTATGGGGCCTTATAAATTCTGGAGTGTGCTATCATAAAAGTTTTTTCTGTGAAGCAGAATGTGGTGTGCTTCTTAATCAGCATGAAATACAAAACATTAAGAGTTGACAACTCCTTGATATAATGTAAACATTCTTTTTTTTTAATAGTGAAAATATTTATATTTAGATCCAACCGCTGGACTCAGTTTAGTGATCCCAATTTTGTCAGCAACATTCAAAGCATCATAGTCAGGAGCCAAACATATGCTTTCTTCTCTCCACTGGGCTTGATCAAGGTACTGACCCTGGCCACGACAATGTCATAGAGCTTCTTCACAGCCCGTTTGATCTAGTACTTGCTGGCCTTGACATCTACAATGAAGACAAGTATGTTGTCTTCTATTTTCCTCATGGCTGACTTGGTGGTCAGAGGGAACTTGATGATGGCATAGTAGTCAAGCCTGTTTCTTCTAGGGGTGCTCTTTCAAGGATATTTGGGCTGTCTGCAGAAATGCAGCACCTTGGGCCCTCAGAAGGTAGGGGACATGTGAATCTTTTGTGGATGTTTGTGTGTGTGTGTGTGTGTGGGGGGATACCTTTCAGCCCCAGTTTCTTGGCCTTCTAAGCTTTGGCTTTGGGAGGAGAAGGGCTTCCTTCTTCACTTTTGGTACCATCCTCATGAAAGGGTTATAATATAAACATTCTTAAAAGTCCCTTACCATAACTGAAAACAAGAGAGCCTTCCATAGCTTTTATATTCTCTCTTTCCAAACATCTAATCCATGGGTTCTCCAAAGGTAAGTTAAAACAAACGTACTTTTAGAGATACATCAAGAAAAAGATGGCAGAGGTGTAGGGGACCCTATTCCAACCGGTTCCCGGAATTGAGCTGGATAGCTACCAGACCACTCTGAACACCCACAAAATCAGCCTGAGATGTAAGAAGATACATCTGGATCTCTACAAAAAAATATCACAGGAGGTTGGTTTCAAGGTACAAAGTGGGGAGCTGTGATTCCACGGGCAGATACTGGAGGATAAATGGCAGGGGGAGGGAGCTGAGCCCTTGGGATCCTACACCGCCGATGAGCGATAGCCTCCCGCTCTGAGGATGGGGCACAGGCTCGCAGACTGGTAGCCCGGGGGATAGGACTTTAGGGCAGTCCCCCTGATGGAAACCCAGAGCGGTAGGGCAGCACATGCAAACTGGGGGCGGCTGGTGGTTTTAGAAGCACAAAGGGCAGAGATGTGCCCCAACCTGGAGGTGAGGACTGGGAGCACTGAGGAGGGGCGCACAACCCAGACCGCTGCAGTTTATAGCAGCATAGACAGAAACGGAGATAGTGTGACCTGGAGAGCTCACTGAAGAACAGACTGCAATCTCTGCTCTGAGGTGGAGGGTTGGAAATGGTTTCTTCTGCTCTGACTCTCGGAACAGACTCAGAAAGCCTCCAGGGAAAGCCACCAGGGAACAAAAGCCCCCCAAAACTGGTTTCCACTGAGCCCATCCCCGCCACAGGGGACAGGGCAACTCTGCCCAAAAAGGGTTGCCTGAATAACAGCACAGCAGGCCCCTCCCACAGGAGACAGGCTGGGAAAACAAGAGGCCAGCAACCCTAAGGTCCCTATAAAACAGGCGCATCTTGCTTGGGTTGTGGTCAATAATTTGGACTCTACTTTCTCTCAACCATCCCTCAACAGAATGACTAGGAGGAGGAACCCCCAAAATAGGAAAGACTCAGAGACTGTGACTTATGCCACAGATTTACAAATGGATTCAGATATAACCAAGATGTTGGAGATGGAATTCAGGGTAGCAATTGTGAAGACAATAGCTAGAATGGAGAAATCAGTTAATGGCAATATAGAGTCTCTAAGGGCAGAAATGAAAGCTGAATTGGCAGAACTTAAACATGCTATCAATGAGATCTAATCTAATCAGATAATCTAACAGCTAGAGTACACGAGGCAGAAGAATGAATTAGTGATCTAGAAGACCAATTAATAGATAAGAAGGGAAAAGAGGAGGCCAGGGAGAAACAACTCAAAATCCATGAAAATAGAATCAGAGAAGTAAGTGACACCATGAAACGTTCCAATGTCAGAATTATTGGGATCCCTGAGGGGGTGGAGAGAGAGAGGACTAGAAGATATATTTGAGCAAATCGTAGCTGAGAACTTCCTTAATCTGGGGAATGAAACAAATATTTGTGTTCTAGAGGCAGAGAGGACCCAAGAGCAAGGAAAACAGGCCAACACCCCGGCATGTAATAGTAAAACTTGCAAATCTTAGAACCCAGGAAACCATCTTAAGGGCAGTTAGGGGGAAGAGATTCCTTATGTACAGAGAGAGGAACATCAGAATAACGTCAGACCTATCCAGAGAGACCTGGCAAGCCAGAAAGGCCTGGCAAGCATATTCAGGGTACTAAACAAGAAGAACATGCAGCCATTTACCCAGCAAGGCTGTCATTTGGAATGGATGGAGAGATGCAGAGCTTCCAAGACCAGCGGAAACTGAAAGAATATGTGACCACTAAGCCGGCCCTGCAAGAAATATTAAGGGGGGTTCTATAAAAGGAGAAAGACCCCAAGAGTGATATACAACAGAAATTTAAAGGGACAATCTATAAAAACAAGGTCTTCACAGGCAACATGATGCCAATAAATTCGTATCTTTCAATAATCACTCTCAATGTGAAGGGCCTAAATGCTCCCATAAAACGGCACAGGGTTGCAGAATGGATAAAAAGACAGGACCCATCCATATGCTGTCTACAAGAGACTCATTGTGAACCTAAAGATACATCCAGACTGAAAGTGAAGGGATGGAGATCCATCTTCTATGCCAGCGGACCTCAAAAGAAAGCTGGGGTAGCAATTCTTATATCAGACAAATTAGATTTTAAACTAAAGACTGTAGAGACACAGAAGGACACTGTATCATTCTTAAAGGGTCTATCCAACAAGAAGATCTAACAATTGTAAATACCTATGTCTCCAACATGGGAGCAGCCATCTACATAAGCCAACTGTTAGCCAAAATAAAAAGTCATATTGATAACAATATGTTAATTGCAGGAGAGCTCAATATTCCACGCTCAGCAACAGACAGATCATCTAAGCAGAAAATCAACAAAGAAACAAGAGCTTTGAATGACACACTGGATCAGATGGACCTCATAGATATATACAGAACATTCTACCCTAAAACAACAGAATACTCACTCTTATCAAGTGCACATGGAACTTTCTCCAGAATAGACCACATACTAGGTCACACCTCAGGTCTCAACTGATACCAAAAGATTGAGATTATTCCCTGCATATTCTCAGACCATAATGCTTTAAAACTGGAACTCAATCACAAGAAAAATTTTGGAAGAAATTCAAACACTTGGAAGCTAAGGACCACTTTGTTCAAGAATGTTTTGGTGAACCAGGAAATCAAAGAACTTAAACAATTCATGGAAACCAATGAGAACAAAAACACGTCGGTCCAAAACCTATGGAATACTGCCAAGGTGGTCCTAAGGCGGAAATACATAGCCATCCAAGCCTCACTCAAAAAAACAGAAAAATCCTGAATTCACCAACTAACTCTACACCTTTAGAGAAAAAGCAACAAACGATGCCTAAGCCACCCATTGGAAGAGAAATAATTAAGATTAGAGCAGAGATCAATGAATTAGAAACCAGAAACACAGTAGATCAAATCAACGAAACTAGAAGCTGGTTCTTTGAAAGAATTAATAAGATCGATAAACCACTGGCCAAACTTATCCAAAAGAAAAGAGAAAGGACACAAATTAATAAAATTATGAAACAGACCTGTACCTCTGAAACAAATAATACATTATTTAAAAAAAAAGAAGAAGAAGAAGAAGAAGATAACAGGAGGGTAAGAATGAAGGGGGGGAAATCGGAGGGGGAGACGAACCATGAGAGACTATGGACTCTGAAAAACAAACTGAGGGTTCTAGAGGGGAGGGGGGTGGGGGGATGGGTTAGCCCATTTTTTTTTTTTTTTTTTTGCAACTTAAACTGTTTATTGAAACCTCAGTTCTACAAAAGCGTGAAAAACCCAGATACAAAGCGATGGCCAGAGTGGCCTGTGAAGAGAACACCCAGGAGAAAACCGGAAGAAAGGGAAGCCCAGGAGCAAGGTATTAAGAAGAGGTTGGAAGACAAAAGGGAAAGGCTGAGGGTATTAAAGAGGGCACGTTCTGCATGGAGCACTGGGTGTTATACACAAACAATGAATCATGGAACACTACATCAAAAACTAATGATGTAATGTATGGTGATTAACATAACATAATAAAAAAAATAAAATTATGAATGAAAGGGGAGAGATCACGACTAACACCAAGGAAATAGAAACAATTATTAGAAATTATTATCAACAACTATAGACCAATAAACTGAGCAATCTGGATGAGATGGATGCCTTCCTGGAAACCTATAAACTCCCAAGACTGAAACAGGAAGAAACTGCCAACCTGAATAGGCCAATACCCAATAACGAGATTGAAGCAGTGATCAAAATCCTCCCAAAAAACAAGAGTCCAGGGCCTGATGGATTCCATGGGGAATTCTACCAAACATTCAACGAAGAAATCATACCTATTCTCCTGAAGCTGTTTCAAAACATAGAAACAGAAGGAAAGCTTCCAGACTCACTCTATGAGGCCAGCATTACCTTAATCCCCAAACCAGGCAAAGACCCCATCAAAAAGGAGAATTTCAGACTGATATCCCTGATGAATATGGATTCCAAAATTCTCAACAAAATCCTAGCTAATAGGATCCAACAATGCATTAAAAGGATCATCCACCATGACCAAGTGGGATTTATCCCTGGGATGCAAGGGTGTTTCAACATTCGCAAATCAATCAATGTGACAGAACACATTAATAAGAGGAGAGAGAAGAACCATATGGTCCTCTCAATTGAGGCAGAAAAAGCATTTGAGAAAATACAGCATCTTTTCCTGATTAAAACTCTTCAGAGTATAGGGATAGAGGGAACATTCCTCAAGTTCATAAAGTCCATATGAAAAACCCACAGCAAATATCATCCTCAATGGGGAAAAGCTGAGAGCCTTTCCCTTAAGGTCAGGAACATGTCAAGGATGCCCACTCTTACCACTATTGTTCAACACAGTACTAGAAGTCCTAGCAACAGCAGACAACAAAAAGAAATACAAGTTATTTAAATTGGCAAAGAAGAAGTCAAACTCTCTCTTTTCACAGATGACATGATGCTTTATGTGGAAAATCTAATACTCCACCCCCAAATTACTAGAACTCATATAGCAATTCAGTAATGTGGCAGGATACAAAATCAATGCACAGAAATCAGTTGCTTTCTTATACACTAACAATGCAACTGTAGAAAGAAATTAGAGAAACGATTCCATTTACAATAGCACCAAAAACCATAAGATACCACAGAATAAACCTAATCAAAGAGGTAAAGGATCTATACTCTAGGAACTATAGAACACTTATGAAAGAAATTGAAGAAGGCACAAAAAGATGGGAAAATATTCCATGCTCATGGATCCAAAGAATAAACATTGTTAAAATGTCTATGTTACCCAGAACAATCTATACCTTCAATGCCATCCTGATTAAAATTCCAATGACATTTTTCAAAGTGCTGGAACAAACAATCCTAAAATTTGTATGGAATCAGAAAAGACCCCGAATCACCAAGGAAATGTTGAAAAAGAAAAACAAAGCTGGGGGCATCATGTTGCCAATTTCAAGCTATATTACAAAGCAGTGATCACCAAGACAGCATGGTCCTGGCACAAAAACAGACAGATAGACCAATGGAACAGAATAGAGAGCCCAGATATGGACCCTCAACTCTATGGTCAAATAATCTTCAACAAAGCAGGAGAAAATAAGCAATGGAAAAAAGACAGTCTCTTCAATAAATGGTGCTGGGAAAATTGGACAGGTATACACAGAAGAATGAAACTCCATCATTCTCTAACAGCACACACAAAGATAAACTCAAAATGGATGAAAGACCTCAATGTGAGACAGGAATCCATCAAAATCTTAGAGGAGAACATAGGCAGTAACATAGACATTGGCCACAGCAACTTCTTTCAAGATACATCTCCAAAAGCTAGTGAAACAAAAGCAAAAATGAACTTTTGGGACTTCATCAAGATAAAAACTTATGGGGGCACCTTGGTGGCTCAGTCATTAAAGCATCTGCCTTCAGCTCAAGTCATGATCCCAGTGTCCTGGGATTGAGCCCCTCATTGGGCTCCCTGCTCAGCGGGAAGCCTGCTTCTCCCTCTCCCACTCCCCTGCTTGTGTTCCCTCTCTCGCTGTCTCTGTCAAATGAATAAATAAAATCTTTATAAAAAAAAGATAAAAACTTCTGCACAGCAATGGAATCAGTCAACAAAACAAAGAGGCAACCCACAGAATGGGAGAAGATATTTGCAAATGACACTACAGATAAAGGGCTGGTATCCAAGATCTATGTAGAACTTCTCAAACTCAACACCCAAAAAACAAATAAGTCAAAAAATGGGCAGAAGACATGAACAGACACTTCTCCAAAGAAGATATACAAATGGCTAACAGGCCCATGAAAAAATGTTCATCATCAGTAGCCATCAGGGAAATACAAATCAAAACCACACTGAGATACCACCTTACACCAGTTAGAATGGCAAAAATTGACAAGGCAAGAAACAACAAATGTTGGAGAGGTTCTGGAGAAAGGGGAACCCTCTTACACTGTTGGTGGGAATGCAAGTTGGTATAGCCACTTTGGAAAACAGTGTGGAGGTGCCTCATAAAATTAAAACTAGAGCTACCCTATGACCCAGGAATTGCACTCCTGGGTATTTACCCCAAAGACACAGATGTAGTGAAAAGAAGGGCCATATGCACCCCAATGTTCATAGAAGCAATGTCCGCAATAGCCAAACTGTGGAAAGAGCCGAGATGTCCTTCAACAGATGAATGGATAAAGAAGATGTGGTCCATATATACAATGGAATATTACTCAGCCATCAGAAAGGATGAATACCCAACATGTACATCAACATGGATGGGACTGGTGGAGATTATTCTAAATGAAATAAGTCAAGCAGAGAAAGTCAGTTATCGTATGGTTTCACTTATTTGTGGAACATAAGGAAGAGCATGGAGGACACTAGGAGAAGGAAGGGAAAAATGAAGGGGGGAGGAATCAGAGGGAGAGACAAACCATGACAGATTATGGACTCCAGGAAACAAAGTGAGGGTTTTGGGGGGGAATGAGTTAGCCCAGTGATGGGTATTAAGGAGGGACATACTGCATGGAGCACTGGGTATTATACGAAAACAATGAATCGTGGATCACTACATCAAAAACTAATGACGCACTACATGGTGAATAACATAACATAAGAAAATTAAATTAAAAAATAAAGATACATCAGTGCTCGCTTCGGCAGCACATATACTAAAAAATAAAGATACATCAAAGCTAAGCGTTAAACTAGCACACATCTATCAAAGTCTGAAAGCATTAATGCTCCCCTTTCTACACAAGGATTTCCCTTGTATTGTACCACAAAGAGAAATGCCACTAAATAGTGAAATGTCCCAAAGTAAATCACTTTACCACTCTGGGACTGTTTGCGGGTATATAAAGTGAATGGGTCATACTAGAAGTGGAATTAGAACCGTGCTCCTTGAAGCTCCCTTAGGGACCTTTGGAGGATGGGTAACCTGCTACTCCATGTCCTCTCTCCTATTCAATTAGCATGGGTCTGTTTCAATCTTATTTATTTATTTATTTGACATACTAGAAGATTTCATTTGTACAAAGTGATCTTCAACTTAAAAAGACTCAGAACCATCAAGGCATTCTCCAGTTCCATATAGCTGGCTAGTGCTACAGATCTAGAAAGCACAAGACAGTAATAGTGACTCATAATTAACCTGATGATTCTGTTACATAGAAATGTTCATTAAAATAGTTGGAATTATTTACAAAAATAAAATGCCCTCCAGGCTAATTGGTTCTAATTATGAAATGACTCAAATTAGAAAACATTGCTAATTAGCTGTGAACACATGGTGTTAAAACAAAAGCTTGTGTACACTATTCTTTTTTTGTGGGTAGTGAGAGAAAAGAATGTGATTTCTTTGCCAACTGGAAGTCTCCTTGTCTCAAATTCTGCTATATGATGAAAAATATATTATCTTAGAATGATTTGTTACTTAAATAATCTATGATTAAGGGGTAAACTTCACATTAGCAATAACAAAAATCTAGTTTAAAAATGCCCAAATCTAACGCAACAGAGAAACTTAAATAAATTTCCTGTGTATACGATGTATAATAGTCACATATTTGCATGAATTTATATTTGCTTAGAGTTGTGATGTACAGTTTTGAGTCTCATTAGCAACCTTTCATGCCATAAGTCATTTGATAAGTATTTTACTATTTGCATTTTTAAATGCCTTTAGAAAATAAACTAGTCTAATTCTCAGAGCATTCTTATTATAATATAGCAGAAGTATACTGCCAAGAACTTTGAATGTTTTATTTCATTTAAAGAGGCTGTTATTCTTCCATTTATCCAGCCAGCCAGCCAGCCAGCCAGCCATCCAGCCAGCCAGCCAGCCAGCCATCATCCAATCATCCACCCATCTATCCATCCACTCTCTTACCAAATTTTTCCCCTGGAAAACCCTTTTTTTTCTATAATAACAACACAGCTCCATTTGTTTATCCACTTACTGGTGCAGAGTTTCCATTTGGTCCCCTTGATCGGACCATTCTCCCCAGGACTTCAACACCATCCGACGTGATATTAGCTGAGGCATTTATTGCCTTCTCAGCCACATGCTTGCAGTCAATAACCACTTGGACCAAAGTCTTGCTGACAACAATGTGTATCTGGGTAAAAGTAAAGATGTTTTAGGAGGTAGGAAGTAGGAAGAAACATCAATCTTATGTAATTACATGCCTCGTCACTACAAAGCAGGCAAGAGAAGGATTTCTGTCACTATGAATTTTGCTAGAAGAGAGAGGGTCTACGTTTACCACCACGATTGTCCCACATTCAGGTAGCACTTCTATTTTTATTTACTTTGAAATTACTTTTTAATGACTTTGAAAGGAATCACGATCTAGCCTTCATCTAAAGCAGCAACACCCTGAAGTGACAGGATTAGTGCGGCCTTTTCTGAATGCACATTAAAATGAACACAAAAATATTAAAATAAAAAACGCTAAGTGATTTACCAGCAAAAGTTATCTGTGGTACTACCAGTTGTCGGCAAACCACATTTTGATAATATTTATTTAATTTAAGATGAAGAGAGGAGATCTAGAATCTGAAAGGGAAGGAGGAATGCCTTCTGGTGACTCCAGGACCAAAAGAAATAAAGCTCTTTGGCTTAATGTGTGGTACAGTTTTCTCAAAGTGAAATTTCTAGAATCTGCATGTCTATGGTAATATATTCAGGAGTCTACACATTCTTTGTGAGGATTTGTAAAAATATGTGTTATTCTGGGGGTGAGTGTCAAAGGTAAGCATATTCTAAATGAACCACATTGTAAGCAAATTCTGCCATGAAATTTCAGTGCTTATAGATGCGTTTCAGTTTATGATGGTGTTTGCCTCTAGAGCATTTCCTTTTTGTGGAAGGCTACTTTTTTCGGGAGCTCAAAGAGTGGAACTAATAGGCAAATAATGATTTCACATTAAGTGAAAGCCAAAAAAAGTTACAAATAGCTACATAAGGGAAGGTGTGTTCATTCAAAGAAAAAAGGTACTAGGCAATAGTTATGGGAGTTATAGCAGCTAGTACTGTATTTGCATTGTGAGCAGAGGTCAATATCAGTGAAACATCGTCTTTCATATTAAAATAATGTTACTTTTAACTTTATTGTTTTTTTTAAGATTTATTTATTTTAGAGAGAGAGAGTGCATGAGCAGGGGGAGGGGCAAAGAGAGAGAGCATGGAGTAGAAGACTCCCCGCTGAGCAGGGAGCCTGACAGGGGGCTGGATTTCAGGACCCTGAGATCATGACCCGAGCTGAAACCAAGAGTCAGACACTTAACCAACTGAGCCACCCAGGTGTCCCATTAACATTACTGGTTTTATTCAATCTTTATTTTTGTTTCATAGTTGCCTAGGAACTGAAAGCATAAGAATGTATATCAATTTTCATTTAATGTTTTATGTTAAATCATGATAAAAATAATTTAAGTCAACAGTAGAGGCTCTTGAGAATTCTTTTTCCTTCGAAGAGGAGTTAAACCATTATTCAACTGGAGAAACACTGCTGGAGTAAATCCCCCACATTACTTCCTTCCTACTAACATCTCTCTTATGATCATTTAGAAGGATCTAATTTGACTCATATGTTTTTGAAACTTGGAATACTTTTCATTATTACAAATTACAGAAATTTTCATGCTGGGTGCTAGACAACCCTGTATATAATACTCATGCTTCAAGAACCATTTACTTGTGGGGAGATATTCAAGTTTTTTTTTTTTTTAAACAACTTTTGCTTTACAACAGGAGACACTGAAAACCTTTCAAAAATATTTGCTTATTTAATTGCATTTAAGGATCTGTTTATATAATTATCAACTTTTTGAAAGGCCGTGGGGTCACACTTCATATCCAAAGTGTAGAAATTAAAGCCAACTGAAAAACAAGAAACTAAGGTAATGTATTCAATTAAACACAATTCTATGAGCAAATCAAATTTGATCTCTACATATTGAATTTGCATCAAGATTTTCAATTAGTATATCTATTAATGGAGTAGTTTATTACATGATAAGCCTTTTCTTTTTGGTTAGTCTGGCTGTTTGGCTTTGTTAACAGTACTGAAAAGAGTAGAGGAAGGCTTTTTTTTAAATAACTTTAAAAAACTGGAAGGTTTTTATAAATTTAAACTGGATTTTTAATGACTCTTACTTGTAAGGTCTTTAAGATCTTCCAGTAAGGTGAGTAAAGCTTAACATGCACCTAAGACTCATAAATGATTCTTTGGAATGAGATTTACAAGTTTATGTTATGATGGCAATGTGTTTTTAACACTTATGAAATCTTACATCTCCTTTATAATTTTTCTTAACTACTTTGCAATAGACTCTGCTTAACCAAGAAAGAATTGTTTCAAGACAAGGGGAACTTGCTGAGTAAATGACAATATCTCCACAAAGAGATGCTAATGGGATTATTTTGAACCATGAACTAATAAATCCCTACGTGCATCTCGTGGTTTTAAGATATTATACCTCCGGTTGTACAGTCCTATTAAACAACAACAACAAAATTTTTGTATGTAATTTTCTTGTGCAAAAAAGATTAAGGATCTTGGTATATAGTTGTTCTTGTGCAGAGAGGGTATTCAAGACCCCAGAAAGTAGCAACCGTGTGTAAATTAGATGGGCTTGACCATGTTCTAGGTCAGGAGACAGAAGCCAAGATGAAGACTGCCCTGCAACATCCCTTCCTTCACTCAACACACAGAAGGGAGGATCAAGAGGCAAGGTTATTTGCAGCACCACTTATAAATGTTCTGCTCTACATGCAACACTGGCAAGTTGCATTACTTAACAGCCCAGAGATCAGAGGGATCATTTGCTAAACACAAAGGAAACCATACATGTTGGAAGGAAGCATGGCTACTCTAGTGATCACCAAAACTGTTTCAGAGATATGAAGTCATAAGGAACAGAGTTCTATCACAAATACCAGATAAAAATAAAAACTACAGTCAGGTTTTACAAAATCCCTCCTCAGAATAACTTTTATAATGGTAGCGATGGGTTGTCTGTATATATATAAATATATCAGTACAAACTATCTTCTACAAACTAACATGAATTGGTTGATTGTGCTTTCATCGTCACTGGTGGCTGGGTAGACCAGCAATCCTTTCCACATCACACATAATGCAGCGAATTAACAGCTGTCCTCCTAGTAATGTAGTATCCTCTATTACACTGTTACTCAAAGTGTGAACCTGGACCACTTCTATCAACATCTCTTGGGGTACCTGGTAAAAGTGCACACTTTGTGGTCGCATCTTAGAACTACCAAGTTGGAAGAAGCTTACTCCAAGTGAAATATGAAATCCAAAGCACTATGGGATTTATTTTACACTTCTCTGTTGCTTGGCCCAGAATAAAGAATGTATATCTCTGTTGCTTTGCACAAAGCAAAGAGAATAAGGAGTATATGTATATAAGGCTTTACTCACCTTGTGAAAGCTACCATGGAAAATTTTCCTAATTTCAGGTCCTTCAAAAGTAACAGTTTGAAAATCCCCACTGTAGTCATAGTTGAAATATGTTAAGGTTTTACCACCATCTAATCAAAGAAAAATAAAAACAGTTTAGAAAGCATTATAATGGGTAAATAATTTTTATAAAATTCAAGTCAAGGCAGAGGCTGTGTTTAGAACAAAATGATAAGTAAGGAAATGATCTATAATCCTTGGGTTGCCCCAGGCTTTCAGTTGGCCAATTGACTTAATCATGTGGTGATGATAGTGAAGTAAGGACCCCACATATATTCTTCCTTTGTACTTCCTTGCCTGTGTTCTCATCCCCAATACCCTCCCGGGAGATGGTTGTCTAAAGCTGGGAGTAGAAGCAGGAAAAAAAGGGAGAATAAAGTTAATCCTATTTTAAGATCTAGAAACCAAACCCTTTGCCTATTAACCCCTGGAGCAAACAACTTTTCCAGGACATGCAACTTATACCACCCCCAAAGTGATATCCCAATATGACTTTTATTATGAACAAACTAAATCCACAAACAAACTAAATCTTCCTAATCTTCAGGACAAGGAATTACAAAAAAGAAAAAAAGGAATATTTTTTCACTAATTAATTCCTAGGTTACAATTTAATTATTCACTGTGATTTCAAAGGGAATAAGTTAGTCTTTTTTTTTTATTTTAAGATTTTATTTATTCATTTTAGAGAGAGAGAGCGTGCAAGAGTGTGAGTGTGGGGGTGGGAGGGGCAGAGGGAGAGACAGAGAACCAGAGTTCCTGCTGAGCATGGAGCCTGATGTGGGGCTCCATTCCAGAACCCAAGATCATGACCTAAGCCAAAAACCAAGAGTCAGACACTTAACCAATTGAGCCACCCAGGTGCCTGGGAATAAGCTAGTCTTAATCATTTTGAGAGATTTCTTTGTTTTCAAGTCCCATGTGAATATGGAGTTAATTATTTACACCCTTTTTAATTTACAGCTTTCCCTTAGTTTCAGTATGGATGCAAAATGCTTTCACAATATCATATTTAGTTGTTGATTCATTTCCATGTACTGAAAAGTCCTTTTACAAATACTAGTTGGAGGACGCCTGGGTGGCTCAGATGGTTAAGCATCTGCCTTCGGCTTGGGTTATGATCCCAGGGTCCTGGAATGGAGTCCCACATCAGGCTCCCTACTCGGCAGGGGGCCTGCTTCTTCCTCTCCCTCTGCTGCTCTCCCTGCTTGTGCTCTTTCGCTCTCTCTGTCAAATAAATAAATAAAATCTTTAAAAAAACAAAAAACAAATGCTAGTTGGAGGTAAGCTTAAATGTTAAATACATTCCTTATCCAAATATGTGAGTTAGCACCTAACAATAGCCACCACATTTTGGTTCCTAGCTTGATTGGAATCTTAAACAAAAAAAGGTATTTAGAAAACTCAGTGACATTAACTGAAAATTTGACAATCCTCTTAAATGATTATCATGTGTGACATCCAAGAGCATGTGATCAAGAAGCTTCCTTCGCTGGGTCCCCTCATCTTTCCAACCTCCAAACAATGGAATGTCCCAGTCTTCAGACCTATTCTCTTTCCAGACAAATACAATTGCAAATGTATATCCCCATCCCAGAATTCTTCCCAAAATATGCTGCTGCAAATCTGGCATTTTTTCTGGGATATGAACTAGGCATTGTGATATTGCAATTTATAAGAAATATATATTTGGTTATTCAAATACATATGAAAAATACATTTTGGTCTTGGTCCCTGGTTCCTGGCTCACAGCACCTAAAACACTTGGAATTTTCTGTGATAAGAGCTATAAAGATGTTTTTGTTATGTTAATAAGGTGACTTTTAGAAAGCCCTTAGGTAACCTAAGTGTGGAGGGCTCCTTGCCAAGGGACCCAACCCTGTGATTAGAGGGTTGGAACTTTTTTTTTATGTTATGTTAATCACCATACATTACATCATTAGTTTTTGATGTAGTGCTCCATGATTCATTGTTTGCATATAACACTCAGTGCTCCATTCAGTACGTGCCCTCTTTAATACCCATCACCAGGCTGGAACTTTCAATCCCAGTTCTTTCCCGGACTTCGAGGGAGTGGAGAGTAGCTAGAGATTGAGTTCAGTTGCCAGTGGCCAATAATTTAATGAATCATGCCTATTTAATGAAGCCTCAATAAAAATACAAAGGATGGGGTTCAGAGAGCTTTTGGGTTGCTGAATACTTGGGGACTAGGGAGGGTGGCTTGCCTGGAGAGAGATGGACCCTCTGTGCCTCTTCCCACATACTTTGCCTTAAGCATCTCTTCTAGCTGGCTGCTCCTGAGTTATATCCTTTTATAATAAAGCAGTAATCTAGCAAACAAAATGTTTCTCTAAGTTCTGTGAGCCATTCTAGCAAATTAATCAAGCCCAAGGAAGAACTCAGAGGAATCTCTGATTGATTAATTGATTGACTGATTTTTTTTTTTTTTTTTTGGAACCTCTGATTTAGAACCAGTCAATCAGAAACACAGGTAACAGCTTGGCTTGCAACTGGAGTCTGAAAGGGGTGGTGGGAGGGCACAGTCTTATGGGACTGAACACTTAACCCATGGGATTTGATGTTATCTCTGGGTAGACAGTATTAGAATTGAGTTGAATTCTCAGCATCCTGCTGGTATCTGAGAACTGCTTGGTGTTGTGTGTAAAACTCTCCACCCTCCTCATACCCCCAACACACACATTGGAATAGGGCCAAGGAACCCAAAAGAAAAATCTTATACTTATATCCACGTGCAAAAAATGATTCTTGTTCCTCCCCACCCAGTAACCCTCCGACTCCTCCCACCATCAACTTAGCTCATCCCGCAATTTTTACTACCCCAGTAATTGTCTCTTTCTGCCTTGCCCACTGCTGAATCCCAGAGCCTAGTGCTGGCACATAGTAGAAACTCAGTGAATACATGCTGAAAGAATGAGTGGATGAATGAATGAAACAACCGTTACATAATTTATTGCTAGTATTTACTCATGGCTTAAGATAAATGAGTTATTCTACAATATATAGTTGACCCTTGAACAATGTGGGGGTTAAGGGCACCAACACCTCAAGTAGTTGAAAATCCACATGTAACTTCTGACTCCTAAAATCTTAACTACTAATAACCTGCTGTTGACCAGGAGCCTTACTTATAACATAAACAGTTGATCAACATATATTCTGTATATTATATGTATTATGTATTATATTCCTACAATAAAGTAGGCTAGAGAAAATAAAATGTTATTAAGAAAATTATAAAGAAAATACATTTACAGTATTGTACCACATTTATCAAAAAAAAAATCCTTGTAGAAATGGACTCATGCATTTCAAACCCATGCTGTTCGAGGGTCTAATGTACACAAAACAGGCAAGATGGCACGCCATATACATTACTCATACATGTGTGTGCAAACATATAAATGAATATACTTACTATCTAAAATGACTCCAACCAATGGGTCAGAATTTTTATTTAAAATCTCCCAAAGAGCAAATGGCTCCTCTGGAGTGTCAGGAAGAATCCGGAATAGAAAACTCATTGTGTAGTCAGAGGGCAATCCTTCTGGATGCAAATATCTGAAAAATGGAAAGAAAATAATATTTCACTGCATCCCTTTCAAAAAGTTATTTACCTGATCATAAAAGCAAATGCACTTTAATTATAAAGATTTGGAAAAACAGAAAAAAAAAATAACAGAGGACTATTAATCCCATCCAGAGATGACCACTGTTTTGAGGTGGTACATTTCCCTCCAGTTTTTAAAGAATGCTGCCCCTTTTCCTAGCACCATTTACTACACATTTCATATTTCCTTAAATATTTTTTAAAAGTATGATATTTAATGTCTGCACAATCTTTTATTGTCTGGCTATTCCATAATTTGTCTAACTGGTCACTTCTTCTCAAACATTTAAGTCATTTCAAAAGTTTCGGTATTATAAATAATGTTTATCTACAGTCTTTTTATAAAACTTAAGACATTGTCACTTTCTACTAAAGGTTGTAGTTAGTTGCATTCCTGTCCATGCTTCGTGCTGGGATGCACCAGCTAGATCTACCTTCAAGAGTTAAGAATGTATTACTCCTGCTGCTGGGAGTGATGTCTGTAGACAGCTCTCAAATACCAACTCCCATCAGAGACTGCTCAGCAGAAAGAAGGGCTCTCCCAAGGTCATGCCCCTTTTTTTTTCATGGCACTTGTTTTCAGTGACTGGTCTTTGAGGGCATATGAAGACCAGAGCCGCTCATTCAAATGGAGGCAGCTTCATTTACAGAACTCCTATATGTGGGCCCCCTGAGACTTTCAGTGAGATTGTTTCACGGCTTGACTTTTCTCCGTCTCATCTCACCTCCTTCTATTCCCTTCCATGAGAGCACATCCACATCAGCTTCCTCGAACACTCATCTCCACCTCTGGATCTGCCTCTGAGGAGCCGAGCCTGCTATACCATTTTATCTCTCTCTAACAATTAAGTGGAGCACTTATATACTTATACTTTTTTCCCCAAAGCAACAAATATAGCCCTTTACATATATAGGAGCCTCATAAGAGTTATTAAGGGGATAAATTTAAGAATATGGGATTTTAGCATGAATTTGAAAATGAAAGTTTGATTTGCATAGATAAAAATATTTCATTCATTTTGTTTATATATATTAGTTCATTCATTCATTCAACAAATATTTATTGTGTGCTTGCTATGTGCCAGACATTGTAATAGACACTTAAGATACATCAATGAATAAAACCAACAATGTTCCTATCCTTGTAGAAGCACTTAAATTCTAGCAGAGTGAATTATACAGTGTATTAGAAGGTAAACATGCCATAAAAAAAAAAAAAACCAAGAAAAATAGAGCAGTTTAATGGGGACTGGGAATGCTATTGTTTGCATTGTTTGTTTTGCAGCGTTTTTTGTTTTGCAGTGTTAATTGAAGTCATCACCACTGGCTTCACTTAGAAACCTCCTTGAGAAGGTTACATTTGAGCAAAGGTTCATTGAGAAAGTTAGATTTGAAGAAAACCTCAAAAGAGACAAAGACATCCAGCTAGTACAAAGACACCAAAGTGGAGTGTTCCTGGTATGTCTGGAGAATGGACTGAAGGAGACAAGAGGTGAAGTCAAAGAGGTACTAGGTACCCAGATAATGTAGAGCCTATGGGCCACTTAAGAGTTTTGACTTTTAATGCAAGGGGAATGGGGAATCATGGAGATTTTGGAGTGACATGATTTACATTTTAAAAGAATCACTCTGACTGCTCCTTGGAGAATAGCCTCTAGGAAGGCAAGGGTCGGAGCAGGAAGACCAATTAGAAGCCTGCTGCAATGAGCTTGGGAAGAGATGACAGCGCCCCCTATAGAGTTAAGGCAGTGGAGATGGCGAGAAGGCACAGACAACTGGATTCCTTTGTAGAGTGGATGTGGGACATGAAGGAGTCACTATTTTTTGCCTGAGAAACTGGTTAGATGTAATTGTCATTAAGATGGAAAAGGCTGTAAGTGAAGCTGGCTCTGGAACGAAGGTCAGCATGGTCTTGAACATGCAGAGTCTAAAATGCCCACTTAGATAGCCAAGCAAGATGCCTAGTACGCAATTAGATATGCTAGTCTTGTTATGGGGAAATGGGTCTGGACTGGAAATACAAATTTAGGAGTCGCTGGCATATAGATAATGCTGAACACTACTCAAAAGATCACCAGAGAGTGGGTATAGACAAGGAAAACAAGAATGTCAAGGATCAGACCTAATCCCTCCAGCATGAAGAAGTGGAGGTGAGAAGAGGGGGCAGCACTGAAAATGAACAGCCGGTAATGTAGGCAGAAACTCAAAAGAGCGTGTGTCCCAGAAGCCCAGTGAGAAGAGGAAGAAGTGAGCAACTGTGTCAAATGCTGGTGACAGGTGGAGTAAGATGTCTGGGAGCCTGTGAATGGATTTTGAAGGTGGACGGTGTTGTTCCCGGGATGAGCCATTTCAGTCGGGTAGAGAGGATTTTCCCTTTGGCAGTTCTCATTTTTGGCTAGGACGCCATGGAGGGTTTTTCAAATACCCATTTTATTATGCATCCCTAGACTGTGGAAAAAGAAAACCTGCTAAAAGGCAATACCAGATGTTGGCTTTATCTAAAAGCACATATACTCTATAGGTCAAAAGCATTTTTAACAATTTTCTAGAAAATGAAGCTACACCTATAAAAGCAAATATTTTGTGTTATTAATAGAGGTCTACTTATTTCAAATAATATCTTCCCAAATGAAGCACAATAAAATAATTTGGATAGTATGGTAATAGGCTAAAATTTAATAAATAATATTTTCGAAGAAGCTAGCAAAGCAACTTGTATATACATTGGATAGATGAATTTAATACTCTAATATGATCTCTCCCATTGGTCCGTGCACAAGTGCACACTACAACATCTGGACACTGAAAATGTTTCACGTTGGAATGTAAAATAGCAGATAACATCTTGAGAGATGATCCCTTGAACCAGGAATTTGCTGTAAACGGGCCCAGGAATCCTATGTGCATTATGAACTATAAAGCAAGTAGATAATGTGGTTTGTACATACATCCAATACTACTCATCCACTATGTGGGGTTGCTGTTGTGACTTCTCAAAAATTAAAAATGAGCCGAATTATTGGCACTGGAATGACATGGTTCAGGGTGTGGGCTCTGGGGCCTGACTGCCAGATGTAAACCCCAGCATTTTCACTAAACAAACCATGTGATCTCACTCAAGTCATTTAGCTTCTTTGTGCTTTAATTTCAGTATTTCTAGAACTGAGATAATAAGTGAATCTAAGGCATAGAGCTGTTTGGAGCTTTGAGCGAGTTAAGGTGCTTAAGCACTTAGAACAATGACTGGTATATGGTAGCGTTGGGTAAAGATCAACTATCTTCATATATTTTCTCAGACTAACAGTTATTAAAGTTCAACTGGCATTTTGTGTGAGTCTAATGTTTTTAAACAGAGAAGTCTAATCATTTGTTCTTATCATCATGGAAAATCCTACTGGGAACTAATACAGCATATTTCAAGTTGACATCATTTTCATTTTGAGATACAATAACAAATGATTGGCTTTAATATCTCGCAAGGGAAACATACTTGGTTGGCTGGGAAACCAGGGCATCTTTATGAATTCGGTAACAGGGATACACATTGAAGGTACCAGGCTCCATGGAAACCCCCTCCACAGATGAAAAATCCTTTTCAACCAAGCCAAACATTTCCATCATCTTAAATCCTAAAGAGAGAGAGAGAGAGAGAGAGAAAGAAAGAAAAAAAACAGGCATTTTAGGATTTTAAATTTCAAAATTAGTCTTTTAAAGATAAAAAAAAATCTGGACCTGTTTTGTATTTCCCAAATGTATTTGGAAAGATTGTGATAATGCATACCTGCAAGACCAACGCCATCCATGTACACCAGCGGGCAGGCTAGGAAGCAAAACAAACAATGGAAAACCCTAATTTAGATATTTTCCAAACATATCCTTTCCCTGTCCTGAGAACAGGAAGCTAACATAATCTTTGCGGAAGTCAATTGTGAAGGGAATCCAAACCACATGTGGCTATGGTTTTCTGTAGATTCCTAAAGATTGAAATGCTTTCCCTTGGCCTACTACAACCAAAAGGACATGGCTTCCTTCTCCTCTCATGGACCTATTAAAATCTATGGTGGTCTCTTGAGAGCATGTGTTGCGAGCAGTCTCACTTCTAATGTGTCACCCTGATGAGCAGTCTTACTACATTTTGAAAACCATTTACTACAGCTGTTTAGGCAGAGTTGCTTCTAGACATAGACTCTCATCTCATTAGGGAAAGTTTTTATCCACCTAAAGCCCTAAACGGGGGAGAGCGGAGGTTTATTTCCAAATGCTCAAAACCACAAAACTTAATGTCTGCATACTAAACAGCTCTGCAAATACATATTCTTTTCTCAGATCAAGATGGGACTCATTATTTAACTGGTATGAAATATTTCAGCCATTAAGCAACATGAGTTAAGTACAAATTCCAAAGAACTAACTTGCTGAAGCGGTTTCGCAGACAAAAGTAATCAACTCATCTTCAATTTTCTTAAAGGCGTCAAAGTCATCCACAAAGAAGACGTGCCGTGAACTGGGCTTGCTGCCAATGCTAACCAACTCTGAGTAATCTGCATCAGCCACACCGACTGCAAAGATGCTGTAGCCTGTGGCAGGAGGGGAAGAGAGTTCTGATTATTTTAAACTGCACAAAATAAAAATAATGCAATGTAAGACATGTCCCTGCGTTTAAAATGTTTATGAAGGAGGCCTGGTGGGGGTGGATAATTCATTTTTTATTGTCCATCAGAATTCTGCATGAGCACATGCCACCAAATACTAATTATTCCATCAGCTCCTAAGCAATTTTCCATTTTAAAGAAAACTCAAGACAGGCAATGCCCCAGTTAGTGCTTGAGACAAAATTGTTGCCATTGGAGGAACATCTTTATGCTATATCCTTCTAATAAGTATTTTAAGATTTATGGGATGAAATGTAGTTGAGACAGAGAAACTTTATCTCAGTTTATTCTTAACATGTAAAACCTGAGGTATTAATAGGCTAGCAGCCTGAGGTGGGTCATGGTTCCATGCTTGGCAAATAAATATTAAACTACTGTTTGCCATTTTGCAGGTGAGGAGGCTGAGGAGCTTCTGTGATCAGGTTCCCTCCCTGGCCCTTCATAATGGTCCTTTTCACAGTATTGCACTTAATTGCTACAATTTCTTATACAGGGCATCCTGTATGTAACAAAAGTATTAGAGAAAAATACAGCAAAATATTAGATTTGTAACTTGGGACCTTTTTTAAAAATCACATTGTCTATGAGAGACTCTGGACTCCGGGAAACAAACTGAGGGTTACAGAAGGGAGGGGGGTGGGGGGATGGGGTAACCAGGTGATGGGTATCGAGGAGGACATGTGTGGTAATGAGCACTGGGTGTTATATGCAACTAACGAATCACTGAATACTACAACAAAAACTAATGAGGTACTATATGTTGGCTAACTGAACATAATAAAAAATAAAAAAATAAAAATCACATTGTCTAGTTAATATTAAAAAAGATTTACATTAAATATTCAGAAAGATTTAGAAACACTTAAATCATTGTGATGGGCCTATAAATTTGTATTCAGAAAACAATGGCAACATTACTATCCGTGGCTTACCATTTGATTGCATCTCCCCGGAGATTTTGTTCACATCATCTTGTGACCTGCCATCAGTTATAACCACGATGACCTTTGGGATACCTCTTCTGGTCCCTGACTCTGCAGTGAACAAACTATCTCGGACATGCTTGATTGCTTTTCCTGAAACAGAGGAAGGCAACTGTTCAATTTCATTCCTCCCCCTGTTTGTTTCGCTGGGGAGGGAAGGGTGGAAGTTCTTAGATCAGTAAAAAATCTTTTCCAAAAAAATCTATATTCTTATGCCTCCAAAAAAGCCATTTCAGTAATTATTAATGATGAATTACTTTGGGTCTTTGCTGAGTTTTGTCGTTGCTGTTATTCTTACCTGTTTTTGTATTTCCTCCTTTGTATGAAATATGTTTAATTGCATCAAGAAGGGTCTCTTTGGTGTTGTAGGCATTTAGTTTAAATTCTGTTCTGGGGTCATCAGTGAACTGAACCATTGCAACCTGGAGAGAGACAACGTATTTGTTTTCACATATATAAAGACTTCTTCCAGAGAGCACACACAAGGGCATGATTACACCTATGATTTTAATTTCTTTTTTAACCCAAACCACAATTTCCTTGGCTTAAAATTTCACACAGGTTACATAGCAAATCTGACAACACATTAAGCAGTATTTTTTGTTCTCTAAGTATTTTTCAGGAAACAGTTCATTTTTAAAAATTTCTCTCAGTCTCCTAACAATCTCTTTCGAAAGTATGTAGACCTTTTGCTTTGTTTGACAGATGGAAAAAAAAAAAGCAGCCTTGTAACTTGACAAAGGTCAGAGAATCCGAGGTGGATTCTTTACAAGGACGTCTTCATGAAACAAACCTGTGAAGTAATTACTACTGCTCCACCGTTTTACACACGAGAAGACAAAGGCACTCAAAGTCATGTGCCTTGCACAAAATCCCAAGGGTGGCCACTGCAGAACCCACAGTTGAAGCCAAGTAAATCCTACCTCAAAATCCATGTTCTTTTTCTTTAAAGATCTTTATTTATTTATTTAGAGAGTGAGTGAGGGGAGGAGCAGAGAGAGGGAGAGAGTTTCAAGCAGACTCCTTGCTGAGTGCAGAGCCCATGCAGGGCTCCACCTCAAGACGCTGAGATCATGACCTGAGCTGAAATCAAGAGTCGGACACTCAACTGACTGAGCCACCCAGGTGCCCCCAAACTCTTATGTTTTTAACCACTACAATAAAAGCCTTTCTGGCTTCATTTCCTATAGTTTGCTTTTCTTCCAGTGGAATTTGGGGGTTATCTTTAATTTACTGGGATTTTTTTTGTTTGCTTTTCAGAATGATCATGGGAGGGAATAAATACAGCATTTTCATTTTTTATTTTGTTTTATTTTTTTAATGTCTTATTTATTTATTCATGAGAGTCAGAGAGAGAGAGGCAGAGGAAGAGGGAGAAGCAGGCCCCCCCGCCTAGCAGGGAGCCCAATGCGGGACTCGATCCCAGGACCCTGGGATCATGACCTGTGCCGAAGGCAGACGCTTAACCATCTGAGCCACCCAGGTGCCCCAAATACAGCATTTTCAAAGTGCTTTCTCTGATTGTGTGAGCCTTCAGCTGCTACCAGCTTCCAAGGGCCACTGCTGCAGATGTCACCATCCCTAGGGACATCTGACCCTTCTATCCAAAATACATTCCTTGCTCCCCGAAAAGCCTTAGCATTTATCTATTTTTCTTTTATGGTTCCCCTTAGATCCAAATTTTCTCAGCCATTCCTCCATGATACATTCCGAATCTGTTCCAACCCATGCATCTCCTTGTTACCACCCATGCCCAGGCCTCCAACTCATCTCTGTGTTGGACTATGGTCTCTCTGCATCCACTCTTACCCGTGTTACTATTCACACTCCATAAAACAGTCAGAACGACCTTTATTCTCTCCTTAAAACTTTCCAGTGGCAGGGGTACATGGGTGGCTCAGTTGGTTGAGCGTCCGACTCTTAGCATCAGTAAGCTGCTTCCAAATCCAGACTTGTCTATCCTCTCATTTAGGGTCAGATCTGATCACTATATTACCCATATCAACTGACAAGTAGCCATAACAATAGCTTTGGATAATTTTTAATGCATAGAATGAATTAAAGATTGTTCAGCTAGCCTTACTTGAGTTCCATCAGCACCAATCTTGTTCAGGGCTCCAACAGTGCTATACAGAAAGTTAATGATCTTATTGAAATTTTCATCTCCAATACTCCAGGATCCATCCACCATAAACACCAGGTCTGCCTTGGCAGCTCTGCATACTGAAGACCAGGAATGAATTTTGAATTCAAGATAAGGGGAAAACAGTAGTTATTACAACCAATAAAGCAGATGATGGTTTCCTTCTGGTAACTACAGCTCTTTCCCAAAGGAAAGGTATAAATCACATTCTAAGCTCTTGCTCATTATACTTCCTGATAATCATTTCTTTCCTGTAGTCAAGAAGAAGCTTGACTTCATGACTGAGAAGTTTTATCAAACATGTAGAATTATGACAAAAATCAACCAATCTCAGCCCTCCAAAATAGAAAATTAAAGAATAGAAAAATGAGGAACTAAAGTGATTTAGAGTCAGAAGTAGCAACAAATACTCTCAAGTACTCACTTATTAGAAGAAAGTCCAAGCTATTACTCTAAGTACCCTATTCTCTGCTTATTGAGTCAGTAGCTTCAGAGAGATTCAAATTCAGAAGGAAGGCACAGGACATAATGGAAGCAGATTAATCTACAATTTGATATGCATTTGGGCTAAGGCTGTAAGCAAAGTTCCAGCCTTGCTCTAAAATTCTTTCTGTGCCTTTTTGCCACCCATTGGTACTTGTCAAGAAATGTACATTAATGCTAGCCCAGGGAGACTCTTATCAGTAGTTATTACTGATACCAACATAACAAGCAAGAAACACACCAACAAAAACTCACTCCACCAAAAACATTTTTCAGTAGTCCTTCCTTGGTGTCCTGTGCCGTTTCAGATTATCTATGCCTGTCTTCCCCTTATTAGTGTGCATCATTGTGGTTGACTCTGTTTTATGATGAAACAAATAATTTACTCTTCAATAATCTGAATCTTTTCATCTTAGGCCAGTTGCACATAAATATTCTATGAGATAATGTGCCTTTCTCCTTTCTTTAGGAAAAAAAAGCACTTCGTTTTTATTTTATTAAGTTGTACTTAAAGCTAGTCCCTTAAAGGTATTTATACTATAGAATAAACTATCTCCAGGTGAGGTAATAATCCAGGGACGATAAGGATCTGGTAAGGTTGTTCTTCTAAGTCCTGAGATTTATAAAATTTTACAAATTTATGGTTTGAATTTAGAGCTGAAAGGGATCACAAGATCTGCTAATTATAAGCTTATTAAAGAAAATCTGGTCCTCTGTTACCAAAGAAAAATGAAATCAAGATTAGATTTCAACTTTGAAATGAGAGCAAAATCTATGTGAATATATACTCAAAATGAAAATTTCTGTAATAAATCAGAGAAAAAAATACATCAAAATGCATGAAGGAATTACCTCTGGGATATGAAATTGTGTTCTTAAATTTCTTCCTTGTACCCTTTTCTTCTTTTTAATGTTTGTTTAATAAACAAAACCAAGAGAAAACCTGAACCTAAAATCACAGCATTATCATATTATTCTTTTACCTTCTTTTCCTGGTGGAATGGTCGGAGGAAAAGTGGGTGGTTGAGTAGGAGGTGACTCTGTAGAGAGAAAAGGAACATGGATTAGCCATCACATCTGTGGTGAATAGAAGGAGGTCATGGAGTAATAACTCTTCAGGAAAGTCAATGATTTTGACCATTGTCCTCTTGGAGAATATAGTGAAGTTAGTGACTACTATAAATCAGCCACAGCCTGTTAAAATGGCTCCATCCATCCCCTAAACTCAGACTGAGAGCTTGAAATGCCATTTTGCCACAATTCAGTTTACCCAGCAGGAGTCAATGCAATCAAACTGTCAACTACAAAGTGGTTCTAATGTTGATTTAAGGCAAGACTCCTGCCAACCCATTTCAGATTCGTCTCTGGCTTCTTTCACACATATAATAAACTTCGTTTCTATTCTGCCTAACTAAGGACTGACCATCAATCCTTGTTCATGGCACTCCCCTCTGCTTCTCACCCTGCATCCCCAGGATGTGGTCCCCAATGGAATCTAATTTGCTCTCTTTTCTGCTCAGACTCTCTCTGGAAAACTTTCAGTTCTGAGGACCAAATGGCAAGACACTGGGAGGCCACCATGTGTCCAGATCAGTTCAACCTGGATGATAAGGGATGAGACGTTCAGGTAATATGCCAAGTGTGATTGGCTAAAGGAACGGGGGATAGTTACGTGAGAGTGGTGACTTCCACAGCAGTTCATGTGGTAAAGAGCAAGGAAATTATGGCATCATTAGGTAAACATCCTAAATGTTACTATATTCTTTTCTTGTTCTTATTTGGCACTAAAAATTTAAGAAAAACTGAGAAAATTCTTTTTTCTATTCTCAGATTAATATGAGGGAAAACTCTTGACTAATTATAGCCATTCCCTTTGAAACAGGTGAGCACCAGATAGCTGGAAAGATCTGAGTTCAGGCAGACTGCTTACTTGGTCAGGAATGTTATAAAGGGAATTCCTTCACTGGCAGGAAGGTTGGAGAGATGAATTTTAATTTTAAGGTCTCTTTCAATTCTAAGGGGCAATATTTATTTATTTCTGTATTTTATTTTATTTATTTGACAGAGAGATACAGCGAGAGAGGGAACACAAGCAGTGGGAGTGGGAGAGAGAGAAGCAGGCTTCCCTGCCGGGAGCAGGGGGCCCGATGTTAGTGGGGCTCCATCCCAGGACCCCGGGATCATGACCTGAGCCAAAGGCAGATGCTTAATGACTGAGACACCCAGGCACCCCTAAGAGGGAATAAAATATAATTATTTGAATAAAATAATTCAACATTTAAAAAAAATGAAGTAACTGTATATTACCAATATAGAAAAATGTTTGAGATTAATTAGTATGTGAAATGAGGCAAGTCACAGAATACCATGCTATGATCCTATTTGTGAAACAAAAAAAACCTATCAGATATATATCAATATATCTCTATATAGATATAGATTGGATAGAGAGATAAAGAGATAGAGAGAGAGATAGATAGATTAGGGAGAATTTCTTGAAGGAGACCATGCTGGTACAAACGGGCACTTGTGCGAAGGAAGAACGGGGAAAGAGGGAAGTCAACAAAGTACTTTTTACCTTCTGTTCCATTATTGTGAATATATATCACTTTTATCTTTTAAAGGCAACTTTTGAAGCTAAAAAGTGTCAAATGTAAAATAAAAAGTGAGAAATCTTAATACCAAAACTAGGACTGTAAAACTTTCTTGAAAGCACCATAAAATGCTTCTAAAGCCAGATGTATTTATCTTAAAATCTGTGGAAGTAGTGGGTCATCTTTATAATTGTCCATCTTCTTTATTGTGGGAAATTGAGGCATATCCTAAGTTCTAAGTCCTAAGAACCAAATCAATGAGAAGCAATGGCAGACAGATCAATATGTTTGGGCAGAACATCTGGCCAAAGACTCCTTTGGGTAGGAAGAACCACAGTGAACTGGTGATGTATGTTTATATCCTCTATGTGGCATACAGATGGTCCCTGTCTTCAATATGTGAGGGGCTGCCCCATAAAAGAGGGAGCGATCTTGATCTGCATTGATTCAGAAAGGTGAACTAGAGCCAGTGGATAGAAGCTACAAGAATCCAGATATCCCCAACATAAGGGAAGCACATCAAACAGAGCTATCCAAATTAACCCTGGGTTGGTAGTTAACACTTGTGGAGTTAAGGTTAGGGAACGTTGAAGTAGACCAGGGATCACAAACCCAAAATATTTTTAAAGGTCAGGCAAGTAATGAAAATGAGCAAAGAACTAGCCTACACATTAACAAGGAACAAACTTGAGAGCACATATACTGTATAAAAGAGATAGCAGTTGGTCTCAGCAGATTGGCACCATGATATGTGTGTCCTGGGTTGTCAAATCTTTTGAACTTTCAACAAATTCTTTAAAGCCTGGGGGGGAAAAATGTATGGCTCAGAGAAAACCTATTTCACGGTGATATCTACCCTGTGGCTATCAGTTTGTGACTTCTAAGAAGACAGTCATGGTGATATAGAATACTTGTTCAGTAAGATATGGGTAGAAAACTTCCTCAACAGGTTCTCTTGGATCTTTACCACCACCACATGTGATAAGAGAAAAAGTGTTTAATTTTTACTGCTGAGCAAAAAGAAGCTCAGAGATGTGGAACTGCCCAAGGCCACCATGTTAGAAAGGGTCCCAAAGAAGTCTGTTTGATTCAAAATCTTGTGCACCACCAGGTCCCTAGTAACTTCAAAATTATATGATCCTCTAACTATAAAATAGAATTCTAATCAGCCATAAAAAGAAACATACTATTGATAATGCCCTACAACATGAATAAGCTCAAAAACATACGGTAAGTGAAAGATCCCACATGCACCTTTGAAATGTCCAGAAAAGGTAAATGTATAAGAAAAGAAAGCAGGGGCGCCTGGGTGGCTCAGTCATTAAGCGTCTGCCTTCGGCTCAGGTCATGATCCCAGCGTCCTGGGATCGAGCCCCTCGTTGGGCTCCCTTGCTCCACGGAAGCCTACTTCTCCCTCTCCCACTCCCCTGCTTGTGTTCCCTCTCTCGCTGTGTCTCTCTCCGTAAAATAAGGAAATAAAATCTTTAAAAAAAAAAATCACTCTCTCTCTTTCAAAAAAAAAAAACCTAAAAAAAAAAAAAAAAAGAAAAGAAAGCAAATAGCCTGGGACTGAAGATGGGACAGAGTGTGAATGAGTATGAAAGAACTCCTTGGGTTGATGGAAATGTTTCAAAATTGGATTGTGGTAATGACGATACAACTCTTTAAATTATTGAATTGTACATTTAAAATAGGTAAATTTTACGATATATAGACTATACCTTAAAACTATATATGCAATATAAAATGTGGAATATTTTAGTGTTAAGAAATAAAATCTTCATATTAGAAAAAAATTGGATGATGCCATTTGTTATACTTTCACTGTCTGTTTTTGAAGGTCACACATTGCTGATGATTTCTTCCTGCCTGTGCCAGACGAACTGAAAGACCTATACATAGACAGAACTTTCCAAATGTCAGATATAAGATGGAGGGGCTACCAAGAAAACCCATCGCCCACCACTTATTCAGATACAAAATCCTCAGGGACTTTGAGTCTAAGTTCAAGATACTGAATTAAGTACACAAATTTCCCCAATTTTCATGTTTGTGCCTTTACATCAGAAATCCTTGATTAAAAGCCATTCCAAGAAGTTGACACTCTCCTTGGTCTTTAGAACATGTAAGAAGTGTTTTGTTTTAATTTTATACTTTCCCTTTCCCTTCAGTACATCAGATCTGCAGCCAACTTGGAAAAAGTGCAAGAGCCTCTAAAGTAGGCAATAACTTGAGGGTCAGCCATTTGGAACATCTTGGCTCCATTCCCACCTCATAGCTGTGGTAATATGCCATTGTTTGAATGTCAGGACCCGGGCCTTAAACTTCATTTCACACTCTGCATACCACAAACGTTCCTTATGGATATAGATCACAAAAAAGGTCATTGTTTCAAGCATTTTGCTATCATATGGCCTTATAGTCCTTTGTGAAACATATGGAGGATGGAAAAAACCCCATACAGATGACATCAGTGGGCCACATGCAGTGAATTGTGGGACTGGAGAAGAGGAAGAAAACTTGTATTATAGATATTCCTGGGCAGCAATAGCTAACATTTTTCTAAATGGAATAAAGTTTCTGAACCAAAACAGGATACCTAAAATACTATTTGTCCAGGGAGACAGGGATCGGAGAGTACACACTTGACTTACGTGTTTTTTCCATTATGTTCACACTGGGTCCCTCGATCTCCTGAAGCTTTGTGTAAACACTGATTTTATATTGTGAATCAGGCTGAAGTCCATAGAAGCAATGCCTGGTTGTCCCTCCACCCACTGTGGATTCTTGCTTTTTTGTGTCTATAATAAAGCAAAATATACACACATGAAATTTTTAAAAACAGCTATCAGTAGATGATTTGCTTCTAAAATGCTTAATATGCATGGCCTAATCAGATAACTTCAGATTGAATTATACTTGTTTAGGTACTGTACCTTTTTCTAAAGAGTTAATACATCCACTGATTTTTTTTTATAATTGAAAATCACATTTTCATATGTTCAAAAATGAGAATAAAAGACTCCTGAGATCAATGCTTTAATGGCAAATTATTAGTGTATGTAATTGTGTGTACATGTCATAATTGATCTTTTGGACAAGTGGGGAGGTGAGCATACTTACTTTTTAAAAATTAGAATATTCTTTTATCAACATGAATCTCCAGAACACAGCCAATCAATTACAAATTGACAAAAAGACACATCCTTTTGGCCCCATACAACTTTCTACCAGGCAACAAGATGCCCTTCCTGCCAGTGGCCTAAAAATATAGGTATGCTGGGGTGCCTGGATGGCTCAGTCAGAAGAACATGCAGCTCTTACTCCTAGGGTGGTGAGTTCAAGCCCCACACTGGGTGTGGAGCTTACTTAAAAAAATAAAAATAAAAATAGAGGTATTGAGTTAGGATTACAGAATTCTAGGCAGTCCTTATGCCTGTGGATGAAGAGGTGTGCTTCCAGGGTCTCAGAAGCTTCATCCACAGGTCCAGATTATTTTCAGAACTGCCACAAATGCAGGCAAGAGTTTGGAGTGGCAGGGCGCCTGGGTGGCTCAGTTGGCTAAGCAACTGCCTTCGGCTCAGGTCATGACCCTGGAGTCCAGGGATTGAGTCCTGCATCGGGCTCCCTGCTCAGCGGGGAGTCTGCTTCTCCCTCCGATCTTCCCCCTCTCATGCTCTCTCTCTCTCTCAAATGAGTTAAAAAAAAAAAAGAGTTTGGAGTGGTGCTGAGACGGTCAGGAAGTCCCCAGAACACCCAATTTCCTACCTCTCAGCATTCATTTCTAACTGACACTCATGATTTCTTTTAATGGCAATGAAGATTCCTAGGAAGTTCAGAGGAGGCTGGATCCACTCTGAAAATCATTTTCTCTTCTTTCAAAATCCTAACTGAGTAAGTAAAACATGGTGCTTCTGTGGCTTAGGGCTCTACATTCTGTGGAACTATTTTCCAACTCCTGGTTCCAAAGTTCTTTTCTACCAAAAAGACAGCCACATACAGCCATCTCCACAAAGGACCTTCTCTTTCTTGTCTCTACCATGGCAGATGCACAAAGAACATAGTAGACCCAGTTCAACTGTTGGCTACTTTCTTCATTCCCATATTCAGAGCATGATGGCTTTGCCTTCCTGGAGAAGTTAATGCTGGCTCTTGGGTCTGGAGTCTAGGGTAGTTGGATTAAAGATACTCATCATTTTCTGAGGGCTTACTGTGTGCCAGGTTCTGTGCTTTGTATTTCATAAAACAACAACAAGAATGATAATAATAACCAATATTTAATGAGCATTTGTCAGGTGCCAGGCACTATTCTAAAGATTTTATGTGGATCGACTCATTTGATCCTTATATGTATAATTATCCCCAATCTAAAGATAAGAAACTGAAGGCCAGAAAAGTTAGTCTCCTAATCAAGTCCATATGCTAAGTAGCAGAACTGAAATTAAATTCAGAACTCTAAGTCACAGTTTCAGAAGATGCTGCTTTAATTTCCACTAATATATCATAAAACAGTGGAAGTTACATGTATGGTTTTTCTAAATAAAGCAGTTTGAGATCTGTGGAGTGCGTATGAAATTAAGCAAATGTGATATCTGGCAGAGATCAGAAGAGGATCCCTTATGATTCAGTGCTTTATTTCTCCACTGGATAAAGCGGCCTCCTTTGGCAGCTTTAATTACTGAAGGGTTTCAAATTGATTTTCTTCACTGGCATAGAGTGTTTCTTTTCTTTCCTTTCTTTTTTTACCACGTGGATAATTGGTTAAAAGGAAGAATCACTGCTGCCATGAAAAGAACAATTATTTAAAAAGCTCTAGATTGAGCTTTATTTCACCCATAAGTTGTATCAGTCTGCTTAATGCCTTATCTAGCTTTATTTCTACGAATTTAAAAACCTGTGTTAAAAACTACATTGATTGAATACATTACATATATTATTTAGTGGTTCAAAAGAACTTCAAAGTGTTAGTTGCCGATTATTAGATATAAACAAAATATAGAAAACTTAAAAACAGAACAGTACAAAATACAAAAAATGTGAAGTAGTAATTTTTCTATTTTGAATATAGAATACCTATTAAATTTCAATCTATATTTTAATATACATTGGAACAAAACATACATCTAGTACAACACACATATATCAGGACAAACATGACATATGTCATTTAAAATTTGTCTGGACAAAATCCTTTTGTAAAAAATATAAATAAGGTTTTTAAAAATATAAATAAATTAAAGCTACTTGCTAAATGGAAGTTGAAATTTCTTTTTTATTTTTATGACTGAAAATATAAAGGAGTTTCAAAAGTGAAATTTATATAATCTTTAGTAATATATTTGTTCAGAATGAATTAAGGTCTACTTAAAAAATGTTCTTATCATATATATTATCAAATGATGAAATAAAAAAAGAGTTGTTCAGGTGTTTGTGAAATTGTATCTCGCTATGACAGGAATTTGATAGCAAGAAAATGTTTATAAACTCTGCACTCTGCTTTGCTCATGTCCAAGTTCAGTCTGTGGTTCCCAGGCTCAAGACTCCACACAAACTGCTTCTTTCTAACCTTTACCCACAACTTTGGAGTCTTTTGCAAGCTTTTGTGAGTCACCTGTAAAACAAACATCCTATGGCATGTTTGTTATTAATTTATTAATCCATCTCCATAAAAGCTTCCAGGAACTCTCCAGGAATCAATTCTAGAAAGTGTTTTTCTGTCATCTCTATTTCTCGTGGATACTCATACACTTTATAGACCCTCGACAATAGAATATAAATGGATTTTGCTGCTAAAAACAACAACAAAAAATCTCAAAACATTGGAAAACTGGAACAAGCACTGTAAAATTATTGGGAAACGGTATTGCTTTAATTCCCAATAATAACAAAGAGGGGTTACATGAATGGGGATGTACCCATGTTGCTTTTGGCATGTGTGATTTAGGTCTACTGGCTTTGCCTTAAAGGAAAACATTCAAACTGATCAAATGATGACTAATTTCCTCAACCCCGTGCGCCAAAAGCAGGGAGTTAATTTATTTTTTTGGAAAAGGGGAAGAAAATCTTTCTTTGTGCCTTCATTCTTATGAAGCAAGGCTGAATATATCATTTGGGTTATTATTCTGCTGATATAACGATGCCATCAGCTTGACTCACCAAAATGTCCTATGAGTACTTACTGAGATCCACAAGCAAAGAATATCCAGGATCCAGAATACTCTGCTGGCATTTTATGATATAAATGCTTCCAATCCCCAGGTCTCTCAAATACCCTGACCCGCAATCATAATGTCACTGCTTCACAAAGTTTAATCTTGAGAATATGTTTTGTTTCATATGATCTTTTGCTTTGGATCTGGTGTCTGGTAAGGCAGGCTCTCCACTATGCTGCCCATTCTGTTTGTCAATGATACCGCAAACTGGCATTTCAGCACCAAAAGACAGAAAACAAGTTGAACGTCCTTTGAAACCTTCCTTAAGCAGTCTAGAAAGAAATTCACCAAGTTATGGAGATTAGGAAGGGAATTTGGGGACCATGTAGAATCTAAATATGTGAACTTAAAGGGAAATGCTATACCCAACGTTGGGTGCCAAGTCAACTCAAAAATAGCTGGAGAGAGAGACAGAATCCCAGAGCATCCACAGAACTAATGGAGGCTCTCATGGGGTTCTGAGCCACCCAAGACCAACCAAAAGTCGCTGACTTTGGCCCGTCCTACCATTAACCAAAAGCCTACAATTTCAGTTTGGCAAGGGCATGAGTGACTCAAACACAGATTTATTTCAGTCTCTCCTGAGAGGACCTCATCCTTCTGGTACTCTTTCTTTCTTTTTTTTTTCTTCTTGGCTATAAAAAAAGTCATAATATTTATATGAGTAGAGGACATCTGTTGTTTTTGCCTGGTTTGCATCTATTCCCTCTTTCTTTGAATCTGTTCTTCCCCACTCTTGGTCTTTATGATTTGGGAAGAACTGAATAACAACCCTCCTCTCCTCCAGATACAGAGATGGGAGGCAACCAAGTTTGACCAGTTTATTTCATGCCCTTGAACTCAATGACAGATTTAGGGGCATGTGACCCAAGCCAAGCCAATATGACTCAGTTCCTGGACTTTTGTTGGAATTATTGAGAAAGAGGAGCTCTCTTTTCACTCAGACTGGTTAAGCCGTTAGCTGGGAGGATGTCATTCTGGATCTGACTGGGGCCAACTCAGAGAATCTGGCTGAGCATAAGCACAGAGCAGAAGAGAGCAAGACTTGGTCTTGATGGCATTGTTTGAACACTTAGATCCAGATGTGCCTGGTGCTAGACACTTCCAAACTTCCCAGTATATTAGTCAATTAATTGACCCTAAGCTTAAGTCCCTTTTAATCTGCATTTCTACCATTTACAAACAAACCTGAACGATACAGCCTGACTACTTTATTCACAAAAACCTTGGAAATTTGTAGGTATGACCTCAGATAAAAGCCTCAAAAAAAAAGTCATTTTAGAGAAACTGAAGCCCAGAGAAGTTGACTAGCAATTATGGTTAAAACAGAGCCCTCTCCACTGACTTCATCTCAGAATACAAATGCACATGACCAGACCATGGGGACTACACTACATCAAAAACTAATGATGTAATGTATGGTGATTAGCATAACATAATAAAATAAAATAAAATAAAAGAGAAAAACAACTGAAAAAAATTACTTGTCAAACAGTAGGAATTGGTCAGAAGCATTCAAAAATAGGTCACTCTGGGACAAAGCTTTTCTCTGTCACATGGAGGAATTAGATCCCACTTCTCTATAGTATCTCCTCTCGGTGGAAGGACTAAAATTTCTGCACAGGCAGCATATGTAGCCAATGGGAGATATTCCAAAGTTAAAACAAAGGGGGCTCTGAAACCATCTGCCTATGGAAGAATCTGCATCTGACCAGAAGTCCTTCAAGGCACCAATCAGGATAATGGTTGCATTTCTTTGTAAAATAAAGGAACTCAAAGGAACCTGAAATCAAGCTCATAGATACAGAGAACAGATTCCTGGTTGCCAGGGGCAGGAGTTGGGGTGGAGGCGTGTAGGAGAAATCAGTGAAGGAGGTCAAAATGTTAAAAAAAGAAAAGAAACACAACCTAATTCTTCCCTACTCTAGCGTAGGAAGACTATGCCTTGATCTAAACTATATATTAAAACAAACATACTCCCTACTTCTATCCTCACGCTCCCTCCCCACCCCCAACACTCCTCTTTGAGGCTGTGAATTAGAAACTGTTGCTGTCTGTTAATTAATATTATTCAGTTAGACAACTAGATGAATGAGATGTAAGCTAATTGGGCTCATAAGTCTCCCAGCTATAAATGCTGATGAAAAATCAACTGAGCAACACTTTGTTCATTCTTGTTTAATTGAGGCTATCAAGGCTCAGTTGAAGAGGTTTTTGGCTGTACTGAGGGAGTACAAGTTAACTTCTCTTGAAGATAAGAAGGAAATGTAGACTCATATTTTTTTTGCTGACAAAGGTCTTGGCTTCAGAAAGAGCTTTTTGAGGTTTTAGACTACCAGATCAATGTTATCAGACACATCCATCCCCTATCTTCTGATAAAAATCCCAGTGCTAGTTTGCAAATATGCTAAAGATACTTAATTTAAAAAAGACTTATGGAGCTCACTAATTCCACTGATAAATCCAGTTTTGATATATCTTTTTGTCAGTCTATATAATTTTTATGAAAGGCAATGAATATCCATAGGAGCCTATGTCCCTTCATCTCAACTTCTTAAATGATATAAAAGGTTAAAAAAAATTGTGCGATAGTTTGGGAGTGTGATTTTTATCCTTAGTATTTTTTTAAAAGCCTAACAAATACCACTAAATGTCAACCCTTCTAATGAAAATGTGACTTAACTCATTTTATAAAGATATATGAAACATAACTCCTCAGGATTTTATACTTGTTTCTCAAACAATTGCATGGCTTTCATGTGCTTTTGCTTAAACATCCCATAGATCATATTAAATACAACCGTGAAATCCATATGACTTGTCCTGACTTTTCCTTACTCACTATTTATTCCAGAACAAAGCCACTCCCATATGTTTAGTCATGCCAGGCTAAAGGGATCCTTATAAGGATCACACACAGGGGATCAAGGAATTAGTGGCTTAGCATGTCTGTTGAGACACTGTCTTGGCTGGGGTTGGCAGGAGTCTCTTCTCGTGTTGCTTATGTTCTATTCTCACATTCTCCCTGTATTTCCAAATGCCCTCACTGCTCTACTAATCTGTGCTTTCCACTCTCTGGATTAGACCAAAAGTGAGATTTCTGCACTTTGGATGTAGTTATACCCAAGATATGGTCTACTAAGCCCAGTCCCATTCAGACCCCCAAAATCAGCTCCTGCTTTTTAAAATGAGAAAACCATGATCGTTTGTCCAGAAAGAAATTTTTTTTTTACCAATTTTACTACCAAATTTGAAAGACTGTCTCCTAAAGTCTCCCCCAAATAACAAGACATATCTTTTCTACTGATAATACAAATCAGATTGGGCGCCTGGGTGGCTCAGTTGTTAAGCGTCTGCCTTTGGCTCAGGTCATGATCCCAGGGTCCAGGGATAGAGCCCCACATCGGGCTCCCTGCTCAGCGGGAAGCCTGCTTCTCCCTCTCCCACTCCCCCTGCTTGTGTTCCCTCTCTCGTTGTGTCTTTTTCTGTCATATAAATAAATAAAATCTTTAAAAAAAATACAAATCAGATCAAAGTATTTTTCATTATTTGATCTCATCTTCTGAATATTATCCAAGCTGATAATGTGAAAACAGGATTAACAGTCCCTAGAAACTCACTTTTTGGGAATCAGCCTTTTGTTGTTATTCTTGAAACTTTTACTTGAAATAAACATACATTTTTAGTGTTTCAACTCTGAAACTAAGTCCCAAACTGTGGATGTACTTGAGAATGGTAATACTGAAAAACCTGCCTATGATGGCATAGATATATTAAACCATCTCCTGAACAAGTTTGTTGTTCACCAACTATCCCCCAAAATGAAAAGAGTCAGTAAGAAAAAACATTAAAGGCAAACTGAGATCCCCATGGAGTAAATGCCAAAATAATAGCACCATATAATTTTACTGTGTGTTAGTCCTGGCTGTTTGTCTCCTATTACCAGTAAGAGCTAACATTTCTCTGGAGCTTACTGTGTGCACAGCCCTGTTGTAAATGTCTCACGTGGATTTATCTCAGCTTAAACCTCACAGAATGCCACAAGATCGGCACGGTTATACCCATTAAACAGATGAGAAAATGATCATTTGGAGAGGTTAAAGAATTGGCTTAACTAGCCATTCTGACTCCATATCCTGCACGATCCATAATATAACGTCGCCTCCTCAAGAAGAGGGCTCTCGTCTAATGTTACCTACATGTTGTCCACAGAGATTTACACAGAACCAAGTACATGAGCGCCTGACAAAATCAGGCTTGCACTTACCCTGGAGTGATTCTATAACCACCCTATAGGCAGTGGCATGACGATGCACCTGCCACCGAGCACACAAGCTAGTCATTTGAATCTGGTCTGCTTGAAGATTGGTCACACCCAAGAACACTAGAATGAAATAGAAACACACCTATGTCACGCTACAGACAATGCCATAAATGTCCCCAAATCTGAAGTGAACTTTAACACAATAAAATTCTAATTCAAAGAATTAGAATTCCCATAGCCAGTGGTGGGAAATCCATCAACTCAATAAATCAGTGCACAAAAGATAACTATTTTATTACTGGAAAGAGCAGGTGCAAAACATTATGGATAATTTTTTATCCATCTATTTGATACTTATAAACAAAAAAGGAAATATCTGCTCACAGGGAAAAGACCAGATGTAATGGATGGTGAAATTCTGAGTGATTTTTAATCTTCCCTCTTTATTTATTTGTGTTTTCTTAAGTATTATTAAGAACACAAATGTAAAAATGAAAGATTTAACGCATTAAAAATTATAAAAAACAAATACACAGATTCCCATTCATCACAGAACACTGATATACAAAAATAATTCACAGAAAGGTTATGTGGGGGAAGCAATAAAAATAGTGTTTCTCCAATACGAGAAAGGGGTAAATATCTGGTGTTTATCATTTAGACTCAAGCAGAAAAAGTAGGAAATTAATATTTACTTTCTCTAATGACCTCTGACTTTTGTCCACATCATTTTCTCTTGTTTTTCCCTCTCTCTTCACTACCTCATATCACAAAAATAGTTTAAAATGATTTTTCAAGATGGTAAAAATAATCTTGTCTAATCAAAATTTACATCTTCACATTGTTCCTTTCTGTTAAATCAGAGAGAAGACCTCTTTTCCCAATGCTGAATAAATAAGCGTTCTTGTTCCATAAAAAAAAGGGGGGGGGAATTATTGATGATTTATGTCACCACACTGAATTTAACAAACACCTTAAATTAATTTATTTGCATTGTATGGGCTTTTACTCTGCCTGGGAGAAAGAGAGAAAACAAATAAAACGCCCAACTAATTTTTACTTTAAGGACAGAATATAAAACAATTCAATACTCTCTCTTTTTTTTTTTTTTTAGAATTTTTAAAACTTTAATACAGTTCAAATCAGCGGGCCAGGTTCACTTCAGCTCCTTCACTGCCAAACCTGGGGGCAAGGACTGCTTCGGTTTCTCTGCCTTCTCCTTGTCCGTGATGACCAAGGTGTAAAGGTACCTGCTGCACCGAACTTTAAACTTCACATTATCCTTATTTTTCTTGATCTTGACGGATTTGGCGTCCTTTCGCCTGGCCATGAGCAAAAAGTCCTTGATTTCCTCGATTTTGCGTGGCATGGCTCCGGGGGGCACACGGGAGCGCGTGGCCGGCACAGCAAGCAGCAAGAAAGGGGTCAATACTCTCTTTTAAGATGTATTTGGAATACCCAACGTATTTATTGAAGGAGAGAAGAGGAATGGGACAGAGGAAGAGAAGCAGAGAAAAGAGGACAGAAAGACACAAGACAGAGCATGGAAAAGAGAGGCCAAGAAAAAAATCACAGAGACAGAAAAAGTGGCCCTGAGAGAAAGAGTGATCTAGAGAGGAAAATGAAGATAAGCCAATGAAAGGAAGAGAGGGCGAGGGAAAGTGTGCAGGGGAGTCTAGGGGGCTCCTAAGGAAGGACAGTGGGATTGCTACAAGAGAACAACAGGAAAACCCCTTGGAGGTTACCCTAGTGCCCAGAATGGCATCACTGCACCAGCCAAGTACAAGATCAGAACCACAGGCCAACATCTTCCTAGATCCGTTGAAGACTATGTCTTTTGAGATTATGTCTTTTGAGATTAAATTGATTCTGTAATCCAGCCTTTAAGGTCTTAAGATAATCCATACCAAAAGATTCAGGAAGCCTCCTCTAGTGAAAAGCCTGGCCCTATCTAACATGTAGGTAGGTGGCCAAAATAGGTGGCTTGGGGTCTGATTTAATATATGCCCCATTCTTGCAACATTCTATTCATCAGATAAATTATTTGATGAGGGATGAGAGTGACTTATGGGCCAAGGGTATAAAGCACAATTATTACAATAATAATAACGGTTACTCACTAGCGCTTGCCATAGGGCAGACATTTTACCCATTATTTCTGCAAGCCTCACAATTAGCCTATTATCTTCATTCTAGAGTTGAGCTCAGAGAAGTTAAGTCATTTGCTCAAGGTGACAGCTAATAAGTGGCAGATTTAAGACTTCTACTTTTGACTGTCCTTCTCAGGTGTGGGGTTCGCACAGCTGAGAGCACTCAGCATGATTTGAATGAGCATACAGCCACACCATGTTTATTTTCATTATTTATGTATTATCTTGAATGTGTATTAGGATAATTACGTGGGCTTTGAAAAGTATTTAAGTTAAAAAAAATTGTAAGTCGATTTAAAGAAATATATTAAACAGATGGTGTGGAAGGATAACAAACATGAGGAATATGGAACATACGTGCTGGAGTTTGGAAAACATTGCCTTATACCATGGCTGTCTGGAAGTGGTATATGCCAATGAGAAGTCCCAGATGGTATGCAGACAGCATGAAAACCCTTAAAAGGTACAGAAGAAAGTCCTTTTTGTATCTTTTATGGATGGCAAGTGTGTGTATGTGTGTGTGCGCACATGCACGTGCATGTGTGTGTGTGTGTTCACATAAGGGGGGAGGGGCAAAGACTTTGAGAAAAGGCAAACCTCCCCCACCCCCAACCCCCTCCGGCCCGACTTTGACTGGCATTGGCCATGTCAGGCTACAGGCTGGTTGGAAAATTTCACCTAATGTGAAAAATGCCAACAAAGACTTTCCAGAAGGAAATCCTATCTGCCACCATCAAGTATGTTTGAATGCCAGGTTCTGATGTTCAGCCTGCCAACCAGGACGCTGAACTACAGCCCTGAGCGAGGAGCACACCTTTCTTTCCATGAAACACCATCCAGAAAGGGCAATGCTGAGGAAAACAAAAACCAACCGCCAAGTTGAAGCAGGGGTTGAGTTACAGTGAAAACAAAGCAGCAAAACCACATGCAGGGGCTGAGGCAACGGGACATCAGTCTTACGTGTTTTCACCACGCCCGTCAGAGCGTCGCTGAAGCCCGAGGCCTGGGAGGCAAATATTTTCACATTGTAGTCCATTCCGCTGAGGAGGTTTGTGATAAGAATGGTGTTAATGTCAGCTCCCACAAAAGTTTCCAGGGTCGGGCCAGCAACTAAGGGAGAAAGAGTGATTTCAGTTACACCGGAATATGGAAAAATGGAAACACTCCTGACGGGAATTGTACTGGTTCGACTGTGTTTCAGTTGCCCAGGATTACGTAGAAGACAATCAGCAGAGCTGGGGTTTGAACCTAGCCCCATCTGGCTCTGAGACAGACATACCTGACTACCACGCTAGGGCTTTTTTTTTAGGGATCTAGTCCTTTCCCTCAAATACAGTTCTTTCCCTAGTGCTTATTCAGAGAAGCTGGTCCACCTCACAATCCACCATCTGCCATATTGTAAGGTTGTCACAGTGGAGCTACTACACTGCCACAGGCTTTGTAGGCTTTGGGGCACTTGCCAAACTAAAGAAGTCATTCTCAATTGTCCCTTCTCAGACACCCAACCTTGTCCCCGGCAGGCACGCAAGAGACAGGAGCAGCAGATTTTACCTTGGACGCTGTGCTATACCTTGCCACATGGGGGTCCAGCATAAATGTTACCACCACCAGTCCCATCCCCTCCTCTGAGCATTTTTAAGAATAGACAGATGACACTATTATTCCAAGGCCCTTGACCAATTGGCTTCTTCAGTGTCTTTACATTTTCACCTCTTTTTCAGCCCAGTGGAGTCTTTGATTTAGCATTAAAAGCATTCCTATACAAACTTATTTACCTCCTGCATTTTCCCATCTGCGCTCATACTTTAAGAGTTCTGAGTTACTAACAAGTTCCTAAAATACTCCTTACTTTACTTCAGAACCCCCTCCCAACAACGTATTTATATATTTCTATAAGTACATGTTATCTCAGTAGTGATTTTCTCATGCACGAAAATCTTAACTCTAATGACCACATACAATTCTTCCACTTAACTTAAAGCAAGAGTTCTCAACCTCAGTGCTATGGACATTTTGGGCTGGATAATTCTTAATTCTGGGATGGCAGGGGGCAAGGGGAGGTACTGTGACTCGTAGGATGCTTAACAGTACCTGCCAGATGCCCATAGCAACCCCTCATCCTCCCAAGTTGTAGCAATCAAAAATCTCTCTGTTGGGCAGCAAAATTGCATCAATTGACAATCACCAGCCTAAAACAAAGCTACTTTCCCTCAGAAAATCTGATAAATATTTACAAAATGGTCCAAAGAACGAATCTAGCAAGGTTGTTTTATGAATTAACACATGCTTCAGGCCTAAAGAAAAGCAAGCACAAAATTGGTGATGGATCGCAAAGAATCAGTCTTGAGCAAGCCAGTGCATCCATGGTATATTCTTGCTATTTTATTTTCAGTTCATAGAGATGTCTGTCTGGAGAAATTGGAGGTGGGGGTATTTTACTTGTATGGACCTGGATAATAGAACACAGTAAAAAAAGCTGAAAAGTGTTCCAGAGGCAAGAGCAACATTTCAGATGACACATTGAGCCTCATGTGCTCTTTGAAGGCAGAAAGAGATTTTTAATGGTTGAAAGAATACTCTTTCAATTTTCTTGCCAAATCAGTAAACATAATTAGAGAACCCCTTTCTTATGAATAATCAGAGTTGAAGGCCCAAGTCCAGAAAATGGACAAGACCCCTCTAATATCTATTTTTAGTTTCCTGTTTAAACTTCCCAGAAATGCTTAATGTCAGGAGTTGATAGTGTAACAGGTGCCTCATCTCTCCAGACATCTGGACCAAGGCCATAATTGCCCCCTGTTTGCGCCATTCTCCCGCTTTCAGGATGGAAAGATGTGGCAGGTAAGGAGGGAGAGAGATCTCCTCATCCAGGCGGCTTAGAGGCTGATGGAAAAGCATTTTACAACCACAAGCTTAGGGCTTTGATGAAATTTATACAGTTTCCAAATTTTATACAGTTTCCAATACAGTTTCCAAAACGAAGAGACTAAAAAGTTGGTAAGCCAACTTTTTCCTACTACTCCAAGAAGAGATAGAAGAGGAATTAGAAATTAGAGATTCTGCATGTTTAGGGCTTATATATCCACTGAGCCAGAGAAGCTTCCTACTCCTACCGAGTCAAGGCATCCTTCGGCTGGCTCCTTGTCTGGGGTGCGCCTAGGTTAGGGGCATAACAAGTGTGTATTCTGCTCATAAATATGCCCAATCATTTTTTAGGTGGAGTCATAACATCATTGTTCTGATAACATCTATCCTAACACTAACTATACAAGGAAAAAAATTTTTTTCAAAAAAGTTAAGACCCTTCCCACTTCTCAAAACTAAAGATAAAAGCAAAGATAAAAAATCAAAACAAAAATAACTTATCCTGAAAACCATTTCAGATCCCTAATCATGGTAACAATATTTTTTTACAAAGCATTACTTACCACTAACAGGTTTGTAGACAATCCTATAGCCCTTTACAGGGGAAGATGGGGGATCCCATGTAATGCGCAACCTGTTATACCATTCTTCTGAGACCCGTAAGTTTTGGGGACCGGAGGGCGGCACTGAGCAGAGAAAAGGAAAACCAGTGGTTTAGTGTAGTTTCCATCTTTACAAACTACACTGTTAACAAAATCTAAGCTAGCTTCCCATAATGTTAAAAATATTTACAAGTAAAAATGTATTAAAACACGCAGTGAGATTTTGAGAGTCTATGGTTGTTCTAAACATTAAATATGTAGAAGATTAATTCTTGTGGTGAAACACTTTCATGTGAAGATCAGTAGTTCATTCAAGGTCATTCTCATTCTTTTTTCTTCAGCTTATTTTGAGTAAAACTGAATCAAATAGTGTTTATTAAATATTTCTGTCTATACACCACTGTGTTCCACTATCAAAGTATGTTTGTACAGCAATATCCAGGGTGCTCACACCATGGTAATGATGGTAACTCCAGGAGGGAAGATTCTGATGATTTTTTTTTTTTGCTTTCATCTTCATATTGCCTATATTGTTCAAAACTATGTATTATTGTTTACCAATTTTTTATTAAAACATTAAGCCATTTATATGGAGAACCTTTGTAAACCATTGTGCATATTGACAGATACTATCATCATTTCTGTTACTGTTGATGGAATGTAGCTGTGTTGACTATTGCTTATAATAGGAAGATCATCTACCAACACCTTGAAATAATTCTACTATACAGATAATTGTTATATGTGGTGGTATTTCTGCAATAAGATTTAAGTCTTTAAATGGTTTCTATTTGTGTGAGTGCATATATTTGCTCATCATGAAAGTCTTTTACAAATTATGCTAATTTTTAACATAGGACAGTTAAAAGTAGATCTTTGAGCCCAGGTCAGCAGCAGTTAGATGGAGCCCAATTGCCTTCCCACTGCCTCCCTTCCTTCCCTTTCCCTCCCTCCCCACAGTGGCAGGGTTTACAGTAACTTTATAGAATATTTGAGTGTTAAAAATAATCCAAAACCGACTCAGAACAACAGAATTCACTGTGCTTATTTTAAACCAGCAGCTACAGAATTTTCAGGACTTGTATACTTACTTGAAGAAGTCACACTTAAGTGCCCAACTACAGAATTCAGGCCTCGCCACCATTCTGCACCAGTCATACATAACTGGTTGGTAACTGTGGTGGATTAAAGATGGGTGCAGGATTTTTACCCTCCTCCCATTGAGTGGTGGAGGCTATGGCCCTCCCTTTGAATTTGGGTAGGTTCTATGAATACCTCACCCAACAGACTACAGCAGAAGTGACTCTGTACCAGGGCCAAACATAGCCCTTAACTGTCATGACAGTTCCCACTTTCCACCTCTTGGAACTCTTGCTCTTAGAGTCCTGAGTCATCATGTAAGAACTATGATTCTCCTGCTGGAAACAGTCCATGGAGAGGCTCGGAGACCACATGGAAAGAGAGAGGCTCAGCTGAGTCCAGCCTTCCAAGTGTCCCCACCAACATGCCAGCCAGACATGTGGGTAAAGTTGTTTTGGATGCTCTAGACCAACCCAGCCACCAGGTGACCTTAATCCATACCACATGGAGGAGAATTTCCAGCAAGCCTGGCCTAATTTCCTGACCTATAAAATCATGCACTAGAATAAAATGGTTCCTATTTGAAGCCACTGGGTTCTGAGGTAGTTCATGCAAATACAGACAACCAGGCAGCAATGAAGACAGCTAAGACTTTGTAGTGCCTTTAACCAACGGTGTGCTTCTTGGGGTATGCTCCTTGCTTGACCGTCATGGCCAAGTCACCCAAAAGAACACTGAGTGATGCCCCCTCTGAGCCACCCAGCACCGTAGGAGCTTTGCATGAAAAGGCAAACAGTATGGATGAGGTTCTGGCCTCTCATGATGCTGCTCTCCAAGGGAGGGAGACAGACAAGAGACAAATACATGAGTAAACAGGAAAATATCAGGTAGTCATTAGTGCCATAACATGATAAAACAACAACAACAAAACAACAACCAAAGAACAGGTTGAGAGCTTAGAGAGTGGGAGCTCCTTTGCATGGAGTGGTCAGAAAAGCCTGAGGAGGTGACTTTGAGCTGGAACCAAAATGGCAAGAAAAAGCCCAAAATGCAGACATCTGGGGAAGGATATTCTGTATGGGAGGAATAGTACATCAGTCCTAAGGCAGGAACAAGCTTAAAATGTCCAGTGAAGAGCAGGAAAGGAGGTATGGCTGGGACACTTGTTAGGAGGTGAGATTAAGGAAATTGGTGGGGTCCAGGTCTTAGAGCACCTCGTAGGGCCACAGGAAGGATGCTGGATTTTATCCTGAGTACAATGGGAGGCCATTGGGAGACCTGACACAGAGGTCTGACATGAGCTGACTGGTATTTTGAGAAGCTTCTCGAGCTGCTGGGAGGAGAATGAAGGATCAAAGAGTGGAAGCGCTCATTTTAGTGACAGAGAGTGAGGTGCGGATCAGGGCAGAGCCGTCAGATTAAGACAAAAGAGGACTGGCCCGCAGAACACATTTCGGAGAATCAACAGGACTTGTGATGAATTAGATGTTGGAGAGGAAGACGTAGTTTGTTAAATCTTAGCTTTTACACATGAGAAAACTGAAGCCCAGAGCAGCTTGCTCACCTTGCCCAAAGCCATACAGCTTGCCTGGGTGGAGACAAGATTCAGATTTTTCTGTCTCTCAATCTCTTTTGCTCTTTTTACCACACTCCACTGTGGTTTTCGGGGCACATTGCAGGGGATGGGTATTTTCAATTAATTAGTCAGCTAGTAGGCAGAGAGAGAAGGCTTCACTCACAGGTTTTTCCAGGGGCAGACACGCTGACACCTTCTCCATCATCGTAGATGGGAGTCACCGTGACTTTGTACTCAGTATCGGGAAGCAGAGGCTTCAGAAGGAGATTGTTCTGGCTTCCAGGCACCATAACCTGAAGAGAAAAACAAAGGACCATGGTGCTACTTAAGACCTTTATTCCTGCTGGTCTACTAATGGAGCAGGACTATGGGGACTTGGAAATAATCAGAAGCAAGGCAATGTGCTTGAGAAAAAGAGGCATGCATGCAAAAGCATTTCTCTCTGGAATTGCCCTCACAGCAGCCCTCAGCTTATAACCTCTAAAGCAGGTTTAAATTTGAAGCAATTAGGCTCTGATGAATAGTCTTCTCTCAACATCTTTTCAGCATTTGTAAAGTACCCAGAAGTGAGAATCATCATTTTTTGGAAAGCAGGCATTTATAGCTTAGGAGGGTTCATTCTATAACCCAGCCTGCTTATCATTTTTTATTCCACTTAAGTATCCTCTTGAAAATTCAGCCTTCCATTCTTTACTCTCTCAGACATAATCCCATCCCAGCCCTTTAGAAAAGAATGGAAACTAGCCAAGAACAACAGAACCACACATTAAATCCGCATTTTCCAGAGCAAAACAGAGTTACCAGGAGGACTAAAAACTGAGGCAGCTTTTTTATTTCTAAAAGGAGATGTCTTCCTCAATCTGAAATCACCATCACTCTACCTCTCAAGGCGACAAAAACGGAAATGCAGGGGTGAGGTCCGCACTGCACAAGCATTGGTGTAACACGCCACGTAGCTCAGTAGTGTAAATTCTGGTATCCCCCCAAAGAGCATATGGACCAGAAAAGCCACATGTTCTCAATGTTAAAACCACAAGACTTTCTGCCTCTGATTCTGCAGTCAGATGCTGGCCCATCTCTAGGCCATTTGAGGAACTTAATCATGGCTGGAAAAATGCTAAGTAAGATCTAAGAACTAACCCAAACGCGTTTAAAGGAGTCACAAGACCGGGACAGCTGGAGACGCTTTCTGACTCAAGGGCTGGGTAGAATGCCAGCAGGCAAAGGGCTGTGCTGTCTACTTCTGGATGAGGGAAGAGACCTATAAATCATGGAATAAGCCCTAGGAAGCCTCGAGTTGAACCCAGAAGCAGCTGTTGCTAAGGTACTGCTAAGCTCTAGAAGCAATTTTCTAAAATATACTGTTAACAAGGAAGTCTGAATTAGGTGATTTTATATTGAATTAGTATGATTTTACTCCTTGGATGAAAGGGACACTGAAATATACTCCAGGGTTGTATGGATGTGGACCCAGGAGGAAGATTTTTTTTTAAAGAGCTCTGCTTTATTCTCGAATGAGTTAAATAAGCCTGGAATTAAGGACAGGTAAAGGAAGAACAGGGGTTGCCCTGACTTGCATTACCCCATCAATGTAGCTTCCTTCAGGGCACTTCTTTTAAATAGAACTCCTCTGAAACACAGAGCCTGGGCATTCAGTCCAAGCTGTCTGTTTAACAAACCACCCATGTTGATACTCCTTAAATAAGGTCATCTTTCAAACTGAGAAGTGCATGGGCTTGGAACCAATCACATTTAGACGGTGGAATTCTGAAAAGCAATAGAGCCGTTTTAGAGGAATCACTGAGCTTGTTAGGAAGTAGTTGCTGTGGTTTATAATCATAGTCATCTTTTACCCAGCAATTACTATGCGCCAGGTGCTACCCTAAGAATTTTAATATAGCAACCTTTTGAGGTAAGGAGTAACCTTACATGAATTTTACATATGGGGAAACTGAGGCCTACAAGCTATTGAGTAAAGAAGCCATCCTGAAATCCAGGATATCTAGCCTGAGCCTTGCTTTAACCACTACACCCTGCTTCATGTGGCTACACCGCTTGAACCTTTTTACCCTAATGATATTCATTTCCAAGAATAAAATGTAAATCTCCTCTTGGGAATGCGAAGTTCCTTCTGCTTGGCCTCTGCTTGTTTGCACAGAGCAGGGTAAAGATGGGCTCTTACTAAAAACAGATGCAGCAAATCACAGCAGATGGCAGTTTTGTTTATAAAACAATTCTATAAAAGACGCTTACGATTAAATGAGATGCAAACCTAACCACTGAACTTTCACATTTTAAATCTTCTTTTAGAGATGGAACTTCATGTCTGGCTCCATTATTGCCCAAAGCTGTTCGGAGCAGCCTGGATCTCATCGGTAGAAATAGGGTTCCCTGCATCTCATGGTGTTCCCACCTTATAAAACTGTGTCTAGACAGTGAGTCAAATGCTATCTGTGGTAGGGGGCTGGGTAGATTTGGCGCTGCCATTTTAATTCCAACCTACTGAAGGCTAATATTTTTATAAAATTCAGTAAAACAAAATTTCTGGAAAAAATAATCATGTCCTTGGATGTTGCAGGATTGTGAAATCGCTATAAATGTTTCTAAAAGCTTAATCTTAGTATCTGAACTTATCTTGTAGGAGACAGAGCCACACACTGAGTATACGTGTTTTGGAACATTTCTTGCAAATCAGAATTCAGGTCATGGTTATGGATGTTGACATCTCAGCTCTAGAAAAGTCTGAAATCCTGATCAGCCTTTCACAAATAAAGAAGTGTGAGGCCTCCATACTCTGACAACAAATTCAGGGCAAAGTCATTGCCGGTCAAGGAACTTTACTTTCTGCAAGTTCAAAAGCTCTTTATTGGAAATATTTGGTAGATTTGATTAGGTTTAGCAAATATATGAATACTTCACTTACTCGACTGGAAAAGGAAATTGAATTCTCCTTGTTTTCCATATACTGAAGTTTTACTTTGTTTACTAATGTTACAGACGTATACGATGCTCTCATTTGATCATTTCCTCAAGCAAATCTGATCAGCTTTTATAGTTAAGGAAAATTTGGTAAGACGGTAAGAGGCATTTCTCTTATCTTGACACAACTTTCTCACTTTTATAATGTGCTTTAGCTCTCTGTCTCTCTCTGTCGTGCATTATTACTTAAAGATACTCATTTGGTGTTGGGAGTTCAAGGCCTTTGAATTTTGATACAGATTTGCAACTGCTTACCCTATTTTTGTTTTATAATCTAAATCTAGATGCACCCACTTTCGGTCTCTAATAATAATAATACACTTATGTAGAAGTAACATTTCCTAAACACTGAGATATAAATTCTCAGTTAATCCTCAGTTGGGTCCCTGAAAATATGCCTGTAAATTAAGTGTGTACAAATCCAATTCAAGTGGAATTCGGTAGAGGAGCTTGATATTTAAAATTCCACAGTACTTTCTTCGGTTTAGCAAAAACACTTCTGCACAGTAAATAATCACCACCAAATTTATCAATATTTTTCATTTTTATGAAGGGTTTGCTTAACTGGGGCCACATGTGTGTTTCAGACTTTTGGTCTTTTTTTTCCTTCATGTAGGTGTCCAAGTGTTTCAAAATAAACAGTGTGAAATGAAAGCAACTAGCAAAGGGACTATTATCTAGAGACAACCCAAAGTAAATATTATTACTTTACCTTGCATAACTTACAAGTACATGCATGAGATTAAATTGTTAGTCTTTCCAAATTGCAAGATAATTTAGCAAGAAGCTTAATATGTTTCTTGGAAAGAGTAGAAATAAAAAACAAAACTCTTACTCTGGGAAGTTTTTATGGGTCTCATTTTTAGGAACTAAATTAAAATATGGGACAGTAACAGGGAAAATGAAACATCCAAATTATGTCCCTAGTTACCATTGTTAAGTACAATTTTATTTTGAATTTTTCAATCGTGGGTCGTTTGAAATGTATGATCTGAGTGAATTTATAACTCAATTTAACTTGTTTAAGTGTCCATCAACCTCTAAAAGTACCCCAGACCAATTTCGTGGACCTTCTGGTTATTCACCGTGCACATGACTTATTCCAAAGGGTATCATTGTGCTCTGTAACAAGTCCTCTATCAGCCTGAAATTAAATACTTTCCTGAGACAATTTTAGGCTCAAATAATTGTTTATGTAAGCACATAAATAAAAATAATTTTTCATCAAAGGCTTTATACATAGGGAGGATGAACAAAGGATAATAATGTTATTCATTGAGCAATAATGAATTTGGAGATGTCTTTCCTAGAGTGTCTCAAAATAATGCAGCAGGGGGCAAGAAATACAAGTAATGAGGTTAAAGAAGGCATAGTCCATACTAAAAAGAAAAATTTCCTTTAGATGCAAACTGGAGTTATCTGGTCTGATAGGAAGTACGTCCAGGAAACAATGTTCAGGTTCTTGAATAAAAGGAATGATATGGTGTAAATTAAGAAAACACGGGAAGACCATGACTCAAAGTGTACCCAGGTTTCTAATATAGAAAAACAAATTAGATGAAACAAAGAAAACTCAGCATATAAAAATCCAAATCCCCTTAGGGAAATAGTCAGATTTAAGAATAAGTTAGAAATGACTATAAAACTGCTGAAAATGAGTTGATGTCAGTGAAAAACATAACTATGTATTAATGGATGTTATCTTATTAGGAACACTTCAACTACATAAAGACAACCTTTCATGCATGCTTTGCATAGAAGCTTTTAATCATATTCCCAAGGGCAAAGAAGTTTAGTATATGTGTATATATTAAAAGTCTGTATGTTAGAAGTTTATATATGTGTGTGGTTGATCCCTGAACGACACAGGTATTAGGGCTGGTGAGCCCCTGCACAGTCCAAAATCCATGTATAACTTTTGACTCCCCTAAAACTTAACTACCAATAGCCTTCTGTTGACCAGAAGCCCTACCGATTTGTGTAAAAAGTTGATTAACACATATTTTTGTATGTTGTATGTATTACATGGTATATTCTTACTATGAAGTCAGCTAGAAAAAAATGTTATGAGGAGAAAATACATACACAGGACATACATACATACACAGGACTGTGTATGAAGAGAAAATACATACACAGGACTGTATTGTATTTATCAAAAAAAAAAATCCACATATAAGTGGACCCGTGCAATTCGAACCCATGTTGTTCGAGGGTCAACTGTATATACACACAGTGACGGTATGCAGTGGATGACGTATGACCCAACTTTGGTGCTCTAACGAATTGTCAGGGCAGCAGAAGCAGCATGGGAGACAAGGTTCAGAAACTTTCTCAATTTGAAGCAAGTCATATGTGGAGCTAGTTTTGGAGATAGAAAGGTCATCAAGAAACCAGTAATGAAGTCTGCATGAACAGAAAACGTTAGTTTCTGGAGATGGTAGAGTCACCAAGAAATGAGCAGTCCAGCTTGCACAGATCTCTGGAGACAGCCTCATTAGCTCTGTTAGTCAGGGAACTGCATGGTTTCTAGGCAGTTGTACGTATACAGACCGTTCCTACCACTTCTTCCGCATGGTCCCCTTGAGCAGTCAGGTAGGTCACCCTGAACTGCTGCACGCTGCTGTCTGAAATGTCCCATTTTACCCGCAGGCTAGAAGTGGTTTCGTCATCTACAACCAGGTTTCTGATTCCCGTTCGGAAAACTGGAATAAGCACAACCAAGGATTAAAGAACTTTTAACCCATCATATCCCAAAATGAGCTCTAGAGACCATCTGCGGACATGGCAACAAGTATCACTTAATATATCTCTCTAATGTAGAGTCATATGAAGAACAATTAAGCTTTGGTGGTTAATGGCGGGGTGGGGGTGGGCATCATATCTACGGGTAGCAGATAGAAATGAGTTTAAGAGATACTTACAAGGTGGACCATGGACCCTCAAAACTATATATATATATATATATATATATATATATATATATCAGTAAAGGGAACTGGGGAGAAGTCCTTGGGCAAGGGGAGCCTCCAGGGGAGCATGCCCACGAACACCTCCCACCAGTGCTCTGCTGGAGAAGCAAAAATGAGGGACCAGATGGGGTCAGCCTCAGTGTATGATCCAGCATCCAACATACATCCTATTCATTTGGTCCCTCATTTCTATTTCAACACTCATCACTCAAAGCACACGTCTCTCACCATGGCTGCCTCTATCCATTCAGCCCACGTGGATATTATCCTTCCTCTGATATCTGTCCAAACCCCTTCAACCATGCTCTCTAACATACTCCTTCTCCTCTCCCGAGATGCTGGCTCCCTCCTTTATCCCATCTGACTTCATTTCACTCTGTCCATCTCCAGTGATTCTTTCTTCTCTTCATTCATCCATTCATGCAGCAAACATTCACTGAGTGTTTCCTTTATGTCAGACCGTGTTAGGCCTTTGAGATATACAGGGATGAACACTTGACAAAAATAGTAAAAGTCACAGAGGAGGGAAGAGAGTGACATTTAGCAGGCAAAATTGGGGGAGGGTACCAGGTAGTGGGAATGAGAGGCAATGTCTCACCTTCAAGGCTAGGAGTTCTAGATGGCAGGAGGAAATGGGAGAGCTTGGAAAATATGGTTGAGTCCAAGAAGAAAAGCAGAAGGATCTTGGATGTCATGATAAAGAGATGTGGGGCACTGTGCTAAAGAAGGGCTCGATAAAGATTAACTGGACAATGAATGAATCAGTGAATGAATGAATGGGTGATGGAGAGCCACTGAGGGTTTTAGGTGGGAAAAAAGGCGGTATAATCAAACTTGTGTTTCACCTAGTTGACTCTGACAGCTAGTTGGAAGGTGTATCATAATGGGGGTGGGGGAGGCGGAAGTTACGTTGAAAGAGAAAATAGCTGAGGTGGGGAGCCCATTAGACCAGCCAGGTCTCGGTTACCCACAGAAATGCAAGGACACCATGATGTGAGTAATTCTCAACAGAGGGCAATAGAAGTCACTGTAATCAAGAGAAGGAATAGATTCCTGGGATGTGCTATGTGAACATTCTCTGAAAGACTAAATAGGAACCCAAAACAAAGATGGAACAGATAGAGATGTCACAGTGAAGTCCAAAGACTCATTGGCATTTAGGGCTAAGGGAAGTTTGAGAGGTTCTAAAAGGAATAAAATTTGAATTGGAAGGCCCCATTCCTAAATAATAATGTAAAATAAATAAAACTGGGACAACATAACTTCTGTTTAAATCAAACTTTTCTTCTAGGTAAATGGGGACAAATTCTATTTGTCCTTACCTGACGTCACAGGTCTGGTGGGGGCTATGGTCGTAGAAGGTTCGGTCCAAAAACTGTCAACTAAAAAAATATTCATTACTTTAAAATTCTGTAATGATCGTAACTACACATTTGTGTATAGCATTTTATAATTTTCAAAGAAAATTTCACCTATATTATCTCACTTGTTTTTCCCAAACCATCTTGACTCCGGTTGGAAGAAAGAAGAAATGAGCTGTAAATAAAGCAGATGTGATATCTACTCTTCTGATAAGGAAACTGAACCCCAAAGAAGTAATGTTTCTAATCACAGATACTAGCCTTCATATAAACATTTGAATTACACATATAACTTTGTGAAACCTCCTGTTACTGTGAAATGGGGCATAACCACGGTAATTAAAGGAAAATAAACAGTGCTGTAGATCCCGCTGTGAAAGGGCAGCCAAACAAGACCACCAAGGAAGAGAATAAGCGCATTTTCTATGTCATGTATTCACCCTGGGCAACCAGCGCATTGGAGCAGTTGTGTGATTCTCCGCCCAGAGCCCCTCTTCAGGGTCAACACATTCATCACCAGCTTCTGGAATACTGGCTGCCAATGGCTCAGAGCTCTGGGAACTGCCTCCCCCTGAGGTCACAGACTCTGTTATGGGATGGCCCACCTCCAGATACTGGAGATGCAGGGATACAAAGACTCAGCCTCATTGACTCAGTTTGGGACAACTGCGGAGGGTCATCCCAGGTCCAGAACTCCTCACGGAATTAGCCAAAGGCTCAGTTTTAGCTTCTCCCTATGCCTCATCCTGCCATCCTTACTTCCTTACAGATGTATCTCCCCAACTACAGTCTTCAATTAACCTTCTGGATGCAATTTTCTGTCTCAGAATCTGATTCCAGGGAACCTCATCAAAGAAAATTTAATATGCGGTTAATACCTCATATTTAAAAAATGAAGGGATGAATGAATCAGTGAGTGCATTTTATACAAGATTCTTGGAACCAAGATTGACTTGGGAAATTCCAAAAGCTCTTGGACATGCTTGCCCTCAGCTTATTTGTTCACTCATTTATTCACTTATAAATTATTTTACCCATCCATCCATCCATTCAACAAGTATTTATTGCACAGTTAAAATATAACAAGCACTATGCTACTGCTGGGGACATAATGGTGAACAAGACAGATATGGTCTCTGCCTTTATGGTGATAGCCTAGGGTTCTCATATGCTTCACACAGCAGTTTCATTAAAAAGGTGAGGACACATGAAGAACGCTGGGGGACATAGAGACATTGAAGCCTCTGTAGGCAGGAATAAGGTGGACGGGCAGGCAACCAGTTGGGCGGGGGAGGGTATCAGAATGGATGGTGGCCACTGGTGAAGTCCCCTCAGACAGACCGACACTTACGTGTGGTCCCCACAGCGGTCACCACCTCACTCTCGCTCCCATCATCCAGTATGGCCAAGAGCGACACTTCATATTCAGTGCCGGGCTCCAGGCCTTCAATAACATGTGAGTCTTGGTCTTCTTTTAGGAGAACCTGAAAAGCATTTGGTGCTTAGTAACTGGGTTTACTGGAGTAGAAGTGAAAGTTAAGGAAAAATAATAAAAAGGAAAAAAAAGTTATCCTTAGCATAAGCAAGAAACAACTAAGCAGAAAGAACTCCAGGGCCATTGAATTCAATTTTAAATTCAAAGCAGAGACCTAATTCCTTTCCATTCCCTCAACAAACAAGCTATTAATATTGCAAAAGTACCAGTTGAAGGTTTTTTTTGTTCAATGTCGTTTATGAAAGTCAAAGGACCTGAAAACATATTGTACATATGATGAAGGCCCTAGCCAAAAAAATGCCATTTTGATCTTAGAAAAATCATATGATTTGACATTTATAAAACTCCATGCCAGGCAAAATATTAATTACTTCTGGGATTCTCAATCTCTTCTAAAGTGAAGACCAACTCAAATGTGCAGTGGGTATTCACTTCCAGAGAAAATGCTCCAGATTACTTTTCAGTCTGTTTCAGACAACTCACTTCTTCAGTCTTCCCACCATATACTGGAATCCACATCAACTTGTGCTGCCCTTCATCAGCCGAAAGGGGATGCCAGGTCACTCTGAAACTATCTGTCGTCACCTCATCAATTTCCAAGTATTGCTGGGCTGGAACCTCCTCTGTGAGCCAAGGAAGGAGACTTTGTCAGAGAATGGAGAAGGCAAAGAAGCCAAACTCACATAGCTCCCAGGGCTGTGGGAAGAAGGCTCTCTGAGGAACCCCTGGCTTTAGGAAAGCACATGGAAGCTGAGAAAGCCATGCCCATCAGCTCAGTGGGACCTCAAGTTTCTGCAGCCAGCATTTACCCACAGTATAAATCAGGAAGACCATGGACACAGCACAGTTTTTAAAGTCTTCCAGTAATTTCCAGAACTCTTAGATTCTCTATTTGGCTCTTTTCACGAACCATAAAAAGTAAGAGTGTCCTATTCATTAGTTTACTAAGATATTATTTTCTCATTATGTTGAGGAAATTAACAAATTGGTGTCCTCGAGGTCTGGGAAATGTCCCTCTTAGTTTTATTTGCTTTTGTGCTTAAATCATCCCCTTGTAATAAGTTAAAGAACCTGACATCCTTTTAATCTTGTATATATGGGTGCCATCGGAAGTGAAAAATGATTCATCAGACCTTCCACAGTTTCATACTTCAGGGATGTACAAGAGCCCAACATCCAACTGTGTCAGCCATTCTCAGTCGTTGATTTTTATTACTTGAAATTAGAGATTTTATTACTTATTTTTTAAAAGATTTTATTTATTTATTTGAGAGAGAGACAGAACACAAGCAGGGGGAGGAGCTAAGGGTGAGGGAGAAGAAGACTCCCCACTGAGCAGGGAGCCCGACATGGGGCTTGATCCCGGGACTCCAAGATCATGGACTCAGGGATCATGACCTCAGCCGAAGGCAGACGTTTAACCCACTGAGCCACCTAGGCACCCTGAAATTAGAGATTTTAAAACTCTTTCACAGGACACCAGGAGAATCCCAACTGGAGTTAGCCCTCAGGAGGTTTTGTGGAATTACTGAACTTTTTTCTGTGAACATTGTTTCTCAATGGAGCATATTTCTGATCTCTCCAAAATAGCTCCTCCTGTCCTCAGTACAGCACTCAATTGTTTTCCCAAGCAAAGCAATGTTAAGTTCAGAAAGCAAACAATAGAATTTTTGCCACCAAGAGGCGAAAAATTTTTGTGTTTATTGACTACAGAATATATATAGAAAAGGAAAATCATGCAGTCATGCCTTATGTTTTTTATTTTAGTATTTAAAAGATTCCATATTGTTGTATTAATATTTCAGGCTACATGAGTACATTATTGGCTAAAGATTGATGTTTTAGGTTACATAGTACGAAACTGTCATTCTTGCAGGTCAAAAAATTGTTGGGTGTCAGCAATTTTGGAAGTTCAACTTAACATACATGCATATGAAAACAGAAGAAAGCTGTGAAATTTTTAGACCCATAGAACAAAAGAAATGGTGTAAGATTAGGAATAGAAGAGTTCACACATTTACTTAACTGGGACCTTTTGAATTTAGATGATCTTTCCTCTCTTTCCTTTGCTTTGATAGAAAATAATTAAGCAGTACACATTCTAGTCACCTAATTGTTCAGTTGTTAATGCAGCGTAGGGGCGCCTGGGTGGCTCAGTCGGTTAACCGCCCAACTCCTGGTTTTGGTTCAGGTCATGATCTCAGGGTCATGAGATGGAGCCCCGTCTTGGGCTCCGTGCTCAGTGGGGAACCTGCTTGAGATTCTCTCTCTCCCTCTTCCCCTGCCCCTCCCCCACACACATGAGCACGTGTGCTCTCTCTCTCTCTCTCTCTCTCTCAAATAAATCTTTAAAAATAATAATAATACAACACAAAGATCAAAATGTAATCTCTTCAAAATCATAGTTGAGGAAGCTGCTCCAGCTTCTGGTTTCTATATAGTTACTCTTGGAAACTTCCAAACCGTAATAAGGCTTACCTGTTGTAAAAATTCCAGTCAGAGGCTCCGACTGCCCCTCATCATAGATAGAGATAATGGCCACAGTGTACTCCGTGAGCGGCGTCAAGCCCTTCAGAGGGAAGGTAGTAACAGGATCGATTTCAACCTGCAAAACAGAGAAGTCGGACCAGCTACATCCGATACTCTCCAGACACAGGAAACAGAAGGCATTTTTCTTATTGTCTGTAGTTTACTGGGCCTGGCAGCAAAGCTATAAAGACTTCAAAAATATTACTGAATTCTAGAACCAGTCAGCTTCTGTATTATACAGTTCTAATCTTCACCTTTATAGGCACTTAATAATAAGACGCTGAGGAATGGAAGAAATGAACCTATTTACCTGATAGCAGACTCTGTCAAAAAAAGATACCATTTAAAATGTTTTCAAGAGGTATTTAGAGCAATATCAATAAGATCCATTATTTACAATACTATCAATGACTAAACATGATAGCACCTGAGGTTAAGGGGAAGGTGACTAAGCTTACTGTATGGATTTGCTCACGGCAGTCAATGTGACCTTTACCAAAACATAAAATGTGTCACTGTCCTACTTAAAACTTTCCTTGGCTATCTCTGTTGCCTTCCAAATCAAAATCAAGCATCCTGCGATGACCTCTTGGTCTTGCATAATCTGGAGCAGTGCTCCTTTTTCTTGCCATAATCTGAATCACCCACTGGACTCCAACCACACTGACCTCTCAAGTCCATGTCTTTCCCACCTCAGGGCCTTTGCACATGCAATTCATGCTTTTTGGGATCCTAGCTCTTTTCAGAACTAGACCTTTGCCATCTCTCAGGATTGTGCTTAACTTTTACCTCCTGACAGGGGGTTTCTCTTGTCACCTACCTCAGTAGGGCTATCCCCTAACACTGCCCTTGTTTGTTTCCTCCCAGCACCAAACACAGCCTGTGATTATTTTATATATTTATTTTCTCCTGTGTAGAGGGTAAGCCCCTCCAGAACAGGACCTTGTTTAGCTTCTTCAGTACTGCATGTTGAATTATATTTGTTTTTGAGTGAATAGAGGAGGCATCAAAGATCATTTTTAAGAGAGATAATAAAGGGCTCATTAGAACTCAGAGCAATCCAGAAACCATATACATCGCTAAGAAATCAACTGCAGGTCAAAAAAGAGAGTGTGAGTCTTGGGGGAAGGAGCTTCCACTTTCATCCTTTTGAAACCCTTAGCCACTCTGCTAAAGAGGGCCAACCAACCTCAGCCACCCCAGCTGAGATACCAGACACAGAAGTGAAGTCATCTTGGAAGTTCTGGCTCAGTCAAGCTCCCTCATGAATGCAAGGGTCACCTCAGCTGACACCACATGGATCAGCAGAGCCAAGCTGTCCTTGCTGAGCTCTGCCCAGGTTGCATAATCATGGATTATTATTTTAAGCCAGGGTATTAGTTATAGGAGTGAACTGAAAATATCAATTATCTTCTCCTGAATCTGGGCCTGGTAATATTATAGGTCATTCTTAGCATTTAATGTTTACTTTGGTTTAGGTATTGTCTGTATGCTTCCTGTGTATTAGTTCCTTTAACCAGTAGTCCACAACCTTGTAGAGTAGCTAATTATTACCCTTAATTTGAAGATGGTGAAACTGAGACTCTGAAAAATTAAGGAACTTGCCCAATGGAAAACCAGCTAGTACCCAGTGCGTCAACACAAGTATTTGACAGGACTCAAAATCCTATGCACAGTATGGCTTCATTAAACTCACAGAAAAGACAAATCCATATTTTAAATAGGAGTTCAAGACATGTTCTTCTAAATGATATTTACATATTGCCTCTGTTGTTTTGGATTATAATAGCTGGGTTTACTGAGCACTTACAACATGTCAAGGACTTCACATTCATTGTCATGTTTAGCCCCCTCTTCCCCCCACCAAACCCTAAGTATTTATAATAAGTATTTTACAAAGAAGGAATGGGAGGCCCAAAGACCTAAACTAATTTCCAGGACATAAATCTATTAGCTGGAATGGGTGGTTATGCCTTGACTTCTAAGTCCCAAATCTGTGACAAATAGGCATTTCATGAAGATATCAAACATACACAAAGCAGTTAAAAATCAAACTTTCTTTGGTACACCAAGAGACAAAAAGGGAAAAAGTGTTATATACACACACAGTTTTCCCCTTTTATATATGTGTGTGTGTGTGTGTGTATATATATATATATATATATATACACACACATATACATATGTATATAAGTGTATATCTTTTCAGCATACATGTTGAAACATACATATATATATATATATATCTGTTGAAAAGATCTCTTTTATTTATTAAAGCATTATTTGCCTTTGAACAGACCATATTTTATGCATTAACTACTGATTATTTTATTCCATCAAATGAAAACTTTAAGGTGTCATCTATTTTTATTAGTTATATTATGTTTTAGACAGTTCTGGAACTGATTTTGTTGGTAGTACTTTCAAGATGTAGGAGAAGAATTTGAGAAAATGATAACAAATGACCATGATCTCATGGTTATATAACTATTTTTGAAAAACTTTCAAACAGTCTGGACTAAAAGCTTAATTTCAGTCTAATTCTGGGATGGATAAAGAGTCCTTGATGAGGAACAAGGGACTGGGCTCCGCTCTGGGCTCTCTTATTGAGTCATAGCTGTCGGGAACTGGACTTGCGTCTGAGTCTAAAAACTGGCCTTTCATTTATAAAACTCAAATGGCAGCACTTTAGTTTTCCATCCTGCTTGCACATTTCCCCAAATCCTCTCCCAGCACATGCTCTCTGAGATGGCCCTGTCCTCAGCTGACAAGCCATGTTTTCTCTAAGGGTTGCATGAGGGGCTTTCTGTAAACTCTCAGAACAGTGGGCCGGTTCAAGGTAAGCACTCTACACAGGTTAGCTGCCATCACCACCATCACCATTGACAATTGGGTGCCCTGTTTCGTTTTTCTTCCTTGGTCTCCAAGCAGTTGGAGAGAAGGATAATACAGAAAAGACAAAAGGGAGAAAGAGGAAGTGAAGGACGGAAGATGGGAGGAACAGGAAGTAAATCAGAGAAATATAAATTGAGTCAAAAGCAAAAGCTTATGATCAATGGCAGGTTACATAACTAAGTAGATTTTGGTTGGGACATTTTAAAGTTCATTCCAAAATGTTTTGGAAGGTTCCTAAAAACCCAACTGTAGTATTGCCTATAAATAAAAGCTTAATTAACACAAGTTAAAGCAAAATATAGTAGGAATACTCACCCTTAAAATCATATATTCCCAAATTAGGCAAAGTAATGTTACACTTAAACAAAAGACATTTGTCTAGCAACATTCAGTCTCAATGGCATGGTTAAGAATTAAGAAATAAGAACACACACACACACACCAGTCAAATTGGAAATGCTACAAAGCCACATATTGTTTATGTATTTTACTCAAATAAAATTTTCTCAGATTTTTCATTCGTAGACCATTTTCTCATGTTTTAAATTCAGCTTTACCAAATATAGTTTTCTAATTTCCCAGCACAATACAAATTAGAAATAGCAAGTGCCAAAGGCATCTCCAAGATTGAAAAACACTACAAAAAAACACATGTAGTTCTCAACAAATATATTAGTCTGGGGTCATTCTTTATAATGGCAAATAACCTAAAATACCATAAAAGGCCACAACAGCTATAATTTTTTTCAATGGATGTTAAGTACATTTCTTGTGCTGATCATTTCACAATATATACAAATACCAAATATTAGCAAATGTGCAGTATTGTGCTTTCATTATCCAATGTCCCGTGTGAGGGGGCATTCTGCAAAATACTGCTTGGATTTAATTGTAGGAAACAGTTTGTCTCTGCAAATGAAAACAGTTTCTTCATCTGGTCAGAAAATAGAAATGATGTAATTCAACATATTTCCCTCTTGGTCTTAACTTCTTGGATCAAGTTGAGGAAAAATAATAATAACTTTGCTATCTATCCTGTTAAAATATATTCCCAAGGAAGGAATTTGTGGAGAAATTATTATTTGTGAAGAAGTTATTAGTGACTGAGTATAAGTAAGATACTGTATCTTCATGAGTTCTAGTAAGTTCTGCCATTTTAAAGTATCTTCCTACACAAAACTTGAATTACTCAGTTTTGTATTTAACTCATCTAACTAGCATCTTTCAGATGGTAGTTTACTCAAAAGGAGAGAGATAAAGTGGATTACACTGACATTAATTCTAGTTTACAACATCTAGGAAGATACCTACTTCCCTACCTCCTTGCACTGGGGCAGACTATATATTCCAAAGATGCCCACATCTCCCATCCCGCCTGCCTCTCACCATTGGTGGGACCTGTATTCCTCCTCATGTTGAATCCACGTGGGGACCTGTGATATCTCCTACCAGTGGCATGTGGTGGAGGTGGTATTCTGTGACTTCTCTGAGTAACTAAAGGTGACACAGTTTTCACCTAGTGCTCTCTCTCTCTCTTTCTCTTTGTCTCTTTGGATACATGTTTGGGTACTCCTGAGCCAGCATGTAACAAGTCTAGCTCCCCTAAAACTGCCATGCTGGAGGGATCATGTAAAGAGTCTAGTTAAAGACACGGAGAGCTACTCTGGCTCCCAGCTGATCCAGTCTTCCCAGACCAGGCACCAGACATTTGAATGAAAAGCTGTTGTGATGACATCAGCACCAGCCAGTATCTGGCAATGATCTCATGAGTGACCCCAAGCCAAAAATATAGATCCAAGTAGTTGACGCACCAATTCCTGGCAGAAACTGTGAGAGAAAATAACAATTTGTATTGTTTTAAGCCACTACAGCTTTGGGAATGATCGGTTATGCAGCCATAAAAAGCTAACATACACCCACCAAAAAAAAAAAAAAAAATAGACATTGTGATCCACAGCTTACCTCATTAATTTCAGTGCCATCTGCATTGTTATATACAATTCGATAACCACTGATCTTTCTTGACGTTGGGTCCCAGGCTAACCGAGCACTGTTAGAGCCAACATTGGAGATTCTCAGGTTTCTTGGTGGACTTAAAGGCACTTTGCAGTAAGTGGAATAGAAAATTATTAAAATGTTAAATAACATACACCTAAAAAAGCCAGAAAAAAAAAAACCCACCCCAGCATCTTTGATTTCTAAACGACACACATATGAAAAATTTTAACCAGATAATAACTTATAACAAAGAAAACGAACAAATTAACAAAGAAAAAATCTTTCCTTGTAAGGAATGAATAGTATTAATAAGCTACACGTGCTTAGAAATAAATAAGATTTAGGTACATTTTCTGTGTCTGTTTTTTCCAATCAATGCTATTATTACAGCCTGCTATAAATAAGAAACCTAATGGATCAAAAACCACGGCACCTGAAATTAAATCTTAGCAATTTCATTCAACTGTCATTCGATGCTGGCAAAGTCACTCTGCTGGTTCTCTCCACAATTTCCCACCTGTAGAGCGAGGTTGATGGCCTCTGTCCTCTCTACTTGGGGATCTACTAGGCATTTTCAACTTAACCTGTCCCAAACCGAACTACCGACTCCTGCCACCTTTTCCAATCTTCTCTCTCAATCTCTCCCTCTGAACAAATGGAAACTCCATCCTTCCTATTGCTCAGGCCAAAAACCCTTGAGTCATCTAACATTCAGGTTTCTGAACATAGGTCACCTTCCCACTGCGGCCCTCCAGGATCATCGTCCGTAAAATAATGCTTCCACCCCAATCAACCCCAATTCCCGTCCCTGGTTTATTTCTTATATTGTGATTTTATTGATCTACTGTCTCTCTCCCTCCATATGTTGTAACTTCAGAGTATTAGGGATTAATTTTGTTCCCGGCTTTATCCCCAGTGTAGCAAGTTCTCAATATATGTATTTGTTGACTCCATGAGTAGGAGGCCTGCCCTGGATAAATCCCACTGGCTTTGTGGGAAGGTGTAAAAATGAACACTTTGCAGTTGCTTTAAAATTATATGAAGAAGCATTGGTATTTCTGCAGATTCCTATCAACTCCATAGTTTTCTGTATTTCTTCAAGGGCCCTCTCCTGATTCAACAGATTAAAATTTGTCAATAATTTTTGAGAGTTTTATCAGCTTTTACAGGCTTATAGTACAACCAACTATTAAGGTTTATCACATGCTCTACGAGTCTGAGATGCTCTGGAACAGATCATTACAACTCATGTCTCTCATTAAACCCTTACAGTAGCCTGCAAGGAGATTATAATATCCCCATTATATAGGTCATAAAACTGAGGTAACTTGGCCAAGGTCAGAGTTAGTAGGAAGAGAAGAGCAGTTAGAGTTAAAACCCAGGCAATCAATCAATCGATTCGCGAGCCTGTGATAGAGTGCTGATAGAGCCAGCAAACACCTGGAAGACAAAAAATAATAGTTGTCAGCCATCGCCACAAAGTACGATGCTTCCTCACCCAATTAGTGAAAAGTGAAAATTGGTGAAAAGACCAATTATTTTCACTCATTCAATACATATTGACTATTTGGCCATAAAGAGCCTATAGAGTTTAGTGACTCTCTTAATACGTCAGGGGCTAGAGAGAAAGTATAGGAGAGAGAAAAGCAATATAATTATTTTAAGTGTTGTGTACGCTTTGCTCCAAATTTTTCTGGAGTTCAGTTAAATTTAGCAGTTGGGTGGAACAATGTCTAGTTTCCTTACTGCATAAATATGCCAGTCCTAGGAACAGGAACCCACAGACATCATTTTGGGGGGGCCATCCCCCTCCTTTTTTTAATCAACTGGTATATTTCCTGCCACTAAAAAAATACACATTTTCTTAAGTTACAGTTAGCTCCTAAAGGTTTCAACCAAAGCCAGTATTCCCAGTTTAGAATCCCAACATGTATTTGGGCTTTTATTCCAGTATTTCCTCTGAATGACTGAGCTGCTCACATGTGGTTTCTTGGCCTGTGACAGGATCGCTGGCCTCTTCTCCGAACATGGCATAAACTGTAACTGTGTACTCCGTATTGGGCATCAACCCACTCAATTCAATATCTGTGTGGGTGTCTCCAATTTTCATCTGAAAAAAGAACACATGTTATCAGATCATTAGCCAATGTGTACCTTCATGTTGATCAGAGTGTGGCTGAGTAAAGGTGAGACTTCGTAGGGTAAGATTTTGTGTCCTCACAACCCCTTATTCAAACGCTTCAGTCATAATTTTTCATTGTCTGGTGTCATTTTATATTAGGAACAGGTGCCATGGAACCATACAAAACTGAACGTACCCATGTGTGCTGTTTTAGGATAACGCTTTACATCTGGACAAGTTGTAATCTCAGCCAGAATAACAGCCTCACAAATTCAGTCCTCAGAAGAGTGTGGGTGGAACTGAGTCAGAAATGTTGTCTAGAAAGAGTATAAGCTCTAGGTCAGCAAGCTGGGGACAGAGCCAAATGGGCATCTCTCATCACTGGCTAATTCAAACCAGTCCCTTGGCTGGGTGCCCATTCTTCACTTCAAGCCTGACTGAGCTGGACCAGTTTTGTTGCCCCATTCAAAAAAGGGGCCCATGCACTTGGATTGCAAGTTCTTTCCAGGTTGCAGAAGAGATCAATCCACCTTGACATCCAAAGTGGCAATTTGCTTTTTGATTCAGGGATGACTTTTCTGACCCTTGGAGTCAAATAAACTAGCCAACATTCTTAGTTGTGTGACAACTGCTTGACAGCATGGTTTTATTTTTGTTTTGGAAGGAAGAAAAACATCTCCAGAGTCAGTCTCCAATCACCCAAGTGCCAGTGTTATTGTCAAATTAGAAATTTTAATTCTGAAATATTTCCACATATATAAAATAAATGTAGAGAAATGAATGGGATTCACCCTGTTGCACCCACCACTCAGATTTAATAAATATGAACATTTTGTCATATTGGCTTCTGATCTTATTTTTTAATTTAATTTTATTACGTTATGTTAATCACCGTACATTACATCATTAGTTTTTGATGTAGTGTTCTATGATTCATTGTTTGCGTATAACACCCAGTGCTCCATGCAGAACGTGCCCTCTTGAATACCCATCACCAGGCTAACCCATCCCCCCACCCCCCTCCCCTCTAGAACCCTCAGTTTGTTTCTCAGAGTCCATAGTCTCTCATGGTTCGTCTCCCCCTCCGATTCCCCCCTTCATTTTTCCCTTCCTACTATCTTCTTTTTTTTTGACATATAATGTGTTATTTGTTTCAGAGGTACAGGTCTGTGATTCAACAGTCCTACACAATTCACAGCACTCACCATAGCACATACCCTCCCAATGTCTTCCGATCTTATTTTTAAAAGAGCTAACATATTCAGATAAAACAGAAATTCTTTCTCATTCTTTCTGTTCCCTATCTCTACCCTCTGGTTGAGGTGTACCTTACTAATCCAGTTATTTACTTCTACTATGTATATATCTGTAAATAACATACAGTTCTGTATGTTTAACAATGTACATAAAGGGAATCATAACAACATAATTTTTTGCAACTTTTTTTTCTGTCAATATTCTGTTTCAAGGTTTATCCATGTTGATGGGCAGGGACAGAGATGACATTATTAATTCCTTTATGGTATTCTTTTGTATAAATATTCTGCTATTTTCCATCCCTCTATTGATGAACATGTCAATCGTTTGCAACATTGTGTTTTGAACAAATGCTTGTATCCCAAAAAACCTTGCAGGAGGTTTCCTTATGATATATTCCTTAAAAGGTTATACATATCTTCAACTTGATGATATCTTTCAAATTATTCTCCAAGGCAGCTGTACCAATTTACATACCAATTTACATGAATAATTCTGTTTCCCATATGCTCACTAATATGCAGTTATTACTAAACTTTAAAAAGTGCTAATCTACTGGGTGTGAACTGGTGTTACTTTCTTTCTTATTTTTCTCCTTCTTGGTGAAGCTGATCATCTTTCTAGCTTCATTTTTTTAAGTGTCCCTTCTGCCAAAATAATTCAGATCAACATTAAATCCAAATAAACTAAAGCTTTCTAAACCTTAGGTGAAAACAAAACAAACAAACAAAAACACATCACCAATGCTCTGTTCCCAACACTCAGATTCACCATATTTTTGGCCCTAAACATTTATGTCACCAGAAGCAATGTTAAAGACAATGTTTAGACAATAGTAAAGATCTGAGTTCTGAACTCCCTTTTGACCACCCTATCTGCCTAGTCAAACACTCCCAAGTGTTACAGATATTTCCTCATCATTCCTTGAATATCTGTATTATAGTAATCATTCCTTACAAATTAAAAACAAAGCCTAAAATAAATCATTTGGAAGTCAAAGATTCATCATTTCAAATGGAATAAATGCAAAAAAATCCATGCTAATACATTTTTCTCCTTCTCAAATTAGGAAAAAAACTTTCTAAGTCAGTGTACATACGTGGAAACAACCATCTGTGAATTGCATACATCAATATAAATTATAACAAATTTCTCTAGAATCATTGGCTAATACTTAGCATAAGCCTTTGCATGCCCTTTGGAAAAGATAAACTCCATCTCTAGGAATTTATCCTAGGGAAATAATCTGACAACCTTGCAAAGTTATATGTTAAGAATGATCACAAAGGCATATTTATTCAACACATTATCAAAATGCCCAATAACACGTAATTTATTAAACATGTCCTGATGCAAAACAACAATGTAATACTATAGCACCATTTAAAACAACTATATAAAATATTAGTTAATGGTATGAAAAGATATTCACAATAAACAAAATAAAAACAGGAGACTACAAAACCATACCCATTTGCTGTGTTTAAAAAAATGCATTAAAAAGGACTTAAGTAAATATTAACAATAGCTCTTTCTAGGTGGGGGGATTACAAGTGATTTTCCCCTTTAATGTGAATTTTCTAAATTTTATACATTTAACTTTTAGAATTAAAAAAAAGCCATTTTCAGGAAGTCAAAGATTCTAGGACTCTAGTAGGCAGCAGGTGGTTACCTCTTTTTCATCCCCAGCCAGACCCTCCGTGAGAGGAGCATAGAGGATCAGGTATCCTGATGCTCCAGGCACTGCATTCCATTTTGCCCTCAGACTGTTCTCAGTTACATCATATAGTTCAAGATCAGAAACCATGGGTAAAGCAACTGCAAGAGATATTTTTATTAATGTTCAGCCATTTATCAGTATGCTTGCCTATTTCAAAGTATCTAGGTGTTACTATCTACTAAGTAAACACAGTCTACTTTTCAAATAATATTCATCCTTAAATATGTTCACACAGTTATGCCAACCCCTCCCAGGAGGGCAAACATAGTGAATGTTTAAAAGCGTGAACAACAACTTCTAGTTTCTTATATATCACTACAGTGATGGGCATGTTTCTCTGGGAGCCAGTCAAGAGCAAGGAGACTATTCTGACCACTGTTTTATGGCCCTTGCCAGGCGTCTGCCATGAGGCAGCTTGACTAAATGACTAAACACAGTCATTGTGTCACTTAGTAAATGACAGAATGCGTGGCTGGGTGGGAACAAATATGTGAATGAATATATACCCATCCACGCAGAGACAAATGAGGAGACATGAATGAGTCGGTAGTTAAATTAGTTCATAATACATATTCACTAAATACTTGCTTCTTAAGTGAATACATATATTTTGTGTCCTTCACCACCAAGATTGCTCTCTCCTTATCAAAGCAGAGGTCTATAATATCCCTCTGAATATGCAGCACTTACAAACTGCAACTACAACATGGACCCATATCACATAGAGCACCACAACCATTGCCTAGGAATTGGATTCAGGGTGGCCATCAGTACAACCTGAGCAGAATTCCAACTTAAGAAAGGCCACCTAAGCAATGCTGTACAAGGTCAGACGTGGAGTAGAATTCAATACATACGTGTGGTTTCGGTTCCCCGTAAGCCTTCACTGGCCGTGTGAGCATATATTGCGAAGACTGCTATCTGATATTCAGTTAAAGACATTAAGCCTTTCAACACCGTGGAAGACACACTTCCATCCACCACCACCTAATTAAAGAACAGTTCGAGGAATGAGAGTATGGAATATCTGACATGCAGAATTGAAACCAAAGAGCAAAATATCTCTAGCAAGAACACATCATTCAATATTTTCTTATTTGTGCCACATCGTCTTTTCCACTGAGGCAGTCAATTCTCCTTGAATTCCTCTGGGAATTGATGCACCTTTTATGAAATATGTCCAAAAGTCCCTTATTAAGTTATATCTGATGGAGAGTGTCTTTCCCAGGCTAATTGTTATCTTAACCACCTCCACTTAAAATTGACATGTGATATTTTTCCATGGAGTTTCAGGAAGCATTTAACAGACTTATTAGTCATGAAAAAGATAGAAGTATTGGAAGCACTCTGACTTCTTTTTCAGTCCAGATGATTTAAATCTGCCTGATCTACTTCTTGAACACTTAAAAAAAATTAAAAATCTTGCCATAATATGGAAGAATACTGTGAAACATGCTGAGGTCAACCAAAGGTTAGAACAACAAAAGGTTTGCATTTCAAAAAAAAAAAAAAAAGAGGGGAGATTTCATCACATTTTAACATATTCCCTGTGATTGCTGTGTCAAAGGTAGGAAATGGGAAAAAATCCAATCAATCATCTCTCAATATGCGTTCTCTCCTGTGATGGCCAAACCATGAAAAAGGCCAGCCACAGATGCTTTATTATGGCTTCTCAGTTGCACTAATCTCCACCAATGTCCCGGAAATCCCAAACCTTGGAGGACTATATGACCACATAATTTGGAACACACAATCTTCAGTAAGGTAGACAATTCAGACCACTCCCAAAGTAGAAAGACTACATGAATAGCAAAAAGGGGTTCTGGCCATATAATGAACTACTGATTCCTTCTGCTTTAGAACTTAATAATTTTAAAAAGGAAAAAAGTCAAAATAAGTTGTGTTAGAAATGAACACATGACTCATTCTGAGGGTTACTGCATAGAGATGGGAGGAGAAAGTATGAATGCCATAACCTGAGAGATGGGAGAACAAAGTAGACACTTGGAAATATATTTCAGTCCAACAAATTTTAAATGTTTGTGACAGACTCCTTATCCATGCATTTCTGTCTTGTCCTCACTACCGTGGAAGACTTGAAAGAATGAAAATAATGGTTTGAAAATATCATCTCCTTATTACCTCCTCTGGTTTTCCACCCCTGGCAGGATAATACACGACTCTGTATTTTTCCACTTTTCCTGGGGCATGAGTCCAGTTAACCATAAAGCTTCTGGCAGTGACTTCAGAAGTAATCAGCTCTGTAGGCGGCCCAATGGTGGCAAGAGCTGAGGCTAAAGTATAGAAATACATTAAGTGAACCTCTTTCCCAAAATTAGTTCTCATAAGCCTAGGAAACTCCATTAGTCAGAAATGACTATTGGCTTTGTGCTATCTCTAAGATTTCATCTCTAGACAAATTGATTCAATTATTCATTCCTACATTTGTTCACTGAAACATTTAAGTGCCTATTACATACCAACCACTATGTTAGGTTCTGAGGATACAAACTTTTAATAAGAGAGTCCTTGACTCCAAAAAACTTTCTTAAAGACATTGCTATAGAATAATTAAAAAAACAAAAACAGAAACACAACACTGATTGAGCACATGTGAATCTAAAGGTACTCTCCTGAGCTCTTTAGAAGTATTATCTTAATTCTCAGTAGTTACTACTATTGTTCCCATTTTGTAGGTGAGAAAACCAAGGCACAATGAAGTTAAATAACTTGACCAAGTCTCACACTTAGTAAGTATAAGAGCTGAGATTGATACTTGAGTTTTTGATATAAGAGCCTGTGTTTTTAAGCATCAGGGGGTATAGTCTCTTTACAGAAGACTTCAATTCAACAAATGGCCAGTATCTAAAAGTAAAAAGAGGAGAAAAGACAACTAACATATACTGAATGCTCCCTATAAGCTAGACAGTATGTAAGCACTTTGTGTAGGTATAAATGACTCTATAAAATAGTTGGGACATGTAAAGTTCAAAGACCTTGAACTTTAGGATTTCTTATCCTTTAAGGACTTATCCAAAGCAACCTTAATAACCAACCATATTAATGAGAAAAAAAAAAACATAGTTACTGAATGCTTAACTTATGGCCAGGGACTATATTATATGCTCTATCAACAACCACAGGTAGAGTTTTTTTGTGGGAAAAAAATTAGTCTCTAAAGTAGTCACATTAAAAGCTCAGAGAAACATATTCAAGAAACTACTGCTTGGCTGTCAAACCTAGTCCCAAGAGATCTGGTCCAGAGAAAAAGGAATGATGGAAGAGATGTAGCCAATTAGAATCAATCCACACCCTGGATACAATGAAGGCAGGAAATAAAACCAAATTCTCAAAGGAAGATCTGGATATTACCCTCTCCTCAGATCACATCCCTGTAAACCAGATATAAACTGCAGACCAATGATATCATGAGGGACGAAGGTTAAAAAAATACATGATGGTTATACTTCCAGGAAGATAGAATTGATGTACTTTCCCCAATTACTGCTGCCAAGTACAACTAAAAATTCTGGAAACTATGTATTAAGACAAGCATAAGAAGACACTGAAAGAGAAGAAGTTATACGGGGGAGGAATTGCAGGACCTGAAGAATGATATAGTGGTGAATCCCCTGAGTTTTCCTTTCATCTCATATGTCCCAGACATGGAACTAAAGAATCCAGAATCTATTGATAAGATGACTGGACAGAAAAATTAGCAAGGATACAGAACTCAACAGGACCATCAACCAACGGGATCCAGTCAAACTTACAGAATATTGCACATGTCAATAGCAGAATACACATCCTTTTCAAGCACCCACAGGGCATGTATGTAGCAAGACAGACCATATCCTAGGCCAGAAAACAAACCTCAGAAAATTTAAAACAATAAAAATCACACAGAGTGTGTTCTCTAGTGACAGTGAAATCAAACTAGAAACCACTTGCAGAAAGGTAACAGAAAAACACCCAAACACTTTGAAATGATAAACAACCACTTCTAAATAATCAATGAGTCAAAGAGAACAGGTCAAAGAAGATCAAAAACTACTTTGAAATGAATAAAAATGAAAATACAACATATCAAAATTTGTAAGGCACAGCTAAAGCAGTGCTGAGAAGGAAAATTATAGCATTTCAATAATTAGAGAAAGAGGAAACATTGCAAATCAGTAATCCAAGTTCTCATCTCAACAATCTGGAAAAGTATGAGCAAGATAAACTCAAAACCAGTAAAAGAAAGAAAATAAGAAAAATAAGAGCAATTGTTAGATCTTCTTGTTGGATAGACCCTTTAAGAATGATATAGTGTCCTTCTGTGTCTCTAATTACAGACTTTAGTTTAAAATCTAATCTGTCTGATATAAGAATTGCTACCCCAGCTTTCTTTTGAGGTCCGCCAGCATGGAAGATGGATCTCCATCCCTTCACTTTCAGTCTGGATGTATCTTTAGGTTCAAAATGAGTCTCTTGTAGGCAGCATATGGATGGGTCCTGCTTTTTATCCAATCTGCAACCCTGTGCCATTTTATGGGAGCATTTAGGCCATTCACATTGAGAGTGATTATTGAAAGATATGAATTAACTGAGATGCCCTTCAACAGATGAATGGATAGAGAAGATGTGGTCCATATATACAATGGAATATTACTCAGCCATCAGAAAGGATGAATACCCAACTTGTACATCAACATGGATGGGGCTGGAGGAGATTATGCTAAGTGAAATAAGTCAAGCAGAGAAAGTCAATTATCATATGGTTTCCCTTATTTGTGGAACATAAGGAACAGCATGGAGGACATTAGGAGAAGGAAGGGAAAAATGGGGGGTGGTGGGAATTGGAGGGGGAGATGAACCATGAGTTCATCTGAGAAACAAACTGAGGGTTTTGGAGGGGAGGAGAGTGGGGGGGATGGGTTAGCCCAGTGATGGGTATTAAGGAGGGCACGTACTGCATGGAACACTGGGTGTTATATGAAAACAATGGATCGTGGATCACCACATCAAAAACTAATGATGAATTGTATGGTGACTAACATAACATAATAAAATTAAAACTTAAAAAATAAAAAAAATAAAAAATAAAACTGTCGGATCACTCTGGACACCACCTCATTTTTATTGTACACCAATGATACTTCAATTAAGAAAATTAATTAAATTAAAAAAATAAAAAATAAAACTGCTACCTCACAAAGAAAAAAAAAAAAGAGCAGAAATCAATGAAATTAAAAAGAGGAAAAATAAAGAAAATCAATGAAACCAAGAGCCAGTTCTTTGAAAAGGTTTTTTGTTTGTTTGTTTGTTTTGTTTTGTTTTAAGAACAAACCTCTAGCAAGGCTGAGAAAGAAAAAAGAGAGAGAGAGAAGATAATAATTACCAATATCGGGGAAAAAACCCAGAGACTATCACTACAGACCCTACAGACATCAAATGAATAATAAGGGAATAATACTATGAATAACTTTCCACACATATATTCTACAAATTCTATGGAATGAACCATTTCCATGAAAAGCAGAAAGTCTCATCCTAAGATGGGGAATAAGGCAAGGATGTTCACTCTCAACACTCTTATTCAACACAGGACAGGAAATTTTAGCCAGTGAAACAAGGCAAGAAAATAAACAGCACAGAGATCAAAAGCAAAGAAATAAAACTATCCCTATTTGCAAAGGATATGATTTATCACCTCCACAGAAAAATCCCTGAAAATCTAGAGGAAAAAAAATCCTAGAATTAGCAAATTCAAATAAGAAGGTCATAGGACACAAAATAAACATACAAAAATATAATTGTATCCATATATACTCACAATGAACATGTGGACACCAAAATAAAAAATAAAATATAACTAAAATTCCCCAAAATAAAATTAAATACAGAGATGTAAACAGAACAAAACCTGTATAGAACTTGTATCCTGAAAACTACAAAATGCTGAGGAAGAAATCAAAGGATATCTAAACCAATGGAGGAATTTACCATGTTCAAGGACTGGAAAAAATCCACACAGTAAGGATGTCAGTTCTCCCCATGTTAATATTTGATAATTGAGAATTGATTTAATGCAATTCCTAACAAAATCCCAACAAGATTTTTTGTAGAATAAAGCTTTCTCTAATATTTATATGGAAAGGTAAAGAAAGAAAAATAGAGAAAGCAATTTTCAAACAGAATAATCAAGTGGGAGAACTCCGTCCATCCAATCTCAAGACTTATATAGCTACAGGAAATCAAGCTTGTAGGATACTGGAAGAGGGTTAGACTCATAGACCCAACAGAACAGAACAGAGAATTCAGATATAAACTCACACAAATTTGCCCAACTGATCCTTGACAAAGGTGCCAAGCAATTCAATGGCAGAAATAGAGCATTTTCAGGAAGTAGTGCTTGAGAATTATACGTTGATAGGCGAAAAACCCAAAAGCCTTGATCTAAACTTCAAATCTACAAAAATTTAACCTGGATCATGGACTTAAATGTAAAACATAAAACTTTTAGAATAAAAATACAAAAGAAAATTTTTAGCATTTATGGCCAAAGAGTAGTTACTTAAGACTAGATACCAAAAGCAATAACCATAAAATACAAAATTGATAAATTGGACCTAATCAAAATTTAAAACTTTTGTTCTGCAAAAGACCTTGTTAAAAGGATGAAAAAACAAGGTACAGGTTGGGGGAAAATAGTAACAAACCACATATCTAACAAAGGATTAGTATCTAGAATATAAATGAAGAATTGTCAAAACTTAACAGTTAAAAACTAAACACACACACACACACACATTCATCTAATTAGAAAATTGGCAAAAGATATGAACAGCCTGAGAGCAAATACAGATGTAAAATAAGCATGCAAAAAAGATCCAATTTCATTAGCCATCACATTTTTTAAAAGATTTCTTTCTTTATTTATTTGAAGGAGAGAGAATGAGAGAGAGAGAGAGAAAGAGAGAGCACATGAGGGGGGGAGGGTCAGAGGGAGAAGCAGCCTCCCCGCTGAGCAGGGAGCCCGATGCGGGACTCGATCCCAGGACTCCAGGATCATGACCTGAGCCGAAGGCAGTCGCTTAACCAACTGAGCCACCCAGGCGCCCCCATTAGCCATTACATTAAAGCCACAATGAGATACCATTACACACATATCAGAATGCCTAAAATAAAATGTAGTAACAACAACAAATATTGGTGACCATGCACAGAAACAGAATCACTCATATATGGCTGGTGGGAATGTCGAATGCTGCAGCCTCCCTGGAAAACAGTGTGGCAGTTTCCTAACTAACACTAAGCTAAATTAAACATGCTGCTACAATATGATACAGCAATTGTGCACTCCAGGCACTATCCCAGTGAAATGAAAACTTACGTTCACACAAGAACCTATATGTGAACATTCATAGCAGATTTACTTGTAACGGCCCAAAATGAAAACAACTCAGATGTCTTCCTTTCTTTTTTTATAATTTTATTTTATTTTAATTCAATTAATTCACATATACTGTATTATTAGTTTCAGAGGAAGAATTCAGGGATTCATCAGTTGCATGTAACACCCAGTGTTCATTCTATCATGTGCCCTCCTTCATGCCCATCACCCAGTGACCACTTCCCCCCACCCTCACCCCTCCAGGGACCCCCAGTTTGTTTCCCATGGTTAAGAGTCTCTCATGCTTTGTCTCCCTCTCTGGTTTCATCTTATTTTTATTTTTCCCTTCCTTCCCCTATGTTCCTCTGTTTTGTTTCTGAAATTCCAATATGAGTGAAATCATGATAATTGTCTCCCTTCCCCTATGTTCCTCTGTTTGTTTCTGAAATTCCAATATGAGTGAAATCATATGATAATTGTCTTTCTCTGATTGACTTTCAGTGTGTCCACAGTTAAGCAGACTGTGGTTCGTCCATATCATGGAATACGACAGAACAGTAGAAAGGAAAGAGCTACTGATAAACGCAACAAGTAGGATGAATTGTCAGGAAATTATCCTGAATAAAAAGTCAGTCCCCAAAGAGGACATACCACATAATATTTTCAAAATGAAAACTATTTAGGGATGGAACACCAATCAGGGGTTGTCCGGGGTGAGGGAGAGGTTGTGGGAGGAATAAGTGAATGGGGCCATAAGAGGACAATGGGAATGATCTCTGTGGTGATGGAAGTGTTCTGTACTTTGGCTCTCAATTCCAATATCCTGCCTGGGATATTGTACTAGAGCTCTGGAATATCTCACCATCAAGGGGGACTTGGTAATAGATACACGATCTCTCTCGATCTTATTTCTTACAACTTTATATGAATGTACAATTACCTCAAATTCCAAAGTTTAGTTAAAAACAAACACTCATGATGGTCTAAATGCAACACCATGGAGAAAATGATCTAGTGGTTAAACTATTCCTCCCTCAGTGGGCTGTCACTACATTCCCTTTCTACTCTCATGACTCATGTCTTAGGGGAATAAAGGGCTCTATTTAGAAAGTCAACATGAAAAATGATAAGAATTTTCATAATCCACAATAGACTTTTGGGCAGAGTAATACCCACCTGCACAGAATGACTACCTTCTGTTGCTCCCCTTACCTTTGATCTCTCTGTCCTGTTCCTCCACCCGGGAGCACACAGTCCTCGTCAGGCTCTCCACAACTGTGTGCATCAGGTCAAATTCGGCAACATTGTAGACATGAGTGCTGTCTGGTTCAGAGGCGATCTCCTGCAGTTCGTTCTCATCTGCGTTTTTCACCCCTTGCATTGAGGACAACAGGGAGGGTCATGACATTCGTGCCCCATTTGAAAAACCAACCTCCGTGAGCCTGTCCTGAGCCCATCGTAACCCCCCCGGCAATCAAACATCTGCTACTTTAAAAAGGTGCATTTCACGTTAGACTGTTTTGTAAAAATCACCTTCGGCATAATTTTTAAATGATTACATCCTAATTTTGTTCAGCGTATCTTAACAGGACGATAATAACGTCTGTCTTGCATGAACAGTGCAGACGCAATAGTAATTAAACCAGCATTCTAAATATCAATACCTTAGGTTTCAATTTCTAGAAAATAAGTTTACTTAAATTAAGAGCCACTGTTAGAATAAAAATTATATATATAAAAGTATTGTTATTACTATTTATAGTATTATTATATGGCATTAAGAGACAGCGTGGGAAAAAAATTTTAACACATTCAAGTACAACTGGCTGACTAGTAACCACTGCAATTTTGCTAATGCAAATAGAGAAGCTCTGCTTCTCCCGCAAACTTTGTGGAATTCCATTGCTACAAGTCAAGCACAATGCTGGGTGTTTGGAATGCAGCAGGGAACAGAGGGAGACAGAAAATCCTCAGCTCCCATGCAACTTTCCCAGTCTATCTTAGCAGTGGATGCTAACACTTAGAGTGTACATGCTCTGCCCCAGGAACTGCGGTGCTTTATGTATATGAACACATTTCATCCCCACAATCAACCCTCGGAATTTGGTACTATTGTTGCTCTCATTGTAAGGTGTTGCACAGAAAGGTTAATTAACTTGCTCAAGGAAACACACCAGTAAGTGTACAGCTGGGATTCCCACCAAGTAGTCGAGATCTAAAGTCATATGCTCTTAACCACTGTATCATGCCACCTCTCAGAAGATCGTAAATTAAAATGAGTAAGTGAAAATATAAATAGAAAAGGAAGGCACAGGTTTGGGTTTTATGGGTGTGGAGGTAGATTTCTCTTCCCCAGGCTTCAGCAAACAAGGAGCCTTTCTTTATAAATCCGTCATTACAATCACCTAAAGGTTTTTTTGTGTTTTGTTTTTTTTTTTAAAGGTGCTGTGGAAGCAGGGAAGAGAGATTACCTAGGGCAACATGAATGACTTCTCAGATGCCTGGCTGTGCCATTTGATTTATCTTCCACCTTCGACATACTGAGTGACACAGTGTTAGTTGTCTGAACGATGTGCTCTAGGGGGTTATAAGATAATAAATACTAATGATTTCCAGGTAATTTCCAGAGAAAAAGTCCAAATTACATCTGTGAGTTCACTTAAAGTTTTGTTTAAAAACTTATCCATTCATTATCAACAAGACCACAGAATGGAAATTAAACACATAAATTAACCCCATTAGTTTATTGTCTAAAAAGACTTCCTCTGTTGGACAACAGGATAGTAAAATAAAAAATAAAAATTAGATACATTTCTCTGACGTTTCTTGCCTGAAGGACTTACACAAAAGCTTCTAAAATGTACAGTTGGATCTGTGTCCACAGGAACAAAAAGCACCGAGTACATGAAGGACAATGAACTTAATGTCAATAATGCTTTTGATGGGGCGCCTCGGTGGCTCAGATGGTTAAGCGTCTGCCTTCGGCTCAGGTCATGATCCCAGGGTCCTGGGATCGAGTCCCGCATCGGGGTCCCTGCTCCTTGGGAGCCTGCTTCTCCCTCTGCCATTCTCTCTCTCTCTCTCTCTCTCTCTCTCTCTCTGTCTCTCATGAATAAATAAATAAAATCTTTAAAAAAAAATAATGCTTTTGATGGCTTTTAAGTAAAACCAGCAAGTTTGTATTCATATATAATAATAGTCTAGGAAAAAAAAAAAAACAAACCTCTAACTACAATAAAAACAACAAAAAGTATATTCTAGGGAAGATAGCCCCAAATCTCTACCATCTCTCTCTTACCTTTCCAAACTAAATAGTTTGTTGCAAACAGCTTGGAAAAGAGAAGAAAAGGTCATCAGGACTTGGGAAGAATTTGTTCTGCAAGGATTTTGCCTTCCTTATCTCCGTGCCCTAGCACCCACCACAATGCCTGGCAGAGAGCATGTGAGCACAAACTTCTTGAATGGAACACTCTATAAACCACATTTTCAGTAGAAAATCTAGGAAGGGTTCGGGTGACTTGTTTCCTGTTTGGGGATTTTGTTTTGTTTTGGTTGGTCTCTACTAAGTAAAAGACTTCCCTGCTGCCAAAGAAACTGTAAATATTTTAATCGAGAGCAAAGTTGCATCACCTAAATGTTCTCCACTTATTCTGAATGTGTGCCACATGTATCCTTTTCCACAAGAACAATACATTATAAAGAGTTCCTCTCAAAGAAATAATACTGCCTATCTAGAACTTTATGCTTTCTAAATAGTTGCAGGACCTGAATTCCTTGAAAACGATAAACTGGTTTCTCCCTATACTACCGGAGAAGAGATTGCTATAAAGTGATACTAAAGAGAAAGTCCCGGAGCGCCTGGGTGGCTCAGTGGTTATGCATCAGACTCTTGGTTTCAACTCAGGTCACGATCTCAGGGTCATGATCTCAGGGTTGTGAGATCAAGCCCCGAGTCGGGCTCTGTGCTCAGCGGGGAGTCTATTTGAGATTCTCTCTCCCTCTTCTTCTGCCCCTTCCCCCTCTCTCTTCTCTCTCTCAAATAAATAAATACATCTTTACAAAAAAAAAGAGAGAGAGAGAGAGAGAGAGAGATAAAGTCTTCACTAATTAAAAGCTAACAAACATGTACCTAATCTTTGCATGCTACTTTATGCTTTTCACATTTTATGGACGGCATCTCATCCAGAGATCCTCACACTATAGAGTACATGAAAGTTACCACCACTTCCATCTTAAATGTAATGAAGTTGGGCTCAGGTCCCAAGACTGGCTATAACTAGAGTCAGGACTAGAAACAGTCCAGGTCTCCTGGCTTTCAATGAAGTGCCCTTTGCATTACACATTGTTTCAAGTGGTTGTGTGTCTGTGCCCATTATTGAAATAGGACCATGACAACACATACCTATGGCGAAGAGTTCTACACCAGATTCACGGAGGTTTCTAGATGGTGGAATAATATCATCTTGGGACTTTCCATCTGTGATTAAAATGCCAATTTTGGACACTCCGGTCCTTGCTCCTGCTTCTGGTTTAAAGCTATTTTCAAAAATGTAGTTCAAAGCAAGACCTGGGAGAAAACAAGAAAAAAATAAACACAAACCAATCACCTCTAATAAAAAGTCTTCCAATTCTGCAAAATTAAACCACAATATGAGTAACTTATTGACCTAAAAGTTTTTTTTTTATTAATTAAGATTAGAGCAGAGATCAATGAGGCCATCAAAAGGAATGAGATCTTGCCATTTGCAACGACGTGGATGGAACTGGAGGGTGTTATGCTGAGCGAAATAAGTCAATCA
>NW_027397067.1:63280684-63405454 GCF_003265705.2 Callorhinus ursinus | reverse complement strand
GGGGTGGCTGGGTGATAGCCATTGGGGAGGGTATGTGCTATGGTGAGTGCTGTGAATTGTGTAAGACTGTTGAATCACAGATCTGTACCTCTAAAACAAATAATGCAATATATGTTAAGAAAAAAAAAAGGAAGAAGAAGAAGAAGATAGCAGGACGGGAAGAATGAAGGGGGGAAATCGGAGGGGGAGACGAACCATGAGAGACGATGGACTCTGAAAAACAAACTGAGGGCTCTAGAGGGGAGGGGCATGGGAGGATGGGTTAGCCTGATGATGGGTATAAAAGAGGGCACATTCTGCATGGAGCACTGGGTGTTATGCACAAACAATGAACCATGGAACACTACATCAAAAACTAATGATGTAATGTATGGCGATTAACATAACAATAAAAAAAAAGAAACCAGAAACACAGCAGATCAGATCAACAACTCTAGAAGCTGGTTCTTTGAAAGAATTAATTAGATAGATAAACTACTGGTCAGACTTATCCAAAAGAAAAGAGAAAGGACCCAAATTAATAAAATTATGAATGAAAGGGGAGAGATCACGACTAACACCAAGGAATTAGAAACAATTATTAGAAATTATTATCAACAACTATATGCCAATAAGCTGAGCAACCTGGATGAAATGGATGCCTTCCTGGAAACCTATAAACTCCCACGACTGAAACAGGAAGAAATTGACAACCTGAATAGGCCAATTACCAGTAACGAGATTGAAGCAGTGATCAAAATCCTCCTAAAAAACAGGAGTCCAGGGCCTGATGGATTCCCTGGGGAATTCTACCAAACATTTAAAGAAGAAATAATACTTATTCTCTTGAAGCTGTTTCAAAAAATAGAAACAGAAGGAAAACTTCCAAACTCATCCTATGAGGCCAACATTACCTTAATCCCCAAACCAGGCAAAGACCCCATCAAAAAGGAAAATTTCAGACCAATATCCCTGATGAATATGGATTCCAAAATCCTAGCTAATAGGATCCAACAATACATTAAAAGGATCATCCACTATGACCAAGTGGGATTTATCCCCGGGATGCAAGGGTGGTTCGACATCTGCAAATCAATCAATGTGATAGAACACGTTAATAAGAGGAGAGAGAAGAACCATATGGTCCTCTCAATTGATGCAGAAAAAGCATTTCACAAAATACAGCATCTTTTCCTGATTAAAACTCTTCAGAGTATAGGGATAGAGGGAACATTCCTCAAGTTCATAAAGTCCATATGAAAAACCCACAGTGAATATTGTCCTCAATGGGGAAAAGCTGAGAGCCTTTCCCTTAAGGTCAGGAACATGCCAAGGATGCCCACTCTCACCACTATTGTTCAACATAGTACTAGAAGTCCTAGCAACAGCAATCAGACAACAAAAAGAAATAAAAGGTATTCAAATTGGCAAAGAAGAAGTCAAACTCTCTCTTTCACAGATGACATGATACTTTATGTGGAAAACCCAAAAGGCTCCACCCCCAAATTACTAGAACTCATACAGCAATTCAGTAATGTGGCAGGATACAAAATCAATGCACAGAAATCAGTTGCTTTCTTATACACTAACAGTGCAACTGTAGAAAGAGAAATTAGAGAAACGATTCCATTTACAATAGCACCAAAAACCATAAGCTACCTCGGAATAAACTTAACCACAGAGGTAAAGGATCTATACTCTAGGAACTACAGAACTCTCATGAAAGAAATTGAAGAAGGCACAAAAAGATGGGAAAACATTCCATGCTCATGGATCCAAAGAATAAACATTGTTAAAATGTCTGTGCTATCCAGAGCAATCTATACCTTCAACGCCACCCCGATCAAAATTCCAACGACATTTTTCAAAGTGCTGGAACAAGCAATCCTAAAATTTGTATGGAATCAGAAAAGACCCCGAATCACCAAGGAAATGTTGAAAAAGAAAAACAAAGCTGGGGGCATCATATTGCCGATTTCAAGCTATATTACAAAGCAGTGATCACCAAGACAGCATGGTCCTGGCACAAAAACAGAGAGATAGACCAATGGAACAGAATAGAGAGCCCAGATATGGACCCTCAACTCTATGGTCAAATAGTCTTCGACAAAGCAAGGAAAAAATATGCAATGGAAAAAAGTCTCTTCAATAAATGGTTCTGGGAAAATTGGACAGCCACATGCAGAAGAATGAAACTCGACCATTCTCTAACACCATTCACAAAGATAAACTCAAAATGGATGAAAGACCTCAATGTGAGACAGGAATCCATCAAAATCCTAGAGAATTCTGGAAAAAAAAAAACAAAAAACAAACAAAACAAAACAAAACAAAAAACCCCCCAAAATCCTAGAGAAGAACATAGGCAGTAACCTCTTTGACATCGGCCACAGCAACTTCTTTCAAAATACATCTCCAAAAGCTAGTGAAACAAAAGCAAAAATGAACTTTTGGGACTTCATCAAGATAAAAAGTTTGGGCACAGCAAAGGAAACAGTCAACAAAACAAAGAGGCAACCCACAGAATAGGAGAAGATATTTGCAAATGACACTACAGATAAAGGGTTGGTATCCAAGATCTATAAAGAACTTCTCAATCTCAAAACCCAAAAAACAAATTATCAAGTCAAAAAATGGGCAGAAGACATGAACAGACACTTCTCCAAAGAAGACATACAAATGGCTAACAGACACATGAAAAAATGTTCATCATCATTAGCCATCAGGGAAATTCAAATCAAAACCACATTGAGATACCACCTTACACCAGTTAGAATGGCAAAAAATGACAAGGCAAGAAACAACAAATGTTGGAGAGGTTGTGGAGAAAGAGGAACCCTCTTACACTGTTGGTGGGAATGCAAGTTGGTACAGTCATTTTAGAAAAGTGTGGAGGTGCCTCAGAAAATTAAAACTAGAGCTACCCTATGACCCAGGAATTGCACTCCTGGGTATTTACCCCAAAGACACAGATGTAGTGAAAAGAAGGGCCATATGCACTCCAATGTTCATAGAAGCAATGTCCGCAATAGCCAAACTGTGGAAAGAGCCGAGATGCCCTTCAACAGATGAATGGATAAAGAAGATGTGGTCCATATATACAATGGAATATTACTCAGCCATCAGAAAGGATGAATACCCAACTTGTACATCAACATGGATGGGACTGGAGGAGATTATGCTAAGTGAAATAAGTCAAGCAGAGAGAGTCAATTATCATATGGTTTCCCTTATTTGTGGAACATAAGGAAGAGCATGGAGGACACTAGGAGAAGGAAGGGAAAAATGAAGAGGGGGAAATCGGAGGGAGAGAGGAACCAGGAGAGACTATGGACTCTGAGAAACCAACTGAGGGTTCTAGAGGGGAGGGGGGGGTGGGGGGATGGGTTAGCCCGGTGATGGGTATTAAGGAGGGCACGTACTGCATGGAGCACTGGGTATTATACAAAAACAATGAATCTTGGATCACTACATCAAAAACTAGTGATGTATTGTATGGTGACTAACATAACATAATAAAATAAAATTTTAAAAAAGTTTTTTTATTAGATATGAATTTTCATCTTCATTTTTACAATGACCTTTTTTTCTTGACAGATCTGATGAAAACCTAAAATCTATCAGTATAGAGGTAATATGAATAACTGAATAGTCCCTCATTTCAGAAGCTAGCATTTACAAAGAACATTAAATTCATGGCCAATCGATGTTGACAGATCTGTGTACAAGAAAATGTAAACCTTTATAATTTAGGATGAAGCAGGAATACCCACACAGAAGCAACAGTCCCAAATATTATCAAAAATTTGTTTATGATGGTCTAAAGAACCAAAAATTCTCTGTCTCTTTTTTTAGGGATAGTGGAAGCAGATCCAAAATGATCACCGAATTCCTGCCTTTTGAGTGTAACACTTTTAATCCTTTAGAAAAAAAATAAGAAATGCTGCAATATTGTTATAAGATTTGAGTTTAATGAAGTTTTTTGTTGTATTAACAAAAAGATTATGCCTCAAAGTGGCAAAGCAATTACCAAGATTTCAATGGTTTACTTAAAAGTCAATGATAGCATCGCTACTATTTAAAATGAGCATCTGTATTGTGCACTTACAGAAGAAAAGAGCAGGTACTAAGGTTAAAACCTGTGACAACCCTTTGTGGCTGGAATAATTATAATCTAAATATTCTTACATTCCTTGTTTACCAAAAATACTGGTGAGCCAAAGACCCATAAATATTTTTATGATAACTACTGATTGCAGAATAAGGGCAAAGAAAATACCTTCCTTGAAAATAAAAAAGGTAGAAATTTGTTTCCATTTAAAGATGGGGTGGCTTGCGGTGCCTGAATGGCTCCATCGATGAGTGTCCAACTCTTAATTTTGGCTCAGGTCGTGATCTCAGGGTCCCAGAATCAAGCCCCATATCAGGCTCCATGCTCAGTGCAGAGTCTGCTTGGCATCTCTCTCTCTTCCTCTCTCTCTGCCCCTCCCCCCACTTGAGCTCGCTCTCTCTCTAAAATAAATAAATAGAATCTTTTAAGAAATTATTAATTAATTAAAAAAATAAATGATGGGGTGGCTAGAGGAGAATCCAGGTGAAAAGAGGAAGGAAAATGAACCGGCAAAAGCTAAGACGGCCAGCCCTCTAAGACTGTCAGCTTCCGTATTGTTCCATCTCCTTCTGGCCCAACCACGCCCTTCTGGGGACATTACATTCAGGTAGCCAAAGGAATGGCGTGTCTGGGTTTTAATTCTTAAGGCTGAGTTTGAGAAAAGAGCCATCTAAGAATTTCAGATTTTAGTTTGGTTTAAAAGTACTATGCCAAGTCTTACAAAGTGGCAGAATGAAGAAATGAAACGAATCTTTGGCATGATAGTTGCTAAAAACACAAACTGAATGAAACATACCTGTTAGTGTATTTCCTCCCTTATAGGGTAGATTTCGGACCGCTTCGATGACCTCATCTTTTGTGCTGAAGGCATTCAAGTGCCATTCTATTCGGGGGTCGCCGCTATACTGTGCAAGACCTGGTAAAAAAAGATGAGAGGGCCCACCCAGAAATGATGGGTTACTCAAAGATCTAGTGAAACCAGAGTAATAAAGGGCCTGATCTTTATAACAATTCTTTCTCTGCTTCACTGTGTATTTTCAAAAAGAATTCTTGGCATCAATTTAAGGAATTAGTTTGGACATATCTTGGAGCAGGAGGAAAGTACATATTTTCTAGCCATTTAGAAGTAGCACCTAATTAGGTACTTGGTATTTAAAAAACAAATCTGATTATATTTGTAGATAAAAGGTCTAGGTTTACTGGTTCATTTTTATCCTCAAAGGAATGATTTTCCTTAATGGCTATATAAAAGTGAAACTATGAGACTCTATATGATAAAGTGGGATATATTGCTCAAAGATTTATAACTTTTTTTGATCTTGGATTAACTTGGCAAAGATTATTTTGTACTCTAAATCTATTTCCAATTTCCAATTTTCTTAGTTCAAAATTCCACTGGATTCAGCTGTTTCTTTTAAATAAAAAGAAAATTTCTACCCGAAAAGTTCCTAAACCAGTTGCAACTTTAAAAGTTATTATTTGAAGGCACAGAAGATTTTGACTTTTTAGAAAATTAAAGTGTGTTCAATAATTAATTGAATGACAGAATCATTCAGTGTAAATTAGTAGGAATAGATATTTATTGATCCAAACCTGTGCTCCTAGGAATATCACCACAGCTGATCCTATAATTCTGAAAGCTGCTCTCTAAAGTTTTTGAAATCTCTTATGAAGCTTCCCAGCATATTTACACTGACAGCTGACTTCTGCTAATAACAGAACATGTACCAATTCGTGTCTTCTCTGAGCCCACGTTGAAGGCTGTCACCAGGTTCTCCAAGAAAAGCCGAACCAGTCTGAAGTTGAATCTTCCAATACTCCATGAACCATCAACCAGGATCACAATATCAGCAATGGATGGAGTTTCACAGAAAAACTTCACTTCTGCAAAGCGCAACCCAGAAAATGATCTATATCGCTGTTGCAACTTTTTTTTAAAAAAAGGTGATTCTATTTTATATCTTTCCAATAACTTAGTGCTAATAATACAAGAAAGTTCCTACTAAAGCAACCGTGTTTTTACAACGTTTCCCTTAAATGCATTCTTACTAGGAAAAAATTGTGGTAACAGCTAGCAGCAGTGAGTGTTCTGGAAATAGTTAGCAAAACACTGGCAGGTTCACACCATTCTGGCAACTCAAGCCTTCTGTGTATTTTAGAGAGTAGTGTCTGCGAAAAATCATCTAGCTTTGGGTTTTAGCCTGTAGATTCTTTCCAAGAAAGGCCTTAGCCACCAGTGTGAGGGAGTCAGCAGAGACGGGACGATGGCCAGAAGGCAGAGAGGCGGCTCTTCTGTTCTGATAAGCCTATGTTGGCGGAAGTGATAGAAACGAAATAGGGGTTTCCTGAATCCCAGGAAAAATCACAGCTGTGCATTTAATCTAAGAAATGTACACAGTGTGATGTGATGAGCGCTGGGTGTTACATGCGACTGATGAATTACTGAACTCTACATCCGAAACTAATGGTGTACTATAGGTTGGCTAATTGAATGTAAATAAAAATTAAAAAAAAAAAAAAAAAAAAACACAGATCTTTCCTAAAGTAGGAAGGGTTTGTGGAAGAAGAAAATTGGAAAAGGAGTTTCCCCATATTTAAATTCTTGCACATATTGTATCCATGTGACAATAAGATTTTGTCCCTAAAAATCATTTAGTAATTGATTTTTTAAATGGCTCAATTAGGCTTTAGAATAAGGAGCTAGAAAAGATGCCCAGAAGCCAGAGTACAACTACCCTAAGCTTTACCCATACAGAAAGTCTCAGCCGGAGTGATCTTTGCAACAAAGGAAGACGCTGTCTGCTGAAGGCTGGGTTTGTGTTTGATTAGGTGTCCTCCAGAGCCAAGACACTAAAATATTCTTAGTGTACTAGAACCTTTAGAATTTTGCAGTATTGTTAGTACGTTTAGTAGCATTGCTTCATACCCTAGTTTGTGCTTCCAAATGGGCTACTTAACTTTGCTCAAAGTTCATATTAGGACTGGTGATCATAAATAGAGTGCGAGTGTTTCTTTGTGTCCACGTCAACTTCTTGAAATTGCCCAGCTAGTCCCTATCTCATCTGTTTTCTAACATTAAAATAACAATAAAACAATATTTGAAATACAATACAGTTTATGTAATGAAAACCAAAACACAGAAGTGTTTATGAATATTTTCCCCCAAGGGGAAAAATAATCAACCTACTACAGTTGGACTGGGCAATTCAATAGATGTCCCTGAACCTACCAGGCCACATTTATTCTAGAAAAATCTTTTTTCCCCCAGACATAAATATGCATGGAATACTTAGATCCTTTTACCAAAAGGGAAAAAATGTACTTGCCAATGAAATAATCAGGTACTCATTATGGAAGCTAAACAGTACAGCTCAATAAATCCAAAGTTTATATATTACATTTTTGGGCACCAAATCTTCCTTCTTTAATAATCAGATACAAAACCACTACACTGAAGTATTCTAAAACAGAATTATTGCAAGAAGTCATGGGATAAACATTAATTTGGTTTTTGGGAATAATCAGGGAAAACTGAAGTCTTTTGAAGCTTTAAGAATCTATTTCTCTCAGTTTTTATGGGGAAACATACTTCAAATGGAGAGTCCTTTTCTTTCTTTTCCAAAACTATTGGGAGGATACTGTTTCATTTTGTAATAAATTGTTTGAGTGCATTGTAGATAGGGTCTTAGAAAGGGAGCAATTTCTCCCTGCTTATTTTGAAGAGGACTAGGAAAACTGATATTTTATGTGAGAGCAAAAATAAGTGAGCTACATTGAAATGCAGCAATCTGGATGAATCTTAGCTACCTACTACTATCTGGTAGGTAGCAATGTTTGGTGGGGGGAAATATGAATCCCAAAATATTGCTATTAGCATGACATCTTTTTATAAAGGTAAAAATAATTAATATAAAAATATTCCCTTCTTAAAAATATATATGGACACTGTAGATCTATGTTTAGGAGGGGCGGGGGGTGTTGGGTGATGAAGACAGAGTCCAAGACAGTGATTGTCTTGGGTGAGAAGAACCAAGGAATTGGGGTGGCAGTAGCACCCTCTGGTGATATGTGGGTTGTAGGCAAAGTCTTACCTTTTCTGGGGGAGAGAGGAGTTTGAATGATTATTATACCATTAAAAAATAACAGATTAAGTGCCTTATCAAAAATAATCCTACCTGGAATGCAGAAAATATTGACTAGAAAAATAATTTCAGTGTTTACATCATACAATTTAAACACCAAACCTTAAAGACAAGGTACAATTCCACATACTTCATTTGAAATTAAGGCCACTGTATGGCCTGTTTTCTAACTAAAGACCGGTATCTGTTATATCAGCAGAATGATGCAGTTTTTAAGATGTTGTTGGATTTCGGAAGTCAAAATATTATCATTGGTTTTGCATTTTTTAAAATATTTTATTTATTTATTTGACTCAGAGAGAGATACAGCGAGAGAGGGAACACAAGCAGGGGGAGTGGGAGAGGGAGAAGCAGGCTTCCCGCCGAGCAGGGAGCCCGATGCGGGGCTCGATCCCAGGACCCTGGGATCATGACCTGAGCCGAAGGCAGACGCTTAACAGCTGAGCCACCCAGGTGCCCCTGATTTTGTGTTTCAAAGTATGATTTTTCTTCAAGATTAGTGCACACACACTTGGGAACTGTGGAAACAGTATTTTTTTAAATGCCCTAAACCCTGATTATTAGCTCTAAGATCTATCTAAGCACGATGCTAAGGGCTATTTCCCACTGTAGCAGGCACAAATGCAGCATGTCCAACTCCAGTAAGATTTAGTGTAGGTGGAACAAACTGTGTATATAGTTCGTGCCGGGCGTACCCTGCCAAGTGTGTTTGTGCCCGAGGCAGACCAATGTTCAAGCACTTGGGGCAAGAGGTAGTTTTAAAGTCGCCATGTTCAAGTTCAATAATCACACATCTCAAACATGACTCCAGCTGCTCTAGTGAATCTTTTAAAATATATATTCAAATTTTATTAAATTTTGAATATATTCGGGGCACCTGGGTGGCTCAGTCAGTGTCTGCCTTCGGCTCAGTTCATGATCTCAGGGTCCTGGGATCAGAGTCCCCCACTGGGCTCCCTGCTCCTGTTCTTTGTTGCTATCTCTGTCTCTCTCTCAAATAAATACATAAAATCTTTTCAAAAAATAAGAATTTTTGCATATATTCAAATCTTATTAAAAATAAGAGCCCAGATTCAGCACTGATGACAAATGCTATCTCCTTCCACTGGAAAATATGTTGTCCATGTCAGCATTCCAAAGGAGAGAGACCAGTCAGGGAAAAAAAAAATATTAAGCATCTTAAAATGTGCTAAGGAATCAAATGGTGGAAAACCAGACACACCTGGGAGCCCAGATAAATGTCATAAAACTCTGTAGCCAAATGTCATTTTAAAATGCATTTCAAAGGGACAAGTACATGTCCACAATAGCCAAACTATGGGAAGAGCCCAGGTGTCCATCCACAGATGAATGGATAAAGAAGATGTGGTATATGTATACCATGGAATAGTACTCAGCCATCAGAAAAGTGAAATCTTGCCATTTGCAATGATGTGGATGGAACTAGAGGGTATTATGCTGAGCGAAACAAATCAAGCAGAGAAAGACAAGTATCATACAATTTCATCCATATGTGGAATTTAAGAAACAAAACAGATTAACACGGGGAAGGGAAGGAAAAATAAAATAAGATGAAAATAGAGAGGGAGGCAAACCATTGGAGACTCTTAACCATAGGAAACAAACTGAGGGTTGCTGGGGGGGGAGGTGGATTGGGGGAATGGGGTAATTGAGTGATGGGCATTAAGGAGGGCACTTGATGTAATGAGCACTGGGTATGATATGCAACTGATGAATCACTAAATTCTACCTCTGAAACTAATAATACAATATATGTTAATTAAATTGACTTTAAATAAAAAGATTAAATAAAAAGAACTCCCCCCCCAAAAAAACAACATGAAATCCTAGTCATCAAGTCAGCCTAACAGTCAAATAGGACTGTGAATTCTTAAAATCAAATTATAAACAGTTTATTGGTAAAATATAAACGAACAAACTAAATAAATAAATAAATGGGATAGGTACATATCCTTTCATTGTTGAAACAGTATTCTGTACTTAATTATTATAATAAAATAAATCCTTTTGGCCCTCCGTGTTGTATTTAACGTTAAAGCAAAGGTGCAGGGAAAATGATTTCTTGAACTGTGTTTTAATTCAGTTCTTGGCTTAACATGGACTTTATCTAAAATGCAATTCTGAAAATGCAGGGAGTGTAAAAAGAAAAAAAAAAGCTAAACAGCTGATGGCAATCAAAGGAAAGCACCCAATCTACGGGTTAGATCACAAGTGTAACACTGAGGTCACAGATGACATCAGAAGGAACAGCTCACAGTAGGTGCTCCACCCTCTGCATGAGCAGGACAAGGAGGCCCGGGAGAAACCAACATCTCCCTATCAGAAAGTTAGATATCTTGACCTTCAACGTTAAGCCCTCTATGCTCATCTATGGATTGAGTCCTCACAACAGCTCTATGACGCACGTGCCATTTTTTATTGGTCCCACTTCTGGCCGAAAAGGATGATATACATGGGCTGAGTGGTTTGCCCAAGGGGTGACAGAGTGAAGAGGTGGCAAACCTGGGGTTTTGACCCCAGTACCATGTCTTTAAAATCTAAGCTTTGGGGGGCTCCTGAGTAGCTCAGTCGTTAAGGGACTGACTCTTGGCTTCAGCTCAGGTCATGATCTCATGATCTCATGGTCTCGGGAGATTGAGCCCTCTGTCAGGCTCTGTGCTCAGCGGGGAGTCTGCTTGAGATTCTCTCTCTCTCTCCCTCTCCTTCTGCCACTCCCCTCCATGCTTTCTCTCTCTCTCTAAAAAAATAAATAAATAAAAATTAAAAACAAAATAAAACCTAAGCTTTTAGCCACAGGGCTGTATAGACTTCTTTAAAAAAGATAAAGAAAAGGTTTTATTTATTTAGTTGAGAGAGAGAGAGCACAAGTGGGGGGAGAGGCAGAGGGAGAGGGAATTTCAAGCCAACTCCCTGCTGAGCATGGAGCCCAATGTGGGGCTCGATCTCAGGACCCTGAGATCATGACCTGAGCTGAAATCAAGAATCAGAGGCTTAACCAACTGAGCCACTCATGGGCCCCATGGGCTATACAGACTTCTGTAAGGCACTCTACATCATACAAATTTAGAAAGCAGAGGAAAAAGTCCATATGAAGCGGTGTCCCACAGAATTGGCCCCTGCGGTGACTGCCAGAGCTAGTATATGCCATTTGCAAGCATTGCCAATTGTCTAAAACTTTTTCCCTTCCAAATGTAATGTACTTAGTACTTAAATAGCCCATGTGAGAAGCATCTCTTTAACAGTCATTTTATACCAATTTCACTGTGCTACTGACATCCTGAAAGAATTTTGTGTTGAAAATACAAGTTAATTCAAGCACCCCTACCTGTCCACAGGGGCTGTGCTCCAGGCCAATTCCTCCAGAATCAAGCAGCAGAACTGAACCCTCCCCAACCACCTACTGCCCCAGGGTTTTTAATAAAAGCTTTTCAGTGGGCTGAAAAGCTATTCATGAAAAAAAAAAAAATACAACCACCCTGAATTAGTATAAACCAGTCTACTCTAAACTTGTTTATTAATTTGATATTATGAGACTAATTTTCTGGATAATATTTATTTATTTATTTATTATGTATTTAATATTTACTATATGCCAAGCACTGTTCTGGGCAATCAGGAACACAACAAAGTTCTTGCCTTCCAGCTGCTTAAATTCTTAGTAAGAAGAAACACACTCTAGCAAAACAACAGAAGTTCAGATTTTTAAAAATGCTTTATAAAAATAAACATGATATAAAGAGTAATTGTGTGGAGGGGGCGGTGTTACTTTGGTGAGAATGACATGAAATTACCAAATTAAAAGTCTTCCTTTTGTACCATGTTATTCTTTTTGTTCTAATAGCATTCAAATTAATGACCTAATTATGGCTTAAATAGAAATATTTACAACGTATTCATGGATAAAAGTGTTCACCAACATAGTTAATGAAAACAGAAAAGAGAGAATTGACAGAAGCAACCTTTTTCTGCCAGGCAAACTCCCATTCATTCTTCAAAACCCAGGTCACACTTCACAACTCCATAGCTTTTCCAATAGTCCTCAGACGGGACTCATTATCTGCCCCTCTTTACTGCCTCTGCATTTGTACATGGTTTGCTATATTCATAACCCTGGACTATTATGATTTGTTTCCATTTCTATCTCCCTGATTTGACTGAACTCATTGAGAGAAAAGAACTTTGCATCTTCTCTTTTTATCTCCTTTGTTCCGGTTCAGCTTTTGGCAAGAAGCACATCAATGAATGTGAACTACATTGAACTGTGTTGTTAAAAAGGAATTCCTCTTTTCATATAATTCATACCTCCGGCAAGGCACTAGAAAAACAAACCATGACGGCTCAGTTAAACTTGGTCTCTCCTCCCACCCTGGCGCACTGCCACACTGGGAAAGTGGATTACAGATATTTAGGTATCAGATTTGCCTGTCTTCCTTGCTATTTATCCAATGCAGGAGGCGAAGCTGAACAAAAGGAGAGCATGTACTATTTTTACTCACATTATCTTAATATGCACTCAGAAAATCTCACGATGATTTTCACCACAACTGGTCAGATTCATTTAGTGGCTTCAAATTATTTTTTCTATGCCACTAGCAAAATACCTAGCTAGGCCATTCATTAACCAAGACATCTGAAGGAAAACTGTGGTCACAAAACAATTTTTCACTTAAGTCACTCATGAGGTTAAGTGCAGATTTCCAAACCAAAAGTTCACTTCCAAGATTGGCTTCAGCTACATCACTGACGATTTTTTTAAAAAGAGTTAACACTATTTTACCAATGGTTCTAAAAAGGGCTTTTCAGTACATTGGCACATTCTGGTTCTTTTAACGACCTCGGGGGTACCATTACTGTCCTCATTTTTTAGAAAAGAAATTGAGGTTCAGAGAGACAAGTGAATGTATCAGTGGTTACTCCACAGTCAGTACTGGATGCCAAGTCTTCCAAAGGTTTGGTCCAACGTGCCTTTTTCATCAGACCATGCACCACCACCATAGAAAATGTCCTCAATACAACACGGATGGTCACTAGTTATCTGTCATATTAATGTTACAAGTTGTCCATCTAGCAGGTGGGGACCAGAAGGCTCATCTCAGCTGTGTTCATTCACATGAATCAGAGTGAGCTGAGCACTCATTTAGTCTAGTCTTACCTTTCAGAGCATCCCTGACAGACGACTGCCCTACCTAAACAGCACTCCTCTGTCACTCTCTTCCTTTATTCTGTTTTTATTTTTTTTGCAGGACTTCTTACTTTCTAGAAATAGGATACATAGTAGAATGGTTAATTTTATGTATCAACTTGACTGGTCCACAAAGTGCCCAGACATTTGGTTGAATGTCATTCTGGGGGTGTCTGTGAGGGCTGTTTCAGGATGACACTAACATTTGAATCTATAGATGGAGTAAAGCACATTCCTCATCCAATTGACTGAAGACCTAAACAGAACAAAAGACTTAGGAGAAGGGTACTGCTCCTGCCCAACTGCCTTGAGCTGGAGCAGCGGACTCAACCTGAAACACTGGCTCTGCTTGGACCTCAAGCCTGCCAGCTTGCAGACTAAAACTTACACCATCAGCTCTCCTGTGTCTCCAGCTTGCTGGTGGCACACCTGCAGACTTCTTAGCCTCCGTAATCAGGTGAGCCAATTCCTTATAATAAATTTCTTTATATCTATCTATCTATCTATCTATCTATCTATCTATCTATCTACCTATCTATCATCTATCTATCTATCTATCTATAGAAAGATAGATATAGATAGGTATAGATATAGATATTGATATAGATATATAGGTATATAGTTACATAGTTATATATATATGTAGTTATTTATTTATTGATTGATTTATTATATTTTGTATTATTTTGTATTCAACACTGTTGAAGACAACAGTGTTGTCTTCACTTCCTTTTTTTACAATAATAAAAAGACCTGCCATTTAGTGACTGCTTTCACCAGATGCTTTGCATGTATCTTTTCCATTTAAGCCTGATATTAATCCTACAAGGTAGGTGTTCTTCTCACTCCACTGAAAAAGAAAGGTTAGAAGCTTAGAAAGGTTAAGTAACTTGCCCATCATCTCACACTGAGTAGGTGGAAAAGCTGAAATTCAAATCCAGGACTAACGCCAAAGCCTGAACCACTTAGCTATTGTCCTATGCAACTCCCTTCACAGAAGTATTTGCAAGGAAGGAAGGGAGAGGGAAGGAAGGAATAAGGGAAGAGGGGAGGGGGGAGGGAGGGAGGGAGCCATTAAAAAGAGCATGAAATCAAAGTCATACCCACTTGCCCTCTATCCAACCCGGGATGAATAATACCATGACAACTTGTAGGCATATGAAGCCCAATCCCCGAAACACAACCAAAAGAACATCTCAGCTGTCACTCAGAGCCCTGCATCTTACCAGTTAACTGACAGTCCCATAAATATCACATTCATTACATTTCTTCTCTGCTCAAAAGCTATAAGGGACCAGGAGAAGACACTATAGCTGTCTTCAAATATTTAAAGGACTGTCATACAAAGGATAGATTAGTAGGGTTCTGTATGTCCACAAGGAAACAGATTTCACCTCAACTCAAGAAAGAAGTAACAGTCAAGATTTCCAAAGACCCCTGCCTCGGGAAACAGTGAGATCTCTGTCAATGAAAGCAGATGCAAGTCAACCCTCAAGGGCATTACTGACAGGTCTCAACCATCCTCTCAACTGATGGAACTACACGGCTCTCTAAGCACCTTCCCATTTGAAATTCTGAGATTATTTCTTCCTTCCCCCACCTACCAAATTAAACCTGAACTATTCATGGTACTCTTCAAAGCTTTCCATAATTCAAGTCCACTTGACCCGTCCCTATTTATTTCACACTTCATTCTAATAAAATTACCCTCTTCTTCCCCCAAAATGGTCCCATCTCTGAGACTTTCGACTCAATTTTTATCCCCCCTTCTGCCCCCCGCCATTTGTTTCCACCTATCCTCTCCAAACTTTACTTACCCCTATGCAAAATACCTAAAATAGATTTTACTTCCTTAAAAAATATATGGTCCTTTTAAAATACTTTTATATAGAGTTTGCTCTAAAATTTATTTGTTTAATTACCTGGTTATTTCCTGATTTTTCTAAGATAATACAGGCTCAAGAGATGCTCTTTCACCTGAACATCTTTATTTAAAAACAAAACTTTCTCAACTTTAGAAGCCAGTGTATTGCATTCACATTTATTTTCACGTCTGTGTATAGTACTACGTGATTTGGGTGTATGTTCACTTTGGTTGCTAGGTGATTTTCTGAAAAACGCAACCAATCATTTCTGTAATTCCAACTCATCCATAACAAACAGATTCTGACATTTTGCAATTTCTAAGGCTGAGACACCTACTCAATCTGACACCAACAGTCAGGGCTGCAGGTATAGAAATAAGATGTTTAATACAAAATTCTTAGACAAGAAGGAAGGTATCAGTCAGACAAGACTAAGCATTCCTACAGGGGACAGACTACCAAAATCTATAGCGGGGCTCACAGCTGTAAAGTATTTGATTTAAAAAAAAACCCATACATTACAAGTGCTTTTAAAAATGAGGATACTTGAGGGGCTCCTGGGGGGCTCAGTCAGTTAAGCCTCTGCCTTTGGTTCAGGTCATGATCTCAGGGTCCTGGGATCGAGCCCGCATTGGACTCCCTGCTCGGCGGGGAACCTGCTTCTCCCTCTCCCTCTACCCCCCCTCCCTCCACCCCTGCTGCTTGTGCGTGCTCTTTCTCACTCTCGCTCATGGCTCTCTATATCAAATAAATAAATAAAATCTTTCAAAAAATGAGGACATTTAAAAACTTATTTAAGGAAGGACTATGATCTCTTACTACCAGAGAAGTCACAGGCTAAGAATGATAAAATTTGTTGGAGGTCCACAGACAAGGTGTCAAAATCCTTCTACAATGTCTTATCAAGTGCGGAGGGGAGGAGGACTACAAGAACTGGAAGTCTGTTGCTAGGAGAATCTCATCCCCTTACCCTCAGGAAATCCTGTCATTTTATATACACAGGTATAACATACTTTGCAAGTGTTCAATGATTATTTTCTGAATGACTGATCCTGCTTTGTGTCTCTCTGAATTCCCGAAAACATGAACTGTAATGCTTCACATCAAGGAAAAAAAACCCAGAAATCAGCTTTCTGCCTTTTTTATGATAAAAACTTCTTTCTGTTAACACAGTCTTTCTGAACCTTCTCCACAGGACTGTGACCCTCTCGCCTTGAGTCTAAAACAAGCCGCGTCCAAATATTCAACAAATAGCTGTTGATAATGTAAGACACTCTATTGCATTCTGTATGTTATTTTCTCTTTGAAATGAAGACATTAAGGAAACAGGAAATGGAAAATAGGTTGGCAACTGACAGTCCTTAGGTGCCTGAGATGTCCCAGGCCTGTCATCCATGGGCCAGCGGTTCATCCTCACATCCCTGCATGCTTATTTTGACTATTATGCTGCTTTTGCCAATGAAGAAACTAGGGCTTAGAGAGGTTAATGCAGTAGTGCCCCCTCACCCATGGGCCTCCCTTATCCCGTGGGCATCGCGGTCTAAAAGTAGGTGATCCCCCCTAAGGTACCATCAGAAGGACAAGAGCAGCCTAATGCTTCATCACAGTGCCTACATCATTCCCCTCACTTCATCTCATCATGCCAGCATTTTATTATCTCACATCTTCACAAGGAGAAGAAGGTGAGTAGGGGACTCTAAGGTAATTTTGAGAGAGGAAGAGAGACCACACTGATGGAACTTTTATGACAGTGTATTGTTATAATTATTCTATTTTATTAGTAGTTCTTGTTGTTAATCTCTCACTGTGCCTAATTTACAAATTAAATTTTATCATAGGTATTCACATATAGGGAAAAAACTTCGTATATAGAGCGTTCGGTACCATCCGTTGATTTCAGGCACCCACTGGGGGTCTTGGAACGCATCCCCCGCAGATAAGGGGGTGCTGCTGTAGGCCTAAGTTTGCGTGGCTAGGTAGCAAGCGAGGGAAGATTTCACTGCAAGAGATGTTTGACCACAAAACCTGTGTGCTGTATTCCAAGCCACAGTGGTCTCCCAAAGTAATAAGGAAAACGGGGGGGGGGGGGGGGAGAAAGTTCCGTATGGGAAGGAAAAGGTATTCTGATGAAAATGTTTTTCTTTATTCTCTTAAACCTCAAGCTGGAAAGCAATTCATATCATCTTCTGATGTCTCCTTTGAGCACGTTTACCCAGACTCAGGGACCTATGATGTGTCTAATGCCTTATACCTGAGAGACAATTCTTTGCTTGCTCTGTGCTTCTGTGAAATGTTATGGAATTCTTGGAGGGAAGAAGTAAGGGGAAACAGGACCATAATTACATCACAGCTTTTCTGTCACACACCTGTAACAGATCAGGATTTCTCAACCTTTTTTTTTTTTTAATTAATTAATTTTTTCTTCCTCAAGTCACCAGTTTATTGAGCAAGCTGAACTTGAACTTCTCAACCTTTTTCTTAATAAGTTAATAAATAAAATTACTTAACATCACTTTTTAAAAACAGTGGGGTTTTTTAATGGGGGAGGGGCAGAGGGAGAGAGAGAATCTCCAGCAGGATCCACACCCAGTGCAGAGCCCAACACGGGGCTCAATCTGATAACCCTGAGATCATGACCTGAGCTGAAATCAAGAGTCAGAGGTTTCACACCCTGAGCCACCCAGGCACCCCTCAAAACAGGGGTTTTATTTAATACGCCAAAAAACTGAAGAACATACAACAGCATATAGCTAGGTCTCTGTCATTTAGAAATGGTTTCAACCACTCCTTCTATTCCTCCTCATTCTGATTTTGCCTTTTGAAATCTTATCTTTGAATCTGACATTCTACCTTTTCCCCAACAAGGATTCAGGGTGTGGCTATCTATTTATGCTCCTCAGGACTCTTTATGTTCTTTTTGATCCCTTCTCAAATCTACATATTCTCTTTTTCGTAGTCTCCCAATCTCTTCTCTTGTTTTGAATATTTCTATGACTTTAATAATATTGTTTATTTTATAGTCTTTATGTAATCATTCCACAATTGAAATCCATGGGATTCTGAGACCACCCTTCTGTGTCTTCTGATTCTTACTCATGGCACATGGTTTACTTCTGTGTTTCAAAAGTTTGGATTACGAGCTCTTTCTTGACATTGCTTTATCCGTGGCTATCTTTAGAATTTGAGTTATTTGTTGTGCCTCAAACGTGATTTTGTGTTTGTATCTGTCAGGCACCCTACTTTTACCAACTCTGAGCAATTTTTATAGTAATCTCTTGAATGGAAGAATCCCAGAGCACTTGAAGAGGGTAAATCTGAATGCTTAATTTGAACATAGTATAGGCCCATGGTTATGAATTCTCAAGATGTTTTCCCTCATTCACAGCACAGGGTAGACAGAGACCCTTCCTCAAACTCTCCCTGTGCATATGAGCGGAGATATTTTAGTCCACCCTGGTGCCATTGCTGGCACACTCTATCAGCTGTCTAGATAATAGTCATTATAACAATAAAGAAAAGAAAGGAAAAGGAGGAAGGGGATGTGAAGCAGAAGAAGAAGGAAAAGGAGAGGGAAACATCTACCAAGCGTGTCTGGGAGCCAGGCACCCGTCTAAGTACTTTAATGCGTGATTTCCAGCCCAGAACCTAATTCCAATGTCCAGTTTATGAATGAACCCAATCCCTCCCCTCTCACTTCTAAGAGTCCAGATCTAGCCAGCATTAACCTTCAAGCCCCACCCATTCCCCTTTGCTGTCACTGATCTTCTGACTCCTGCCTTAACCAAAATTCAGATCCCCAGCAGTCCCACTCTTGTTGAACTGAACTCCTAGTCCTGCCTGAGCTTGGTAGATCTAAGACCCAGAATAACCGGTGGAAAAGGTGGTAAAACTTCAAATTTATCTCTTAACTGTGAGCCAAGAAACCATAAAACTATTAACAGGAAATAAGCAAACCTAGGAAGTAAAAATATACCTTCAGAATAATCATGTGTCCTGGCTGTTTTCAACCATAATGATGATACGTAAATGCAGACCTGACTCCTCTCTAAGGATGCTGAGGGTCTGCCAGACTATATTAGTTGAGTGAGGGTAGAATCCTGCCTACCGTGATCACCAGTTAATTCCCAGTGCCTAACACAGTGCTCAGCACTAAGGGGTAATCACCAAACTTCCTCTATGCATTTATTGTTAAATGAATAACATAAAAGATTGGCCTATGATTATATTGATTCATGCAAACTATACATTGTAGTATCAGTAGCCAATACTCCTGTAGCACTCACTATGTTCTAGGCACTCGACACATGTTAACTAATTTAATCTCGCAACCAACTTTTGGGAGTTGCCATGTTTCAGATTTAAAAAAAAACGTCAAATGGGATAGCTAGTATGAGAAGCAGCATCCACTGAAGGTTTCCATGGGAGAGCATATCTATGCAATCCTTACTGGAAATGCCAACATAGAGCAGCTGTTCTCAGGAAAGAAATAAATTACTCGGTTCATCAAATGATTCTGTTCCAGCACATTCAAAAATAAGAAACAGCAATCTTTTTCTGAAGAGGGCAGGATAGGAAATGTTTTAGTCTTTGCAGGTCATAGGATACCTGTTGCATCTGCTCAGCTCGGGTTTTGTGGGAAAGCAGCTACAGACAATATGTAAAGGATCAAGCACAGCTATGTTCCAATAAAACTTTATCTAAGAAAACAAGACTGTACATGGCCTGTGAGACATAGTTTGCCAATCCTCAAAAGAATAACTTGTGCTCATTTCATTTTTTTCCTAGGAGAAAAAGACCCTCACCTTATCTCCTCATTGTAGACAACCAAAAAAAAAAAAGAAAAAATTATTTTATTAAAAAAAAAAAAAGCAAAGCGGGTCAGAGGTCTTAATTGAAAAACCACAAAGAGGGAAAAAAAACAAACTCTGTGCAACTTTTCCTAACTGTTTCATAATCTTTTTCAATCGGGTTCTGCATTCTTGTGCAAAACACCAAAAATAACTGAAGAAAGCTGTTTGGACAACAAAGGAGAAATAGCCGTTGAGGCAAACATGCCAGTATTATGCTCAAAGGCAAATACCACTTTTGTTTGTGAGTTTGTTTTGGATTATTGAAGAAACATGTACAGTTGATTGAAAGCAAGTAACTCTTTAGCTGTACAGCAACTTCTGTTAAGGTTCTTAGCTCTTTACATTTAAACCAAAATTCTAAATTATGTGAAATATGTCTGATTGTATCTGAACGACTATAAATGTCGACTCCTGGACCAAAAATTGTAGACTGTAAACAAAACAAGGAGCAGCGGAGTTCACTGAGAATCACAGGACTAACGCATTTGGAAGAGGGAATGTGGCAAGTGGTACATCACAACTTGGGTGGGGAAGGCCTTCTTGTTGCCTTCGGGCCCTGTGAACATTCTTCCCCAATCTCCTGGGAGCCCTAACTCTTGCTTGGATTGTCGCCACTGTTGACAACTTACTTTTTAAGACAATTCTCCCCCACAGCCAGTGCCCTGGGATCATGACTGGAGCTGAAGGCAGACATTTAACCAACTAAGACAGCCAGGTGCCCCTATAATCGTGTTTAGTGAGTAAAGCAAATGTACTGCTGAAGTTATTATATTTATAATAATTATTATTTTAACAGCCAGGGTTTGTCTAGATTTTCCCATTGTATGAATTTATTTGCTCAGCATCCCGTCTTGTACGTCAGACCTTCTCTACATGTTCAATTTCCTTTAGAGAAGATCTGTGTTGGGTGTTCATCACAGTTATCAAAGCACATGTCCAAGTGATTCCTACTTTTTCATTGTCCATTTTCCTGTATTTCATTCGCTTCACGTGATCTTTCATTTTAAAGGGCAGGAGGAAGGTGAATCAGGGAAAAAATAAAGAACTTAGGATATTTAGGAATATCAAGCTATAGCTAAATTCTGTGGCCAACTCTAATCCATGGATAGAAGATAGATTTCACCTTGAGTGCCATTTTTAAAGCACCACATGGTGAAGAATGCTAAGCCAAAACTCAGCTGAGAACTTACATGTAAAATCCTCCAGAAAAATATTTACAAATCTGTTTTTTTTTTTTAAAGAAATAGGAAAGATAAATCAGAAACTAATGAGTTTGGTTATTTAGAAGGGGTGAGTAAAACTAGGTAGATGAAACAAGGAAAGTGATACTTCTCTTGAGTATTACCCCTTTGTATAATTTTTTTGTTCTTGGAACCACATTAATGTTTATGCATTCATAAATTAATCCAGCTGTATTAAAAATGAATGACAAAACCACAATGAATAGGGAAGAAAAGAACTAACCCAAGATCCTTTTGAACACAGATGTTTTATTATACACCCACACTAAAGGCATATAGTGAACTCTAATAGATTTTTTTACTGTGTGTATAGGTTTGAAATTCTAAAACTACTTTTATGATTGAGCATGTAAGCAGATATATTTAAGATATTGGGAGCCATGTTTCCAAAGGCTCTTGCAAAAGGGTTATAAATATGGAAAGAGAGGGGTAAGAATGAATTCTGTGATACGGGTCTGAGGCAGATATAAGATACAACAAGAGAGATGATAGATGATAGACAAATAGACAGAGGTGTAGGTGTGGTGCAAGAGAAATGACCTGAAAACGAACAACCTTTAGACTGACAACAGGCTTGTCAAAAACAAGAGCCAGAAGAGAGTGACACATCTTTTAAATGGCTAGAGACAACAACGCTCAACCTGGCACCCAGCTAATCTTTCAACACCAAGGGGGGTTGGTGAAGATATTTTTGGTATGAATAAAATTGAGTTTATCAACACAGATCTTCTCTAAAGGAAACTGAACATGTAGAGAAGGTCTGACATACAAGATGGAATGCTGAGCAAATAAATTCATACACATGGGAAAATCTAGACAAACCCTGGCTGTTAAAATAATAATTATTATAAATATAATAACTTTATGAGTTATTATATTTATGAGTTTATATATATATATGAGTTTATAAAAAATAAACTAAATGTATTTGCCATGAATTATGTAAAATACAGGAGATGGATAATTGAAGGTAATGTATACAAAATTCTATGGATTTTTTTTTTTCCAATACCTTTTAGTTCAGTGCGGGGGGGAATGCATTTTTAAAAAACTGACCAATTCTAAATAAATCAGGCATACAGGAGGGAAAACACAGGGAAAAATGTACAGTAATAGAAAGCACACAACAAGGAGCAAACCCAAACTTTTCAGTAACTTCAACAAATCTAAGTAGACTAAAGTCACCAATCAAAAAACAGAGATTGTAAGAAATAATATTATAAATCTAACTAAATGCTCTTCACAAGATTACTCACCTTAAACCTGAGGACACAAATAGGGTGAAAGTTAAAGGATAGAGAATCAATGTATTATGTGACTACTAAAGAAAATTAAGCCGGTACTGCTATATTAATATTAAACAAAACTGTCTTCAAGTCAAATATTCAATTACTAAAAATAAAGAGAACCATTACAAAAGAAAAAGTCCCTGAGAAAATACAACTTTTATTTTACATGTACCTCGCCCATTATTTAAAGGAAAATTACCGGGGTTACAAAGAGAAACGGACAAATCATACATTAGAGAAAGAGATTAAAATTTTTCTCATTGCCCACATTTAAACAATAAAATAAGTCTCCACAAATTTTTTAAAAATATTCCAATCACAATGCAATTTGCTAAACACCAAAAACAAATAAATATCTTTTTTAAAACTCTCCATAAGTTTAGAAATTAAATAATACAATCCTGGGGCACCTGGGTGGCTCAGTCACTTGAGTGTCCAACTCTTGATTGTGGCTCAGGTCATGATCTCAGGGTTGTGGGTTTGAGCCCCGTGACAGGTTCCACACTCAGGGCAGAGTCTGCTTGATATTCTCTCTCCCTCTCCCTCTACCCCTCCCCTTGCTCATATACTCTCTAAATAAATAAATAAATAAATAAATAAAATCTAGAAAAAAGGAAATTAAATAATACATTTCTAAGTAACTTGTGGATCAAAATAGAAAGCCTACTGGAAATTAGAAAATAGTATGTGCTACATAATGCTAATAATAAATCTCAAAATCTACATGATACAGCTAAAGCAGTACTTGGATATTTTAGTCTTAAAAATGGATATAACAAAAAGGAGAATCATTGAAAATTAATGAGATAAGGATCCAATTCAGGAAATGTGAAATTATAACTATGGCAAATGCTGTGAAGGAAAATCAGTTGTTATATGAGAGCCTGTAAAGGAGGACAGTAGTCAGGAAAGTGTTTCAAAGAAAGCCTTGCAGGTAAAAGAGGAGGTATTTACGCAGAGTGGGTGATGAGGGGAGTGTCTCATGCAGACAATGCAGCGGAGAGAGACCAGATCTTTAAAGGATCTGAAAGAGCCAGCGGGGCTAGAAAGCAGTGAGCTGTTTGATAAGGAAGGAGAGGAAGGGACAGGTAAATTCCAAGGGTAGGCAGGGCTTGAAGGTCCAAGAGCAGTGGGAAGCTATTGAACGGGTTCTAAGGTGTGTGTAAGGTCAGATTTGTTTTGAAAAGATTCTTCAAGCTTCTCAGTAGAAAACAAATTGAGATTTTGCTAAATAATCCTGTATACCAGAAAAGAAATGGCAGCTTTGCTGAGTATTGGCAATAGACATGGAAAGAAATGAACAGACTCTGTCCAGTATTTCAGTAGAAAATAAATCCAAGAGAACTTGGCAAGGTACTGAAGATGGAGAGGAAGGGAGACAAAAGTAGTGGCAGCGGGTATGAGGAGGGAAGGAATGTCATGATGGGGCCAATGGCCAGGTATGTGTGTATTGCTTGTGTTATTAAAACAACTCAACCCCCAAATGAGCAAATAAAAAAAAAAAAATCTGACCTTCTTCAGGTGGAGATGGTTTATTCCCATTTCCTTTATCCACAGCCTTGACTCTGGGTTTTGGTTCCTTTCTTTTTTCCAAATCTTTAACTGGAAGAAAAGGAGAAACATAGCAACATGTCGTGTTAAAGTCTAAAAGAAAATATTCAATGATTTTTACTAAAACCCTTGCAAGTATCGAGAGTATTAGGTAGAAATTAGCTCCATGGTAGAATTCCATTCCCAAAGACTGGAAATGCTATTTTATTTCACCTCCTCGTGGGAAGGTGTGGAAAACACTTAAGGAATTCTTTTGGTCGAGTATTCACTATGGGCAGATGTATCAAATAAATTCAACCTGCTATAAAATCAGCATGATTACCCCCTTTTCCTACATGAGGGAAGGAAAGACCAGGAGGCTAAGTAATTAAAACATATTTCATAAAACCAGAAAGTATTGGCCTAGGATTCAAGCCATATCTTCTGGTCTCTGAACAAGGCCAATGAGTTGGCCCCTGTTCTAGAAAGATCTTGGCCACAAATATCTTCATTTGGAGTTGGTCTGTCTGCAATAGAAGGTGAAGAATCCAAAATAATTTCCTTCCAAACTTAAAAAAAAAAAGCTTCCCTACTAATAAGTAGTAGTATTTCTTTGTCAGTTTCAGTATGAACTATTCAGGGGCCCAGAATTAATATACCCATACCAATCTACTCCTTCATGCCTTCACTCTCCACTGCTTATACTCCATAGCAGTTTCCTGCTATTGCTTGGCACCTTAACTTGTCTGCGTCAGCTCAGACCACCGCCAATGGCAATGGTTTCTGCACAAATAAAACACCCATGAAAAGGCAGAAGGGATCCTCTGGTGAGCTATCGCATTTAATTGTTGCATTCACTTAATGGAAATCAGCAGATTTATTGCAGGGTGGGCTATGTAGGGGAAGGAATGATTTCCTCTGAACCTTCCTTCCTGCCTTCTCTAGGGTGTTATTCCATTAACCCTGTCTCTATCATCCCCCCCTCCTCTTCTTTCTACTGATTTCCATCCCTCTGCTGAAGGGGTTTGAGACTTGCCAGTTGCCAAGGTCATGTTGCTCTAGTTCTGTTATTTGTTTCCCTAGAAACCATCCTTGGCTTTCTGGTACCTAGAGGTTAAATTCCAAAATTAAAATAATAATAATAATAATAATAATAATAATAATAAAATGCCTTGATCCTGCTGTTCCCACTGACCCTCTAACTTTCTAAATCCATTTTTTTCAGACCTCACTCTCTGACTTCTTTACAAGCCTTAACCACTTTGGAACACCCCCTTCTTTAAATTCTTTTCTTTGTCAGTTTTACCAAGGCATTATCCTGGATTTTCTTGTATTCCTCTGACCCGTCCTTTATATTCTCATTTTTTGGATCCTTTTTCTGCTTCCATTCCTGAAACATGATCATATACTAAATTTGCCCTGTATCTCTGCACACCCCGCCTATAATTTTATTGCCCCACAATTTTAATGCTCACCCTTCTGTGGATAATTTCCAAATATATATCTTCAACCCCACCCACCCATAGGTCATGGCCTCAAGTTGCTTACATCCTGTAAAAGAAATCTGCAATTTTAATATGAGAACAAATGTGCTGAGTGTTCATAGAAGCAGAAATAGATCTGGCAAAGAATAATTCCAGAGGTGGAGACTTAGGGAAACCTCACAGGGAAGGTGACATTTGAGCCAGACTTGAAAGATGAGCAAGATTTTGCAGGCAGAGATTAGCAAAATGTCATTCCAGAGAGGAAAATGGAGGCCAAAAAGAAAATTTGCCAAAAGAGGGCCATAAACCATTCTGATATTATATACATATATAATATATAACAGTCACTTTCAATTGTGCCCCTACGTTACATATAACATGCAACACATATGTCAATGTCACACCAAGCTGCTTGTCTTCCTCATGCAGGAGGCAAACTAAACCGGAAAACAGACTGTCATAAGCAAAGTGGCATTAATCATGACAACAGCAACCATGTCCTACTATGTGCTGAAGTGCATTAACCCACAGTAATAGGCATATATCATTACCCCCACTTGCAGATGAGAAAACTTGAGGCCATGCTTGATTTGCTTGGCCAAATACACACACCAGATCAGACATGCCTTTCTATCTTCAAAATCCAAAAGCATTGTTTCTCATGCTTCCCTGTGTATCAGAAGATGGACTTATGAGGACTTCAAATCTCTACACTAACTGCAAACTTAGGTGCACAGCATTTGTATGGATCATCATTTTCCTGGACCCAACCGTGGAAGTTTTCCAGGGAGGGGAAACCAGACTTTAGCTCCATCTCACAAGGAGCAAAATGAAAAAGAAAACCATCCAAAGTTCTTTTAGTATCACTGTTGCAAACTTTTACTTGGAAAGAACAAATCCGTGACAATAATAATGATGTAGCTAAAAAATATATCTGCTTACATATAAGTTATCCAACTTACCAGTTAGACTGTCTCAATAAGATAATTTCAGCAGAGCTAAGCAAGCTGAAAACAACTGCATTTCCTTTGAAGTGTTTTCAGTAACTAGCTATTGGCAAAGATTTTTCAGGTTACCTGTTTGTTAGGATGCTCAGTCAATGGACTATCTGGAATAATCAATTGCAATGACTTCAGTCTAAAGTAAAATGTCTCCAGGTCCTTTCACTGCTTCTCATAAACTTTAAGAAGAGTTATTTCGCTTACTCATGTTGAAATGTCAGAGGCCAGAAACGCAAGTATAGTGCCAATAAAGGCAGACAGAAGCTGATTTATATTGGAAGTAACATAAAAAACCTTTTCCAGAGCTTCCAGATAATGTGAATCTCAAAAGAATGTCATGTTTAAAACATCTGCATGAACTACTAACAGGTGGATTTACCAAATGTCTTTGTTCAGAAATTTTAAGAGGTAGCAGGTTAACCAAGTTGGGGGCTTTGTAATTAAAAAAAAAAAATCACAAAATATATGTCATAAAACATTACTTAGAAGAGGAAGAAAAAAAAAGGAGAGAGGGGCAGAAAATCCAGCTGGAACACTGCTACAACACACAGTTCTAGATTCATGGATAAATCCCACAGCCTCCCAGATTTGTGGATTAATCTAATGGCAGGATTTGAAAAGCTATTGTTATTTGAAACGATGTCCAGAATTTGCCTCAAAATTAGGGCAGAGTGGGGGGTGAGGATAGTATATGAAATAAGATTGGCCATGAATAGCTCATTGTTGAAATGACTGATGGATACTTAGGGGTTTATTATACTATCTTGCTGATTTTTTAAAATATGTTTAAAATTATCCCTTAAAAATTGGAATTTTTAAAGAGTCTATATTAACAATGAAGTAAACAGAAAGTTAACCAGGACAGGCCTCTTCTGTTTGCTTTCACAATACATAAAAAAAAAAAAAAAAAAAAAAACCTTTGCCGTCCATATATGAATGACCACTCCCAGGAAGAGGTAGTTGCTGGGGTCTCTGCTCACGAGAATATAAGGTCCATGGGGGCAGTGGCTTGTTATGTTCCCAGTGCCTAAAATAAGGCCTGACACTTAGCAGCCATGCAATATATATTTGTTAAATGGAAAAAAAAGAATAAATGAATGAATATCTATCTCCTGAAAGACAGAAGAAGCACAGCCTGTAAGAACAACTTTTAAATTTAATATAGGAAAGGCATTCTAATGACATAGATTGGGCTGCCTCAAAGCTTTCTCCATTGCTTAGAATATCTTGGCATGCCCTGCCTTTCCCTGTCTGCCCAACTTGCTATTTGAGAAGTGGCTCAAATATGAAGCCATCCCCCATCCATTCTTATCCCAGCCCATTATTGGGACAGAGAGAGCATCTCCCTTCATAGAGGCCGGAACATATCTCTCTCCCTAACACTTACCATGTTCACAGAGCTCTTGGTCATGGGACCTGGCACATAATAGGCCGATGATAAAAGTCAACTGATTCATTATTAAAAAGAGTTAAATTCCGTGTTGTATAGATTGTTTACGTAGAGGCTAGACTGGCATTTGCTAGGGATACTATAAAGCAGGTGTAGGCATCACCCACTGAATGACTCGTAAGTATTCATTGAGCACCTATTAGGTACCGGGCAGATGATGAGACGTCTGGGTAAGGTTCCGAGGACAGTGTGAAGGAGAGCATTTGAGACGTAAAACTTAGAGGATTTAAACAGGCATGCAGTGCAACAGGTTAAGGGAGGAGCAGAAGTGTATTAGTGATAGAAGGAACTCATGGATGATTTCACTAAATATCTTTCAAGATGTCTTCATCCAAACAATCCAATTTTAACCTGTTACAATATTTACCACAGATTCAAACTCAGAGCTGGAACAGAGTCCCATGGTAGCACTTTAAGAACTGTAAATACGTACTTCTGAATTGACCTTGGGCTGGCTTGCTTTCTTTGTCTTTGTTGTATGCAATAATTTGAACTGTGTAGTTCTGGTCTGGCATAAGACCTTGAATAATTGCTTTAGTTGCAGTGTTCTGGAGATTCAACTGATTGGTTTTGCCACCTATAATAAAACAAAAAGATAAATCAGCACTAAGAAACAGGTTAACTGGATACATTAAGAAAATTTATTAATCAGCAATCAAGATTTTAAAAGGTGAAAACACTTAAATATATACCTAATGGTGCATAGGCACGTAGCACTTAAATTTAACATTGTTCTTTATCATTCTTGGTTGTACTCTTTGCATTAGATAACTTGTCTAATTTAGACAAAACACATTTACAAAAATCTTTCATCATAAGGCATTATTGCTTTTATACACTAGGGAAAGACATAGTACAGGATTAGAAGACAGTAAGCCCTCAACATCAGAGACAGTCTTCAAGGAAAGAATTCCACTTAAAAGTGAAGGGAAAGATAAAGGCAGACTGAGTGCCATTATCTACGCTGGAATTTTTGCTATGGTCTCTCTAAACTGAGTCAAAGCATCCCTAAAGCATTAGCAATGTAATTATATTAAGCCTGAGCGTAACTGGCTCAGGATGTTGACAGAACCAGTCACTGCCCGGCTACTTAAACGTTAGCTTGCATCGTGAAAAGATTTCAAACCTCCATTATCTCTCCATCAAATTAGACTGACATCTAAGGCTTTTGTGGAAATACTGTTGGTTAAATATTCAACTTTTAGGCGAAATTCCAAATATGCCTTTCTTTTCTAATTTCTGGCAGTAGGTACTAAGTCTGAGAAAGGAGAAATTTAAAGCTTCCGCCCTGCTAGCCCTAACAGCAAAAAGGATCTGAAATTTGCTGAATGAATTAAACATAACACAGATTACAATATATTGTAATCATAGTCTCATAAAATTAATGATGTTATGTCTGGAATTTGATGCTGCTATCATCCATGCTGCCTGCTACTAGAAGGCAGAACTGAGCCTTTTTCTTGCCAAATGCATTTATGTCCAAGATATTAAACCCAGTTTCACAAACGTCTATTATTTAAAGCTCATCTACTACAAAGTGCACCACATAAATCTTTCTTGATGTGTGTTTCACTAAGAAAAAAAAAGTTTCTTAGAATACTCTGTATTAGAATCCCTGAGAGGCATAGGTGTATTATTTTACTAAAGGCTTTGAGAATTCTGCAATGAAACTCTTTAAAATAGGACTTCTTGGGTGCCTGGGTGGCTCAGATGCTTAAGTGTCTGTCTTCGGCTCAGGTCATGATCCTGGAGTCCTGGGATCGAGTCCCGCATCGGGCTCCCTGCTCCTTGGGAGCCTGCTTCTCCCTCTGCCTCTCTCTCTCTGTCTGTCTCTCATGAATAAATAAAATCTTTAAAAAAAATAGGACTTCTTAAATTTCTTTGACCATTAAACCATTTAAATGGTTGTATAATAGTTATGAGCATCTTGCAGATTACCATGGAACGCGCTTTGGGAAAGACTGGTATAAACTGTATTTGGAACACGTCTTGCAGTGCTAAAATGTCTACATTTTGTGTCTGGATGCATTTATTACTTTTTTGTTCACTCTATTTTATGTTTGATCAAGTAGATAACAGAGTGTCAACACCGTCTTATTGGCTTGGGTCACTGTAGTAAGGACACTGAGTCACTGGAAAAAATATAACCAGTATTCATGAAGAAATAATTTGCTTTCACCCTCAATTTTTATTTTGTCTCTGGAGGTGTTTAAGTAAGAGCTGGAGGTTTGCTTTGTGGGTGTGCTGTGGCAGAGAGGATTGAAGAATCTGGCTGAGATTTGGGTCAGAGGCTACACAAGTCACTTCTAAGACTCCCTGATTCTTTAATGCCACCTACATGGTATACTGAATAGTTTAGTATTATCAGTAATTAATCAGGGAAAGTTAAAACACCAATTACCTGGAGGAAAAAGAATAAACTTTCAAGATCAGATATGGGGAATTCTCAGAGGTACCACAAATTGGAAACTCGTATTTTGACCTTTAAAGTCATAATGATGTTCAAGAATCTCTTTTTTTTTTCTTCCAAGCTTTTATTTAAATTCAAGTTAGTCAACATACAGTGTAGTATTGATTACAGGAGTAGAATTTAATGATTCATTGCTTACATATAACACCCAGTGTTCATCACAACAAGTGCCCTCCTTAATGCCCATCACCCATCTGGCCCATCCCCCCACCCACCTCCCCTCCAGCAACCCTCAGTTCGTTCTCTACAGTTAAGAGTCTCTTATGGGTTGCTTCCTTCTCTGTTTTTATCTCATTTTTTCTTCCCTTCTTCTATGTTCATTTGTTTTGTTTTTTAAATTCCATATATGAGTAAAATCATATGGTATTTATCTTTCTCTGACTGACTTATTTTGCTTAGCATAATACACTCTAGTTCCATCCACGTTGCTGCAAATGCCAAGATTTCATTCCTTTTGATGGCTGACTAATATTCCATATTATCTATGTATACGTATATATGTATATACGTGTGTGTGTATATATATGTATATATTTTTGTATATATGCCACATCTTTTTCCATTCATCAGCTGATGGACATTTGAGCTCTCTTTCCATAATTTCGCTATTGTTGATAGTGCTGATATAAAACACTGGGGTGCATGTGCCCTTTTGAATCAGTATTTTTTTATCCTCTGGATAAATACCTCATAGTGCAATTGATGGGTCATAGGGTATTTCTATTTTTAACCTTTTGAGGAAGTTCCATACTATGTTCCACAGTGGCTGTACCAGTTTGCATTCCCACCAACAGTGTAAGTGTGTTCCCTTTTCTCTGCATCTTTGCCAACATATTTTATTTCCTGAGTTCTTAATGTTAGCCATTCTGACAGGTGTGAGGTGGTATCTCATTGTGGTTTTGATTTGTATTTCCCTGATGCAGAGTAATGTTGAGCATTTTTTCGTGTATCTCCTGGCCATTTGTATGTCTTCTTTGGAGAAATGTCTGTTCATGTCTTCTGCCCATTTCTTAACTAGATTATTTTTTGCCTGTTGAGTTTGATATGTTCTTTATAGATTTTGGATACTAGCCCTTTATCTGATATGTAATTTGCAAATATCTTCTCCCATTCCTTAGGTTGCCTTTTAGTTTTTTGATTGTTTCCTTCACTGTGCAGAAGATTTTTACCTTGATGAAGTCCCAATAGTTCATTTTTGCTTTTGTTTCCCTTGCCTCTGCAGGTGTGCCTAGCAAGAAGTTGCTGCGGCCAAGGTCAAAGAGGTTGCTGCCTGTGTTCTCCTCTAGGATTTTGATTGTTTCCTGTTTCACATTTAGGTCTTTCATCCATTTTGGATTTATTTTTCTGTATGGCGTAAGAAAATGGTCTAGTTTCATTCTTCTGCATGTCGCTGTCCAGTTTTCCCAACATCATTTGTTGAAGAGATTGTCTTTTTACCATTGGATGTTCTTTCCTGCTTTGTCGAAGATTAGTTGACCATAGAGTTGTGGGTCCATTGTGTTCTCTATTCTGTTCCATTGAACTATGTGTCTGTTTTTGTGCCAGTACCATAGTGTCTTGATCATTACATCTTTGTAATACAGCTTCAAGTCTGGAATTATGATGCCCCCAGCTTCGGTTTTCTTTTTCAACATTCCTCTGGCTATTCGGGGTCTTGTCTGTTTCCACACAAATTTTAGAACAGTTTGTTCTAGCTCTGTGAAAAATGATGGTGGTATTTTGATAGGGATTGCCCTGAATGCATAGATTGCTTTGGGTAGTATAGACAATTTAATAATATTTGTTCTTACAATCCATAAGCAAGGGATGATTTTCCATTTCTTTGTGTCTTCTTCTTCAATTTCTTTCATAAGTGTTCTATAGTTTTCAGTACAGATCTTTTACCTCTTTGGTTAGGTTTATTCTTAGATATCTTATGCTTTCTGATGCAGTTGTAAATGGGATCAATTCCTTGATTTCTCTTTCTGCTGCCTCATTATTGGTGTATAGAAATGCAACAGATTTCTGTACATTGATTTTATATCCTGCGACTTTGCTGAATTCATGTATCAGTTCTAGGAATTTTTTGGTGGAGACTTACGGGTTTTCTACACAGAGTATTATGTTGTCTGTAAAGAGTGAAAGTTTGACTTCTTCTTTGCCAATTTGGATGCCTTTTATTTCTTTTGGTTTTCTGATTGCTGAGGCCAGGACTTCCAGTACTATGCTGAACACCAGTAATGAGAGTGGACATCCCTGCCATGTTCCTGACTTTACAGGAAAAGCTCTCAGTTTTTCCCCATTGAGGATGATATTTGCTGTGGGTCTTTCATGTATGGCCTTCATGATATTGAGATATGTTCCTTCTATCCTACTTTCTTGAGGGTTTTATCAAGAAAGGATGCTGTATATTATCAAATGCTTTTTCTGCATCTGAGAGGATCATATGGTTCTTGTCCTTTTTTTAATGTGGTGTATGAACATTGATTGATTTGCAGATATTGAACCACTCTTGCAGTCCAGGAATAAATCCCACTTGATCGTGGTGAATAATCATTTTAATGTACTGTTGGATTTGACTGGCTAGTATCTTGTTGAGAATTTTTGCATACATGTTCATCAGGGATATTGTTCTGTAATTCTCTTTTTTAGTGAGGCCTCTGCCTGGTTTTGGAATCAAAGTAATGCTGGCTTCATAAAATGAGTTTGGAAATTTTCCTTCCATTTCTATTTTTTGGAACAGTTTCAGACGAATAGGTATTACTTCTTTTTCAAATGGTAGAATTCCCCTGGGAATCCATCTGGCCCTGGACTCATTTGTTGGGAGATTTTTTTTTTAAAGATCTTTATTTTATTTATTTATTTGACAGAGAGAGAGACAGCAAGAGAGGGAACACAAGCAGGGGGAGTGGGAGAGGGAGAAGCAGGCTTCCCGCCGAGCAGGGAGCCCAATGCGGGGCTCGATCCCAGGACCCTGAGATCATGACCCGAGCTGAAAGCAGTCGCTTAACCGACTGAGCCACCCAGGTGCCCCTGTTGGGAGATTTTTGATTACTGTTTCAATTTCTTTGCTGATTATGGGTCTGTTGAAATTTTCTATTTCTTCCTTTTCAGTTTTGGTCATTTATATGTTTCTAGGAATGTATCTATTTCTTCCAGATTGCCCAATTTGTTGCCATATAATTGCTCATAATATTCTCTTATAATTGTATTTGTTGTATTGATTATGATCTCTCCTCTTTCATTCATGATTTTATTTATTTGGGACTTTTCTCTTTTCTTTTTGATAAGTCTGGCTAGGAGTTTATAAGTATTGTTAATTCTTTCAAAGATCCAGCTCCTCATTGTGTTGATCTGTTCTACTGGGTTTTTAAATTTGTCTATCATTTATTTTTGCTCTAATCTTTATTATTTCTCTTCTTCTGCTGGTTTTAGGCTTTATTTGGTGTTCTTTTTACACCTCCTTTAGGTATAAGGTTAGGTTGTGTATTTGAGACTTTTCTTGCTTCTTGAGGAAGGCCTGAATTGCTATATACTGCCCTCTTACATGACTGCCTTTGCTGCATCTCAACGGTTTTGGACTGTCATGTTTTCATTTTCATTTGCTACCATGTATTATTTTTTTTATTTCTTCTTTAATTTCCTGGTTAACCCATTCATTCTGTAGTAGATGTTCTTTAACCTCCATTTGTGATCTTTTCAAATTTTTTCTTATGGTTGACTTCAAGTTTAATTGCACTGTGGCCTGAAAATATGCATGGTATGATCTCCATCTTTTTGTACTGGTTGAGGCCCAATTTGTGACCCAGTATGTAATCTATTCTGGAGAATGTTCCATGTGCACTTGAAAAGAATGTGTATTCTGCTGCTTTAGGATGAAATGCTCTGAATGTATCTGTTAAGTCCATTTGCTCCAGTCTATCATTCAAAGCCATTGTTTCCTTGTTGATTTTCTGCTTAGGTGATCTGTCCATTGCTGTGAGTGGGGTATTAAAGTTCCCTACTATTATTGCATTATTACCAATGAGTTTAAGTTTGTTATTATTGATTTATATATTTGGCTACTACCAAGTTGGGAGCATAAATATTTGCAATTGTTAGATCTTCTTGTTGGATAGACCCCTTTATTATGATACAGTGCCATTCTTCATCTCTTACTACAGTCTTTGGTTTAAAATCTAGTTTGCCTGATATAAGGATGGCTACTCAGCTTCCTTTTGATGTCCATTGGCATGATAAATGGTTCTCTACCCCTTCACTTTCAATCTGGAGGTGTCTTTGGGTCTATGAGTCTCTTATAGCAGCATATCAATGGGTTTGGGTTTTTTTATCCATTCTCATACACTATGTCTTTTGATTGGGGCAGTTAGTCCATTTACATTCAGAGTAATTATTGATAGATATGAATTTAGTGCCATTGTATTACCTGTGAAGTTGCCATTCCTGTAGACTATCTCTGTTCCTTCCTAGTCTTTGCTGCTTTTGGTTTCTCTTTCCCGCTCAAAGCATCCCCTTTAATATTTCTTGCAGAGCTGGTTTGGTGTTCACGAACTCCTTTAGTTTTTGCTTGTCTTGGAAACTCTTTATCTCTCTTTCTATCCTGAATGACAGCCTTGCTGGATATACTATTCTTGACTTCATTTTTTCCCATTCAGCACACTGAATATATCATGTCACTCTGAGTATATCAGTGTCACTCTCTTCTGTCCTGCCAAGTTTCTGTGGACAGGTCTGCTACTAACCTTATGTCTACCCTTGTAGGTTAAGGACCTTTTGTCCCTCACTGTTTTCATAATTCTCTCTTTATCTTTGTATTTTGCAAGTTTCACTATGATATTTCTTGGTGTTGACCTTTTGGGTTTGGTGTAAGCAGCTCCAGCCTCCACTCTCTCTCTTCCTCTCCCCCTCTTTCTCTGTCTTCTCTCTGCAAAAAGGGCTTCCTTCCCTCCGTGACACCGCAGCTTTTCTCTCCCCCAATTCACATTTCCAAACCTCACGTCTGCCATGTTCTCTCCCTCTAATTGTGCAGATTGTTTTCTTAATCCTCAGATCGATTTCCTAGTTCAAAATGATTTGCTTTTTGATCTAGCTGTGTTCAAGGGGTGAGGTAAGTTCAGGGTCCCCCTACTACTCTGCCATCTTAACTTGCCCCAAGAATCTCTTAAACTTGAATTCCCCATGATGGCTTATTTCAGAACACAAACAGCATTTTTAGAAGTCAAAGTTATTTCAAAATTGGGCTATACTTCAAAATGAAAATTCTGAACTAGGCTTGAGAATGAAATATTGCTTTCTGCAAGTGTGTCACTTCTGTGAGCCAACATGGGTAAAGTTGGCATCAGTATCACTGAACCATGAATCAATCTAAGGAGTCTGTGGGTAATATTTACTAATAGCCTTCTAGAAGGTTCGTTTTTCATGGCCAAGCAAGAAGCCAGGTGTTTCAGCTGTTTGTTTTGTTTGAGATTTTAAATCCACCACTGGGTAAGATGTCCACAATTATAAACAACAGGGCATCTGTCAGCCTCATTAAATGAGTTGGGAAAAGGACTCCAACAGCAAGGAGCCCAGGTCCATATAACCATCTTCATCACCAATAAAGAGGAAAAATTTTATAAGTATATAAATATAAATATGTATTATACAAATATTCTATTATTAAATATTTCTTACAGACTATGTGAAACAGGATCCTAGGAAAGGAAATGAGATCTGAGAGACATGCTCAAATCATCTTTATATCATCACAGGCAATATGATTGAGCTCTGACTATCTAACCATCACTGTTCTAAGTGCTTTACCTTTATAAATTCATTTAGTCCTCACAAGTGCTTCCCAAATTTAACATGCATAGGAGTCATCTGGGGATCTTTGTAAAGATCAGATGCTGATTCAGCAGGTGGGAGATGGGGACCAATATTCTGCATTTGCTCTCAGCTGATGCCTGTGCTGATTCTCAGATCACATTTTGAGTTCCAAGCCTTACAACTCCATGAGGTGGGAACTAGTGCTGTTTGTGCATTTTACAAAGGAAGAAACCGGAGAACGGAGAGGTTATATAACTTGCCCAAATGACATTTCTTTTTTTTTTTTTAAGATTATTTATCTATTTGACAGAGAGAGAGCACAAGTAGGCAGAGTAGCAGGCAGAGGGACAGGGAGAAGCAGACTCCCTGCTGAGCAGGGAGCCCGACGCGGGGCTCAATCCCGGGACACTGGGATCATGACCTGAGCTGAAGGCAGCCACTTAACCAACTGAGCCACCCAGGCACCCCCCAAATGACATTTCTTATACACCACAGAACCAGGTGTGGAGCTCAAGCAGTTCATGCTGTTGACCTTGTCCTTGTCTCCATGGCCCTATGTAACAATGGCAAATCCTCTACATACTCTGTATTGTTTTATTGATCGTACTTGTATAATAAAAACATAAAATAGAAGAAAAAAATTAAACCAAAATTTAATTTAAAAAATTTTGCGTAACTACTTATCTTCATGATCAATAAATCTAACTTTTACTTTTCCTGCTTTAATTTATCACTTATTTTCACAGTGTCTACTTAGCTTTTATCATTTTAATGTATAATTGCTGAGTAATATACTATCAAGTTAATTAATCATAATTTACTTAGCTGGTCACAACTGTTGGCTTTCCAGATGTATTGTATTTTTTTTAAGTGTCAACAGACCAAAAGTATTCATACTATGTTGAAACAGAGGTAGTGAAGATTTTAATAGTCTGGAAATTTCTCCTGAGGAGAATTATGGAGCCTAATAGTTACTCTTTAGACTTTAGGAACATTATTTCCTTGATTAGAGGGTAAGATTTCAAGTTCAAATATGAAATTAAAAACAAAACTTTCAAATGATTTATCTATGTGTAAAAAGTTGCTAATTGTGAAAACACAATTAACTGTTTTTACCTGAAGCTGGAGTCACAAGAAGTTTGTATCCACCAAATTTCCCCCTTGGAGCCTTCCATGAAATCTGTATACTGTCATGAGATAATACACTATATCTTAACCGTGTGGGTGGAGCCACTGCAAAAAGAGAAACAAAAATTGTTTAAATGTTGAAACATTTAAGCTGCCATTAGTTAAACTGAAGAGTCAACATAATGAAATCAAAACACATGACTTCATCAGCCTCAAAATATGCTCCTTCTATAACCTCACTAATGAATTGATCGGTTTGCACAATGACACAAACCCAAGAGCATCTGTTTCTTATTCAAGAGATAAGCATTTATTCAAATAATACTGACCTTATGACAAAGACCTATAACTTAGGTTAAAATTTAATGCTCTAGTCTAGTTTAAATTAAAGCCAATCTTGTAAAATGTTCATTATGTTACAAGGATGATTTTTTTTTTCCATCTTGGAATATGTAAGCTTTTATAATCTACTCTATTGGGACCTGTTTTTATGCCTTTAGGTTTTTCACTTTAGTAATCCAATATTTTTTATGATAAGGTCATTTAAGAAGGCTATCATGGACATATTATATTAATAAGATCTTCATTTAAAAACATTTGAGAAAGAGATTATAAAGGACCAAAATAGAAAGGACCAAATAAAAAATAATTATGTATTATAAAGTCTGATCCATTCTTGAAGTGTAGCTGATTTATATCTTTCAGAAAGATACACAGCATATGATCATGAGTCATGCCAGTACATTTAATCTTTTCTGATAGTTCACAAAATGGGTAGGTCTATATTACTCTTGTGTATGTCATTCAAACTTCAAAACATGTGTTTGGAACCCTACATCAGTGTTCCAGAATTTCAAAAGAAATAGTTTAAGAAGATTTTAATTACATAATATTTTTCCCTTTAAATTTTTTTGTTATGTTAATCACCATACATTACATCATTAGTTTTTGATGTAGTGTTCCATGATTCATTGTTTGTGCATAACACCCAGTGCTCCACGCAGAATGTGCCCTCTTTAATACCCATCACCAGGCTAACCCATCCCCCCCACGCCCCTCCCCTCTAGAACCCTCAGTTTGTTTTTCAGAGTCCATCGTCTCTCATGGTTTGTCTCCCCCTCCGATTTACCCCCCTTCGTTCTTCCCCTCCTGCTATCTTTTTTTTTTCTTAACATATATTGCATTATTTGTTTCAGAGGTACAGATCTGTGATTCAACAGTCTTGCACAATTCACAGTGCTCACCATAGCACATACCCTCCCCATTGTCTATCACCCAGCCACCCCATCCCTCCCACCCCCCACCACTCCAGCAACCCCCAGTTTGTTTCCTGAGATTAAGAATTCCTCATATCAGTGAGGTCATATGATACATGTCTTTCTCTGATTGACTTATTTCACTCAGCATAACACCCTCCAGTTCCATCCACGTCATTGCAAATGGCAAGATCTCATAATTTTGAAATTAGTTTGTCAAAAAAAAGCTTACATGTAACAGAAAAGTTAGCACTTACTACCCACTCTCATGCGCTGCCTTTCTTTCTCACTTTGGGAAACAGAAAGAGGGGGAGGAAGCAAACATTCTCCTTAATAGGTATGTAGCACAATATGGGGTTTGGGCATTAATTGTATTTTAGTTCTGTCACTTATTAAAGAAACTTCAGTGATTGTTTCTTCCAAAACTTTATTTTTAGAAAAAGTAGACTGTAAATGTTTGCTTCTCTTGCCTTTATATCATCTAAGAGATGATCTCAAAAGCTCACTTAATTCTCACAAAAATACAGTGCCATACCGATTTTATATATAAGGGAACCAAAGAGAAGCTAGAGACTTGCCCAAGTTCACATACTGGTGAATGACAGTCCCTGACCCCAAGTGAAATGCTGTTTCTTCGGCAGAAAAGCCATATTAAGAAGGCACCCTTCATTGAGCTAGATGAATGAGTAACCTACTCCTCTACAAACTACCCACTCATTCAAAATCAATAAGCAGTGAAGGACACAATCTTAAGGGTAGGTACTCTCTTTCTGTTGCCCTTTCCTACCTCTTAGTAGAGAATGCTAGCCATTCTCAATGGAACAAAGAGTTGACATTTCTCTCGTTTATGGGAAAATATGGATTTATCATAAGAATAACTATTTTGAAATTCAAGAGGAAGGTGGCTAAATCTAACATTTGGATGAACAGAAAAACTATTACTATTTTTGCTTAGTCTGCAACTTGATGAGAATAATCTATTTATAGGTAGGCTCTTATTACTTATGGAAGAAAATTTAAAATAAGTATTAAACAATTTTAAACAATATATCCAGTTGCTTGGCCAAATCTTGCCAGTGGGCTGGTAGACCTCATTGGCCAAGCTTATTACCAAGTTCTGCATGAATGCCCTGGTGAAAGACAGCTGACATGCCTGGGAACCATCAAGTGGAGAAGTACAACAAGGATGATGGAGGACGCAGTCTAGACAGTTGCAAGAGGATCAACCAATTCTGTCAGTACCCCAGGTGTGCTGACTTCTCAAGGAGGGCAAATAAGTCAACAATATTCAGAATTCCTAAGTTCAAGATTAGAAATCCTTTTTTTAAAGATTTTATTTATTTATTTGAGAGAGAGAATAAGATAGAGAGAGAGAGCATGAGAGGGGGGAGGGTCAGAGGGAGAAGCAGACTCCCTGCCGAGCAGGGAGCCCGATGTGGGACTTGATCCCAGGACTCCAGGATCATGACCTGAGCTGAAGGCAGTCGCTTAACCAACTGAGCCACCCAGGCGCCCCAAGATTAGAAATCTTTACAGCATTTTCTACCCAGGCTACTGTTCTTTAAAGGTTTTATTTATTTATCTGAGAGAGAGAATGAGCAAGGGGGGGATGGTCAAAGGGAGAGGGAGAAGTAGACTCCCCTCTGAGCAGGGAGCCCAATGCAGGGCTCAATTCCAGGACCCCTGGATCATGACCTGAGCTAAAGGCAGACACTTAACTGAGCCACCCTGGTGCCCCACCAGGCTACTGTTCTTTAAATGTGGTCTGAGTTTATAGCTCTGCCACATTTTTTTAGTTAATAACCATAGCCTTTTGAACCCCCAGGAGAAAGTGATGAGGATAACAATGATGCATATGACTAGTCCCATTATGACTGCTAGTAAAAAGCAATACCACCATTCTCTTTTATCAACAGACCACATCTATTGCTAGATCAGCAAAAATACTACCACAATCAGTAAGAGAAAATCTTGGTTAGACACAAAGCTCACATTTCCTTTAGTTTTTTGCCTTTAGGGGAAAAAGAGTGAAAAGAAAAAAGGCTAGTTAAGAAAGAAGGAGGCATGAGGTCATAGTTTCAAACTTCAAAGTTAACTCCTTTTTCTCTGTATGGTAGACAGACCCTGGGACTTGCATCAGAGCAATGGTAGCCAAGATTGAGAAAAACGCTGTAAATGCAGTACAGAAATCATTGCTCTTATCTCATGAAACGAAAAGTTGGGTATATTTGATGCCAGATCCATGATTTTTCTTTTTGCAAGCACAAAGGAGGTGCTTCTATACATACCCTTAACTTCCAGTAATATTACAAATGCTGATGTGAATTTGACTCAGAATTTAATTCATGTTAGTTAAAATCCTAAGCTTTTTAAGAAGACAAAAAACGAGTATAAAGTTTGATTTCTAGCCCACACCGAGAACCCAGAGTAAGCCAACCAACTCATTCCTTGCATGGTGAAGCCAGGCTTCCTGTGTGGGACTGGGCCAAATACAACATTTGTGAATATATGTATTTCATCCTGAAGAGGAATGGAGGGGGAAGAATGAGGAGGGTCCACTCTTTATTTTCGCCTCTACTGCAGGGTTAGGCTTGTTACGGAACGTATAGGGCTGTTTTTGTTTTGTTGTGTTGTGGGTTTCTTTTTTGAGAGGGAAGTTTTTTTAAACCACCAAATTTCACTACAATTATTCTCATAGAAATCAAATCTTGTAGGCAGAAAATGAATGTTCACGTGATTTATTGAAGCCTCGCTGTTATCAATAGGCATTTGGGAAATTTTATTTCATAAGGTGCCTATTAAAGGGGTAACTTTCCATCCTTCCCTCCCTCCATCCCTTCCTTCTCGCTTTCTTTTTTCCTTTCTTCCACTTCAACTCCACAACAGAAATCTTGCTCTTTTGACATGTGACAACTTATGCAAAGATTTCTTTTTTTTTTTTTTTGGAGAGAGAGCGTAGACATGTGTGTTGGGGAGGTGGGGCAGGAAGGGCAGAGGGAAAGGCAGAGGGAGAGAGAGAGAGAGAATCTTAAGCAGGCTCCAACGGCCAATGCAGAGCTCAACTCGTGGTTTGATCTCACCACCCTGAGATCATGACCTGAGCTAAAATCAAGAGTGGGACACTCAATTGACTGAGCCATCCAGGCACCCCCAAATATTTATTTCAAATAAAATATTTTCATTAATTTCCTGAAACACTACTTTTTATACAGGAAAACCGAAATGAAGATCCGTTCTTCACTACCCATGATTGCCTCCTGTCTGCCTTTTTTAGTACCCTGGGGGTTTCTTCCCTGGAACAACACTCCCTCTGCACCGCATGGGGCCTCAGCTGTGTTATCAATCAGCCATATTCCCCTGACTAAGGGGTAAGAAAATGACTCAAACAGGGTCGGGCAGACTCTCCCAAGAATCTGAAACTTGTGTCCAGCAATGGAAGGAAGGAAAAGAGACCATCATTACATTGCAATAACATGCCCTAATAAAAAGTGGTCACTGTTTCCTAGAAATTTTACGCAGGGTGTTCCTAGAGTCCCATCCTTTTCAAAGCTTAATTATTTAACTTTTACTTTAACGATATGAGCTACTTTGTTACCTACCAGTAAATACATTTTTTTTTTTTTTTTGCTTCAATTGGCCAGAGAAGGTTTCTTTTATTTGCAACCAAAAACCTCTAACTGATCAAGATGGAGTAGTATGGGCAGTGAGAATGTGTTCTCTTTCAAAACATAGTTTTGGGTGCAGTATCAATAGAACAACCTCTTATATTTATTAAGTAAATGACCTTTAGGCAGCAGAGAAGTATTTGGCTTATTTTTCTGAGGGATCTAAAAACACCCAAACAAACAACAAAGGTCTTGGCTTTTTATCTCAGTTATTTTTCAATTAAATGCACTGCCCTGGGGCGCCCAGGTGGCTCAATTGGTTAAGGGTCAACTCCTGATTTTGGCTCAGGTCATGATCTCAGGGTCCTGAGACTGAGCCCTGGGATGTGCTCTGCGCTCAGCAGGGAGTCTGCTTGAGGATTTCTCTCCCTCTGCCCCTCCCCTCTCTTGCTTTCTCACAAATAAATAAATGAATCTTTAAAAAAATAAATAAATGTGTTGCCCAATGTTCTATAAATAGGAGAACTTAAAATAGAGAAATTTACTGTGAGATATACTGGGGGGAGTTTTTATCTTGCTTAGAACCTACTATGTTTCATTTCATGACCCGTTATAAAGATGCTGAAAAGAGCAGTAAAGAAAATATTCTCAACTGTCCAAACATGTTTGACTACTAGTAACAACAAAAAAATAGGTGTAAATTTCTTAACACAGAGATCTTTATAAAGTTAAATCTAGCCCTGATGCAAAGTCTCCAATTTTATATGCTTTGAGGTTTTTAAATGACAGTTACTTTACCTTCAGTGGTTTCTGCTTATAACCTTCCAAAACAAATACTGCTGAAACCCAGTGCAGATTTACTATGAAATACTGAGAAAGTATTAGTCCCACCATTCTGTCATGTAATATTTTTTTTATTGCAGCCAACACAACAATATGTTTTCTGTGTTCCAGTTCATCTCACAACTTGTCTTGAAAAGAAGATGCTGGAATAATCTAGGTATAAACAGCTACTTTTGAGCCAATGTGCATTCACATTCTCTGGAGACAGAAAGTTCTTCAGAAAGAATTACTTGGAGACACTAAGGTGTAAAGCACATTCTGTTGATTAAGCAATTTAAGAGGGGGAAAGTTAATTTCCTATATGCCTTTTAATACTGACTGTATTAGTGGCTTACAACAACAGAAATGTATTATCTTACAGTTCTGGGGGTCAGAAGCCTGAAATGGGTCTCACTGGGCTAAAATCAAGGTGTAGGTAGGGTTGCATTCCCTTTTGGAGGCACTCAGAGACCATCCGTTTTCTTGTCCTTTCCAGCTTCTAGAGGATTCCTGCATTCCTTCACTTGAGTCCCCTTTCCATCTTTAAAGCCATCAATAGTCAGCAAAGTCTTTCTGACATGACTTCACTCTGACGTTGCTTCCTCTGCCTCCCTCTTCCATATTTAAGATGCCAGTGATTGGATCCAAATTGGACCCACCCAGGTAATCCAGGATAATCTCCCTATCTTAAAGTCAACTGATGAACAACTTTCATCCCATCAGCAATCGTAAATTCCCCTTTGCCATATAATATGGCATATTTACAGGTTCTAGAAATTAGGATGTGTACATCTTTGTGAGCACATTATTCTGCCTACCACACTGACCTTTTCTTTTCATTTTGTGAATAAATGTGACTCCAAAATGTCTATAAGAACATAAAGTTTGAGAGGAATTAGTGTCGGCTAGCAAGTCAACACACCTGCCTTTAGCAAAGTACTGTATTGAATGTCAAACACATTCACATGTGGCTTTGCAAATTAGTGTCAAAATTGGCCAATGCACAAGAACTCGCTACTATGTCTGCTTTAAAAGTAGAAAATCAAGGGCACCTGACTGACTCAGTCAGAAGAGTTTGCGACTCTTGATCTTGGGGTTGTGAGTTTGAGCCCCACGTTGGGTATAGAGATTACTGAAAAATAAACTTGAAAAAAAAATTGAAAGTAGAAAATCAATCAGGGGTGCTTGGCTGGCTAAGATGGTAGAGCATGTGACTCTTGACCTCGGAGTTGTAAGTTTGAGCTCTATGTTGGGTATAGAGACTACTTAAATTTAAAAAATCTTTAAAAAAAGCAGAAAATAAATCAAATAAAGCATTTCACATTCTTTATTCTCTACTCAAACCAATCATGTAAATAAATGGTGTCATGGTAGATAGAACTAAGATTCAGTTTCTCAAATGTCTCACATACTTTCCTAAAAGCCAAAGAAGTCAATGACATCCAAAGCCTTTTCTTATTAGGATCTCCTCCCACATGTCCCACTATCTTCCTTCTTGAAAGTTTCTGCAGCCTTCACTTCTAGGCCACTACAATCCCCTGACCCTCTTTACAATTGCTTTTTTGAAAATTTCAATCATCCTTTTTCTTCCTTTAACTTCTTAACTGTTGATGTCCTCCATATTTCATCCTCACTTCTCTCCATCAGGCCATGCCTTTTTGGTTCACGGGTCCCTATCAGCTAAGCACAAAACAGTTCAGATATATTCCCTGCCCTCATCTCTTTCACCTAAGCTCCAGACCATCCACTACTCACCGGACATCTTGTCCTGAATGTTCCACAAGCCCTTTAAAGCTCCATATGTATCTAAGACTGACCTCATCATCTTCAGCTTAACATTGCTTCATTGCTTATTCTTTTATTTCTTTAAAGATTTATTTATTTGAGAGAGAGAGAGTGTGTGTGTGTGTATGTGCACAAGCAGGGGGAGGGGCAGAGAGAGAGGGAGAGAATCTCAAGGAGACTCCCCATTAACCGTGGAGCCCGATGCAGGGCTTGATCTCACGACCCTGAGATCATCACCTGGGCCAAAATCAAGAGTTGGACGCTTAACTGACTAAGCTACCCGGGCGCCCTGCTTATTCTTTTATTAATCTCTTCAACAAATGTATACTATGACTGAGCCATTGTTCTGTATCAGAGATACAGACACTAAGGAAAGAATTACTGTTTTAACGAGCGTAGGTAAACAAACAACTATGACACAAAGATACAAAGGCAATAATAACATAGGGGTCGAAATTAAAGGCCCCATCTACTCAGTTCTCCAGCAAAAAGCCTTAGAGTCATCTTTGACATTTTCCTTTCACAACTCCCTCCATGTCTAATCCGAAAACAACTTCTATCCCTTCTACCTCTGAAATGTTTCTTGGATTCGTTCTCTTCTTTATATTCTCCTACCCAGTTCAGGCCCCCAACAGCTACTTCCCAGATAGTCGATATAATTTTCTAATGATCTCTCTTACTTAACTTATTCCCCAAGCCCCTATAAATCACAAATACGAGTATCATCGATATTGCTATCAGAGTCTCTCTAAAAAATGGAGCTGTTTAAAATCCTCCACAGTCTGGCTCCAGTATGCCTTTCCATCTTTGTCTTTTGCTACACAACCCCCTCCACCCCACCAAAACTTGCATGGCGATTTATCTGCCTATACCTCCGTCTCCTTAGTAACAGTAAGCTGCTGGAAGACAAAGAGTAAAGTTTTACTCACTTTGTATCCTGAACCTGACACACAGTGTGTGCCCCATAAATGTTCATTAAAAATGGAATTTGGCCAACAATGTGTATCTGGTCGATGGCATCCCCAAAAGTATCCCAGAAGGGCTTTCTGTATGATCAGTTACTCCATGAATGACCATTTCTGAATTAAGTTAGACTAAGATGGCAGCTCTGAAGGGCTTTGTGATTTGCCTGCCCTTTGTTCCAAAGGCCTTATGTCGTGTATCCCACAATTTAGATGGTAAGTTATCTGGGATTTCTAGTCTCACTTCCAAAAGCGTCCTTGTATTAATGTAAGTAGGGGAACCAGAATTTGTCTGTCCAACTGTTTCCTATATGTTGCACGAAGCCGTTGGAAATATGGCTTTAACACTATTTGAACATGCAAAGGGTCAAGTTCCATGCCTTTCCAAACAAGTCTGCCTCGCTTTAAGGAAGCAGGGTGGGGTGGTTCTTAACATTTGACTTTTCTCTAACCGTAAATTCCAAGCCTTAGACATTAACACTCCTAAAATAACTTTCTTTATCACATGTAGATTTCCTTGCTAAGCTGATGAATGACTATTTCAGCACCAACATTTCTGCTTCTGCAAGATTATTATGTTAACCTAGTAATGGAGTCTTGCTTACTTATACATGTTGTGCACTTACTTCGGAGGTTAGCACGCTTTTTCTGCAAAAGGCCAGATAATAAATATTTCAGGCTCTGTGGTCTATACAGTCTCTTTCACAACTACTCAGCTTCGCAATGTGAAAGCAGGCACAGACATAGGTAAACAAATATTTGCATCCAATAAAACTTTGATGACAAAACAAGCAGTGGGTCAGATTTGGCCCATGAGTTGGTAGTTTACTAACTCCTAGCATACTTTATAAAAACGAGTGGAAATTGAGAATAAAAGTGCAGATCCCAGTAATACAGATAGATTTCAAAAATTAAGTTCAATGAAAACAAAGCTAGAAATCATTGGAAATGCTTAAAATGGCATATCAGCAGCCTCTGTCAGGCTTTTAGTAACCTTCACACTATGTGCTAGTTTTAAGAAAGGAACAAAATAATAAAGACCAGGTATGAAGTGGTAGAAATATTTTGTAGACCCTCTATTTAAAAGACAAGGCATGACTGGGGTACATACACCCATCACAGCTCCTTATTAATGGAACTGATTTTGTAGCATGCAAATTTGGCTTTTCCTAATTAAATCTGCACAGCCTCTTCAGAAGCATGTGAAGAATGAGCTGTTTAACAAACCACCACAAAATTACTATGCTCAGTCCCTGGTGAGGTCTTAACCCTCATCAAAGTTGTGGCACATTTCTACAAGGTAAACAACTGGTAAAACTGAGTAAAAGCCAACATATGACCCTGCCTAGAAACACAGTAGAACCCATGCAACAGTATTAGGGTAAATAAAATAAAAAATAATAATCAGAACCAATGTAGCTAGAGTCCCAGGCCCTGATAATTATCTTAAAGTTTTGCATTACCTTGACCCTGGACAATGGCACAAAAATAAGCAATGACCAGCAGAGCTGGAAACAGCCAGTTTTGCATGTTGCGCTGGGAAATCTTCATTTTATCCTCTGCTTTTCACATGGGATGCAGCAGCAGTCCTGGAAATAGAGAGCAGAGGAAGATTTTGAGAAGCCTGAAAATGAAGTATATGTAGTCATCCAGGACTGGCAAGCAAGCCAACATGGATTAGTAACGTCAGGAAGTAATTCATTCCCTAGGGCACCATATATTTCACTCTGAAATATAAACTGATAAAAGAAAATTTTCTGAGATGATGCTGCAAATGGGGAAAATGATCTGAAATATGTAGGAAAAGAAGTTCAGAAAGTCCTCTGTGACTCTTTGTAAGGCATACATTGCCCAGGGAGTTTTCCAAATGGATAAATTCCAAAAGTTTACCTAAAATGACCATTGTCATCAGACAATCACAATTTCCTTGACAGTAATGTGTTCCTCTAGTATTTTTCACATAAAGTTGAAAGTTCTACTGTTGCCTTCTATTGCCTACAAAGTAAAGATGATATATGGGCCCTTTCCTCTGGTAATCAAAAAGAACGTGAAAAAACACTTTGTGCTAATATGGAATCACTATTCTGCTTCTATTTCACTGGGCTGAAATCCATAATCCTTTCATCTTTTCTTATAACTTTTTTTTCTCTCATGTGTGAATCTAAAAACAAGTCCAAGGTTTGCTTTTTCACGAGGAGATCAATGAAAGAAAAACCATAAGAAAAAGAGAGAGAGATGAAAAGGGGACAAATGTAGTAAAGGAAGAAAAGAAGGAGGGAGGAAAAGCAGCATGGAGAGAGAAGAAGCAAGGGTGACTGGTTGGTATTAATTTATGAGGCCAGTCTACAAATTCTTGACCACAACTCTATCATAAGCCATTACCGAGGCGAAATTCTGAGTCCTTTCACAGAGAGTAAAAAGACATCTCAAAAGCTTTCTTCTACCCAGAGCATTTTTTCATTCATATATTCATTCATTCATTCTCCAATATTGTTTCACAAAGGATCTGAGGCAAATTTCAGATAAATAGCAAAGAATATTTTTGGTATGTCTACTGTGATATTTGAGACATATTTAATTATAAGATTTATTAGCACAGAGTTGTATGATCTCTCAATTTAAAACATATCTTTCTTGGTTACAGCTCCATTACCAGTATTAAAGTAGTGTATTTCTGACTTCTCCCGTCCCTCCAGAATGGAGAATCTATATATTTGTCCACCTTGCAGTTTTTTTGAGAACAAGCTTTTTTTTTAACTTGTCAATATTATGGTTTTTTTTAATTTATTTATTTCTGCATTTATCATTAGGAATTGCTTCTTTTTGCTTTTCTGCTTTTATTGTTTTATTTGCTTTTCATTGTTCTTTGTAAATTTTTTTGAATCTTAAAGTAATATAATATGATTCTTTATTTGAGGCCATTAATTTTCCTCTGAATATGCTTTGGCCACATCACATAAGCTTTAATTTCTTTTTTAACTGAGCAGTTATCTCATGAATACAGTGAAGTGTAAGTCTGTGAACTCTCAAAGCAGTATGACTGATGCACTTAAAAAACCTCGGAGATCCTGGTGTTATTCCAGAGTAATACAGTGACTCCAGAGGAATAAATAATTGTATTTCCTTCAAGCAATCGTTCAAAATAATTTTTTTTGGCAAGTACTTTTTTTATAATACCTAATGACAGTGTGTGCAACTCTTGCATTGCGAGTAAAAGGGAGATCTGTAACCTTTGATAATCATGTAAATAATCAAGTTAAGATTCTATCATGAAAATTAAAGAAGGTACTCAATTGTATCTAGAGACCCCCAAAATATCTTCCTCTATCAGGCTACCATCGTTTCCAAACGCTAATTTCCTTGGATTAAGATATTCACATATTGGCAGCTCCTTAAAATTCCTAATGGAATAGGCAATACATTAAGTGCCTACCCTAAAAGAATAAGCAACACATTAAGGGATTAACATATATATTTATTTTATATATATTGAGCGTTTTAGCTTGGATTGATTCACTGCAGATTAGTAAACCAACCATTTGTCACAACACAGAGGAAGTTGGGCAAACGGTAAATAAATTTTGATGAATTAAAGGAAGAATGACCCTGGGGCATATACAGAACCCTCACTCTACAGAGGCAAAAAGAACAAGATTAGGTGGATTATCCAAAGGGATGTGAGTAGCATTTATGTAGACAGAAGGCATGAATACAGAGGATTTGAAAAGATATGGGAGTAGGCTTCAGCCCTATTGCAACCAGGAAATCAACAAATCTGCCAGTCACCCAGAGAGCTGTCCACTACACCCCCAAAAAACCATACCAGCAGAATCACTCTCTCAACGCAAATAAATAGTCTAAGGTTTTGTGTCCCAACACCGTAACCATAGGTTTTAATCAGAACAAGGCAAAGAAAAGGAGAAGTAAGGAAACACACCGCATTTGTGTTTCCAGCATACACTTTAATCAAGGACTTTTATCAGATACCACATGACAGTTTTTAACATAGGAGAAAAAGATCCTTTTACAAGCCATAATCCAAAAGCCTTTCTCTGTTCTCTTCAAAATACTACAATTCCTATGCCCAGGTGTTTTGAAGCAATAATTAACGTGACACACTGGAAGTTAATCTGCATCTCATAAAATTTTATTTTTTAAATTTATTTATTTTTTAAATTTTATTATTTTATATGTTAATCACCATACATTACATCATTAGTTTTTGATGTAGTATTCCATGATTCATTGTTTGCATATGACACCCAGTGCTTCATTCAGTACGTGCCCTCTTTAATACCCATTGAATCACAGATCTGTACCTCTGAAATAAATAATACATTATATGTTTAAAAAAAGAAGAAGAAGACTATAGCAGGAAGGGAAAAATGAAGTGGGGTAAATTGGAGGGGGAGACGAATCATGAGAGACTATGGACTCTCGTAAAATTTAATTTTAATTAATTAACTAACTAATTCTACCCTACTCTTGGTAATTTTTTTTAAACAGTATTATTTATATGGAAAGAATTGTATCCATAGCTTATCTTTAAATCTTCCTTTTTACTGTTTACTTTAAATTAGGATGAGTAATATATTGAGAGAAGTGGAATTTTAGTTTTCCCAAGGTTTTCTGCCAAGTCTCCAAATTTTTGGACAGTAAAATAGGGGCAAGAAAAATCCTAATTCCTATTAAAGTGCCATGAGATACTTCAACATTTACCAAAATGTCAAAGCCTAATTTGTTGAAACTTTGCCTAAAAGCCTGCCCAACACAAACAACTCTGCCTTAATTTTTTTGCTGTTGTTTAAAAACATATTAAAATGGCCACTTAGTTCTAAGTTCAGAAGGTATAAACCCAATTTTGGGAAAGTTGATAATGTTTAGTACAAGTTTTCTCAAAACACTGCCACAATTTCGTAGTCAGTAATTTCAAACTATCCTGGTTAGGACTAATTTGCCCTTCTTCTACTTCATGTGTTTGTTTTATTTAATGTCACTTGTGTAGTTGAGTTTAATAAGGAGCAAAGGCTCTGAGTACAGCCAGTTTTATCAAAATTCGTTAAAACATTTATTCTAAAGTTTTTGTAAACCACTCGTTACATATACAAACACTTGCACAGACTTACACACACCTATACATTCAAATCTTGGATAATGTTCTATCCAATGAGTGCTGACTTACAAAAAAAACTATGAACTTAAACAAAATTTTTGCTAGCCATCTGGCATATGGCCTTAAGGGACCTTAAGAGAGTGTGTTATTTGTAGTATTAGAAACCAAAGCTCTCTACTTGGTTCTAAGGAAAATACAAAACGTTATACTACATAATCCCTGCCCTCAGTGATCTCACTATTTTATTGAAAAGAAAGATCACCAGCAAATACATTGCAAATCTACATAAAATAAGTATGAAATAGAACAGAGTTAGCACAAAGTGGTGGTATAAATAGAAAACTGGGAGGTAGGAAGACAATCTGCCAATAATTTGTTAGGGGTACTTGGCTAACTGGTTTAACCACTTAGACTTGGTTTCTTTATACAAAATGTGCAAATTAACATCTACTTTATTCAATGATTGAGGTAATGCAGATAATGTACTTAGAACACAGGTAGCTCTCAAAAAGTTCTACTTCATTCCATGTTAGCAACGGGTTGAAGGAACACAAAGGACAAAGTAATGGTAACAATCAACAAATTTACTACTTGAGTATATACTAAAGGAGGAAGGAAATCCAAGAAGTCTTTATCTACCCCATCATATTAAGGTGTTGGGATTAACTTGGCAAAAGGTTTAGGCAGACAATGATAGAGACACAATTATTTGCATGGGTGAACTGCTTTAAACTTTTCAAAATATATTCCTACCCATATTTTATCATTTTCCAGATGACAGCTCTATATAGATTCAAAATAATCAACCATATGAGGATGTGGAAGATTTGACTTAAGAGCAACTCACAGACTTAGAAAAAAAAAAAGACTTAGCAGGTCTAGTTGACAAGTTCATGCAAAGAAGATTTAAAAGAATTGGGGATGTTTAAGCATGTTTTAAGCCTAGGAAAAATAAGAATCAGAGGCACGTGATGAATGTCTTCAACTATTTGAAGAGCTTTCATGTGGAAGATAAAACAAGACATTTTGTGCAGCTTCTGCAAAACAAACTTGAATTACTGGACTGACCCACAGAGATGTGGATTTGGATGTAAAAATTCTCCACACTTAGAACTGGTTCTTCTCTCTTACTAGAAGCTCAGAGGCAGAAGCAGGTTAGGTTTTGCCCCTAACAGATGCTATAGAAAGGAAGGGGACCTGGAAAATATGACCTCTGAGATGCTTTCCCCAACCCTCCTTTGTTTACACTTTAATGTTCACAGTATACAAGGAAACTTTTACAGTCAATCAATGATCTAGGTCATACAGATCTGTAGATTAAAAAGCAAAGACTAAAAACAGATCTAATGTATTACCCAGCATGTTGACATTGTTTACCATTCCTTATTTCTTCTCTCCAATGAAAATGCCACCCTCCTCACATCCAGAAGAATCAAAGAAGTTTCCAGGATTGGCTAATGAGGTCTACTTAAAAACAAGCCCCAGAGGAAGTTAGTGGTTATTACTCTTCTCTGTTAGCATCATGACATAGCATCATGACATAACACTTCTAAGTTAGGAATAAAGAAAACCTCGTTTGGGTAGTTCTAAGTTAGGAATAAAGAAAACCTCGTTTGGGTACTATTAGCTGGGTGATTAGCCTTTCTCTCCCTGAGTGAACTCCTCACTGGGCATGGCATTGTGACTAGAGATAAAGTGGAAAGCCAGTCTTATTAGCATAAGGAATCAAAGAGCAGAAGAGTTCAGGAACTCCAGAGACTGGAAATTGAGAAGGGACACATGTTCAGAAAAGAGTGAGCCACAATAAGGAGAAATAAAATCAGGATAAAAACTCTCCTCAAATCCTGGATACTTCAGAATGATAAAGAGTCAAGAATCAAAAAAACTTAGCCATCGTAAATGTGTGTGCATTTAATAATAGAGCTTCAAAATACACGAAGCAAAAACTGATATGGAATGGAATGGAAGAATGGAATAATAAGCAAAGCTAGAGATGTTAACACTCCTCTCAGAGACTGACGAAGAACTAAACAAACTATCAGTAAGAACACAGCACATATTAGTAACTCTATCAACAAATTTATATTTATTGAACATTACATTCACCAACTGCAGAATGCACTGTTTTTTTTAAGTGTACATAGAAAGTTTTATAAAATAGGCCATATTCTGGGCCATAAAATGAGACTTAAAAAATGTCAAAAGTTTGAAAGTTTACAGAGTATGCCTTCTGACAGTAACAGAATTAATTAGAAATCAACAATATTAAAATATCTTTACAAATTCAAAAACTGGAGATTAAACATGTTTCTAATTAATCCATAGGTCAAAGAAGAAATCAAAATGGAAATTAAGAAAAATATTTGGAAGGGAACAAAAATACAAAGACAATACATGAACATCTGTGGAATGCAGCTGAGGGATTAGAGAGAAATTTCGAGGTTAATATATTTACATAAAAAGAAGAAAGACTTAAAATCAATGATCTCAATGTTCCACCTAAAGAAGCCAGAAAAATAAGAGCAAATTAAATCCAAATTAAGTTGAAGAAAGGGATTAATAAAGATAAGAGTAAAAGTCAAAGAACTATAAAACTAATATTAGTGAAAATTAGCAAAGCCAAAATTTCCTTCTCTGAAATATTAATAAAATTGAAAAATTTTAAGAAAGAGTGATCAAGAAACAAAGATAGGAAACACAACTAACAATACAAGGAAAATAAAGAAATAACATCACTACATATTTCACAGGAAGAAAGGAAAAATATTAATAACCTTATACCAATAATTCCAACAATTTAACTTATTTGGAAAAAACCCTTGTAACACTCAACTTGCTAAAACAGACACATGAAAAAACAGAAAATCCAAACAGCCCTCTATCTATTATAGAGATTGAATTTGTTATTAAAAATATTCACAAACTAATGGTTGCCAGAGGGGAGGGGTTTGGATGTTGAACAAAATGGATAAAGGAGAGTGGGAGATACAGGCTTCCAGTTACGGAATGAATAAGTCATGGGAATAAAAGGCACAGCATAAAGAATATGTCAATGACACTGTAATAGCAATGTATCAGGACAGATAGTAGTTACACTTGTGGTGACCACAACATAATGTATAAACTTGTTGAATCACTCACTGTCTTGTACACCTGAAACTCATGTACCATTGTGTGTCAATTATACTCAAATAAATATTTACTATATATATATTCCTAAAAAGAAAATCACAATCCAAATGCTTTCACTAGTGAATTCTATCAAGTATTTAAGGGAGATAAAATATCAATCCATGCAAACCTTTTCAGAAAAAAGAGGTGAGCTAGCATAATCCTTTTATCAAAATCAGATGTCATTATAAAAAGATAAAAATTACAGAATATCCCTCATGAACATAGAAACAAAAATCCATTCACCAAGATATATAAAAATAATAAAAATCATTACCAAGTGGGGTATATTCTACAAATGTTATGACTAGTTAATATTTTAAAACAATATCATTCTGCATCTTAGACCAATATATAAATAAATATATATATCATCTCTCTAGAAGCATGAAAAGCAGTTGAAAAATCCACTACCCATTCATGATTAAAAGAAACTCAGCAAATAAGAATAGAGGGGAACTTTGAACTTTATCAATCTGATAAAGGGCATCTATTGAAAAATCATATTTAATGGAGAAATATTGAATGTTTCTCTCCTAAGATCAAGAATAGGACATGGATATCAACGCTGTAACATTTTTATCATTTCATTCAGCATTTTACTAGAGGTCCTAGCCAGTGCAATAAGGAAGGAAGGAAGGAAGGAAGGAAGGAGGGAAGGAAGGAAGGAAGGAAGGAAAGGAAGAAGAAAAACTGTATTGAAAATCAACATGATTTTTTGCACAAAAAATCCTAAAGAACATATAAAAGAAAAAAAAAACCTACTTAAACTAATAAGTAAATTTAGGAAGTTTGCAGGACACAGATCAATAGGCAAAAATTAATCATGTTCTTCTAGCAGCAAACAAATGGAAAAGAAAATAGTTTGTAAAATTCCATATACAATAACATCATAAACACAAAATACTTAGAAATCAGTAAGACATGGTATGTTCCACATTCTTCGGTGTAAAAACCAGAAAAAAATACAAATCTGAATTCCTAAGAGAAACTTAAAAATGCCTAAATACACAGAACAGTATACCATGTTCATGGATTGAAAAACCCAATTGTTAGGAAGTCTTCAAATTAATCTATAGATTCAAAGCAATCTTATAAAATATCTCAAGTCATTTTTTATAGAAATTAACGAAATGATTCTAAAAACTTGCAGGGAAATGCAAAGGACGTAGAAAAACCAAAACAATCTTTTTAAAAAGAACAAAGTCAGGGACACCTGGGTGGCTCAGTCAGTTAAGCACCTGCCTTTAGTTCATTTCATGATCCCAGTGTCCCTGGGATGCTTCTCCCTCTCTCCCTCTGCCTGCTACTCGCTCTGCTGTGTGCTCTCGCTCTCTAACAAATAAATAAAGAAAATATTAAAAAAAGAACAAAAGAAGAACAAAGAGCACTCATAATTCCTGATAACAAGCCTATAAAAAGCAACTGCAATGGCAATAGAGAGGCATATTATTCTTTGATGTGTTACTGGGTTCTATTTGCTAATACACATTAATTCATATTAATAAGTGCACTGATAGTAATAAGTGAGATGATCTGTAGCTTTCTTTTTTATGCTGTGTCAAATGTGTATATCAGTATATACATATTTCATAAAAATACGAAGTTTCCATTCTTTTTATAAATGGTCCTTTGGAACAGTTATAATAGTATTGCTATTACTGAATTTTTTGTACATTTTTTTCCTTTTTTTTAGCATTTAATTGCAAAACCATGGAATTCTGGCATTTGGGGGAGGCTACTTTTTAACTACATTTTAACTACTTTTAAAAATTTTTATGCCTATTGTCTTATTTATAATATACAATTTCTGTAAACCTAGAGTATTTGAGTAATTTAGTAATTTCCATTTTGTTAAAAATAATCCATTACATCCTCATTTCCTAATGTATTGACGTACAATAATTGTAATTACTATTCTAGTCTTGTAAATTCCTCTTGTAAATTTTGTGATTGTCTTCTATTTTCATTTCATTTCATTTCTTATCTTATGTATTTGGGATCCTCTCATTTTGCTTTTTAAATTACAAAAAAAAAAAAAAAAACTGAATCAAATTCACAACACCACAATGGAAGGGAAAGAAATAATAAGCTAGAAATAAGGAAACAGGAAGGAGATGAAAAATTATAAAGACAAAGAAGGTAGAAAAAAAGAAGGAGGAGAAGAACGGAAAGAGGAAGACGGTAAATGGTATAAAAACAGAAAGGATCTAAGATCACCTTCCTGGTCAGATATGGGCCCACGTTACCTAGATTGGTGCTCCTCAAAATCGCCAGTCTATGAACTGTTTGTTATCAGGCCACAATGAGATAGGGAAATTATACCAAAATGTGTATCAACGCATCATCTTGCTTCCTTTTTCAGGAAAGCTTTGCTATGAAAAAAAAAATATTTCAGCTGAACTAACAGTGTGCTTAGTGATATACTTGATTTATGTATTTGTGCTTAGTGACATATTCGATCCCGGTAGTTTTATCTCAGTGGGGAGAAGTAACAGTGTGTGGAAGGGCACCAAACAGCAGACCATAATCTGTGTAGCACCTACAGAACGTGTAGCGTGCTATGTAGCGCCTACATCCCTCACTGCACACCTCCAGGGGATTGCATCTTCCCCTTATCCCACTGCAACTCTCCAACTAACTGCAGGACCTCGGTAACTACTTTTACCTTCTGGATTTGGGGTACTAGAAGATATCGATATGGCAGTTTAACCCATAATCAAAAAGGTTCAAAGTGCATAATAGGTCATGAATAAACATTGATTGATTGAATAATTGATGACTGAATGATCAGGGCTTATGTGTACCGGTTGCAGTTGATTCACTGCACAATTTGCCCTTGGCCAAGAGTGAGTGATGAGTGAAATGGGCAGACACTCTGCTCTCCAAGTTGTATGAAAAGCTGTGTTATTCAGAGGAGAAGGCACTATTTTCTTCTTCCAACCGCATGGCTATGCTCAGAGAGACCACCTTTCACTAATTTATATAAAGATCCTAGGTAGATTAGCAGCAAGGGACTTGACTGCAAATTGGCCTCAGAAATGCAGCTGCTCAGTCTTAAACTAGGTGCTGTAAATTCTACAGGCTATAGAAGGCACAGCCATCCCCAAAGCATGGCAAATTCGAGTTGACAGCTCCTTGATTCAGGAATGATCCATTACCTGGCTTTTCTTTGTTCTCTTCTTTTTTTAAGGACTGACATAGCTCCTTGGTCAAAGAAATGGGGCATTGTTTTTAACTAAACTCTATATTATAAGCAGTATAAAGGGTAGCTGCCCATCTCAGTGCAGATATCCCATCCTTTAGGAAGGCTTCCCTGACCTTCCAAATCTGGGCCAGATGCTCCCCCTATGGTTCTTATGGTAGTAATCGTTATATTCCATTCTATGGCACATTAACACGGTACCGTAACTGGCTATTTGCATTTCTACCTGCCAAAGTGTATTGTTACCCACTGTACTTTGAATGCTTAGCACAGTTTTGGGACATGGCAGGGGTCAGGTCTGGGAGGTAGAGGAAGAATAGAGGCGAAAAACCTGCAGTGGAATATCATTTTTAGATATCAATTCTTTTCATTGTAGATACCAATCTGTGTATAAAACCAGACAGAAAGCCATCCAGGAACAGATATTTATCCTAGAAGGCGTCCCCTGAGTGCTCCTAGTTACAGACACATCCTAAATCATTTGATGAACTCAGCAAAGCCAGTCTCCCTCTGGATCAATTTTCATAAACAATCCAGGTAATTTCTGGGAGGAAATAGACCAAGCACGGTTCCCTAAATTGGAAGTTAAGAGACACCTGCCAGTGTAGCTCCAACAAAGGCCCCTTGCAGGAAAAGTTCGTCAAGAGTATAGATAAAAAAATCACCTCGGGTGGGGAGGGCACCTGGGTGGCCCAACCGATTAAGTGTCTGCCTTTGGCTCAGGTAATGATCCCGTAATCCCGGGTTCGAGCCCAGCATCGGGCTCCCTGCCCAGCGGGGAGTCTGCTTCTCCCTCTGCCCCTCACCCTGCTTGTGTTCTCTCTCTCTCACTCTCTCTCTCAAATAAATAAGTAAAATCTTTTTTATCTAAAAAAAGATTTTGTCAGAAAGAGAGAGAGAGCGCAAGCAGGGGGAGTTGCAGGCAGAGGGAGAAGTAGACTCCCCGCCGAGCAGGGAGCCTGACACAGGACATGATCCCAAGACCCCGGGATCATGACCTGAGCTGAAAGCAGACACTAAACTGACTGAGCCACCCAGGTGCCCCAGTAAATAAAATCTTAAAAAAAAAAAAAATCACCTCAAAGAAATGGGAAGTCTAGCCTCTAAGCCCTGACGTAGACACCCTGCTCTCAGAATTCCCATAGCCTTTCTAGTCATCATTCTCTCAAAAAATGGAGCTGAGAAAGAGACATGCGGAAAGTGGAAAGAAGGAAGAAGCTGCAGGAGACAAGAGCAGCCACTTTTTGTCTTCCAGGCTCTGTACTAGATCATCTTGGATCTTAACCCTATAGAGTGGCTACTGTTACTCCTGTTTTCTAGATGAGCAAACTAAAGCTCAGAGAGGTTAAGAAACATGGACAGGGGCACAAAAGGAGCAAGTTTAGATTCCCCCATGTCTTCCTGCCTTCCACCTGGTTTCAGCTACTAGATTACACGGCCTCAGTTGACAGCCTCCGTCACACAACCCTCCCCCACCCCCTATCCAAGAAGCTGATGGAGAATGTATCCAGTGGGATTGAAATCTTATACAGACTTTTCTTAATCATGTTATCTGTCACAGGCTGGTTTTGTGACCCCAGGCAAGGTAGTTTATATCCGAGAAGCTCAGCGATCTGATCTCTAAAGGAAGAAAAATATTTACTTCTGCAAGTATTTGAGGGACTTAAATGTGTTTCTGAAAGAGAAAAAGGCAGGTATTCAATAGGTACTCAAAAAAAAAAAAATGCCAGCAGCCCTATCAAGGGCAAATCTGCCAAGGAGGAAGTTTGTTTTATTCATTTTCCTTTAAGCTTTCCTGTCCGCCCACACCCCTGCTGTCTCCTCTGTTCCCCCAGGGACCATCTTGGGTCTCATTTACCAATGACCTTGTTCTATACAAACTGTCATAATCCCAGATAATGTGTTAGCTCAGGGGGACTCAAACAATACCACCTCGGCCTGCAGTAATTCAGGAAGGCCCTTGTCCTTGAAAGGAATCTTGGGTTACACATGACAGGCCAGGAAAACAACAGTCATTTGGCTGAGTTTGGATAAAAATGACAGCAAATGTGGCTCTAGAGTCACATAACTGCTCAACTGTCAGCAAAGGATCTCTGTATTTTACTAGGTGACATTAGGAAGTATTTAAGAGCCAAAGGGCACACACCCCAAGGAGCCTTTTGTGGGCTGGGGCTTGACCCAGTGCCCCTTAAGTTACACCACTTTGCTTAGCCCATTCTTTTTTTTTTTTTTTAAGGATTTATTTATTTATTATAAAGAGAGTGGACGAGTGGTTGGGGGACAGGCAGAGGAAGAGGGAGAAGCAGGCTCCCACTGAGCACGGAGCCAGACACAAGGCTCAATCCCAGGACCCTGAGATCACGACCTGAGCCGAAGGCAGCCGCTTAACCGACTGAGCCACCTAGGCGACCCTGTTCAGCCCATTCTTAAGACAGCCCTGGCTGATTCAGAAAATCAAGACAGGCATGGAAGGTCCCAAGTGTTCTTTGAAATCCTCAGCTGGACCGTTAGCAGCAGGAAAAGGGCCAAAGGGCTCCTCCCATCAATCCTGAAGCCTGGGACCTGCCCAAAATTGTTCCAGGAATTCTGATGGGTTTCAAGAAATCCTTCCCAGGGAATGACTGAGAGGCCTCACCAATGCGGCTCTTGTCCTTTCAAAGGGACCCCCAGGAGGCCAGGGCTGCAGTGGAGATTCAGGTCTATCCTGGCACAGGGCTCTCCAGGCAGAAGGAGGAGATGCCTAGTGTTGAGTGAGTATACTGTACATCAGGGATAAACCTTGAAAACATTTTGCTAGGTGAAAGAAGCCCCTCACAAAGGACCACACACATATTGTATGCCTCCATTTAAATGAAATATCAACAAAAAGTAGATTAGTGGTTGTCAGGAGATGAGGTGGGGGGTGGGTGGGGGGTCCGACTGGGGAGAAATGGGAAGTTTCTGCTAATGAGTATGGAATTTCTTCTTGTAATGATAAAAATGTTCTAAAATTGCTTGCAAGTGCTGATGGCTACACAACTCCGTGAATATAGTCGGTGAATATAAAAACCATGGTATTGTATACTTGCATGGTATATGAATTATATCTCAATAAAGCTGTTTAAAAAAATATCCTGAAGTCCACTTACAATAACCAAGTTATTAGGGCCAGATTCAGAGGAAATCCATCCAAATTGCTCTTTTGAAACAAGCAAAAACCCAAATGCTATCCTTTCATTCACTCACTTACTCATTTACTCCTTCCAAACGTCCCTGTGAGTTCTCTGTGTGCAGAACTGGACCACCTTACCAGAAACAGAACACCAATTTTCCTAATTGCACCCAGCTTAAGCCTGTTTGCGTAAGGATTTGAACACAGACCTCTTCATCCCATGCTGCAATTAGGAAGTGCCCTCCTTGGCCCTTTGTCAGGGAGGAGCCCCTAAGTCTTAAAGGGGAATTCCAGGAACACTTGTTTGCATTTCTGCTCCCCATAGAGCCACCAAAGTCTTACCCCATACTTCTTTGTTCTTCCCTCTCCTATTTCCTTCAGCTGCTACCCAGCCGACTCTCCAAAACTTCCAAAAGGGAGTCCAAACCTTCCAGAGGGAAGGGGGCTTGGGTAGCAGCTCCAGAAGCATTTTTCAGGGGGAAATCCTGGCCCCTGTGAGAGCTGCATGCAAGCTCCATTTGGACATTTCTCCTAAAGACAAGTCCTAAGCCTGTACCTAAGTAGAAGGGGTGACCTCCAGTCAACCCTGAGCTCCTGTGCCAGAGGGCAGGCTTCACGCAGAGGACCCAAGAACCCAGGGCCAAAATCGGAGTGCCTGTGGTCCAGGACTTGCAGGCGGCGTCCAGGCGCTCGCCAAGGACAGAGGCCACTCCTGTGGCTCCACACTGGCTCCTCTTGGCCTTTCCCGAACCCTGTCTTGCCTGTGCGCACTGCATGCCAAAGCCCAGCTCCACCGGCGGCATCTCTGCCAGGCGCTGCGTGCGGAACAGGAGGCTCGAAGCAGGAAGCGGGTGCCAAGGGATAAAACTGGAGGAGATTAGGGGTGGAAAAGCCAGGGCAGAGAGGACCCTCCAACACCACAGCCCGCTCATGCATCTCAAAACCGCAACCTCCTGCGTCCAGACACCAAAGCAAAATGCGCGAAGCATCCGGGTTTCCTGGAGCAGAGGCACAGAAGAGCTGTTACTGCCAACGTCCTCCATCAATGAGCTCGGTCGGCTTGCTCCTCTTTGCGTCTAGCGCCTGACCCCAGCGCTGATCTGTGGCCGTACCAAGGGGGCTGGGTGAATTTTGTCTCCCAGGACCTCCACCGACTTCTCTTCCAAGCGCCCCCAAATACAACTTAAATAAAAATAGCGTGCTCTTTATATTCATCTCTCCAAGACAAATTCCTGAGCCCCCTTTCTCACCAGATTGTCGCCTCTACTAAGCCCCTTCTACTTGGAAATGCTGGAATCGCCAGTCTCGAAGCCAAACCCACTTCTTCCCGCCGCGCGCTCACAGCACCCAAGTACAGGGCAAAGTTCCCGGGAGCAACACAAGGCATTGTCGCTGTCTCTGCATTCGCATCACGTAGCACCTCCAAACTCCCTGTCCAGCGACCCCCGCGAGGAGGCATCTGGGTGCACCGTCCCATCCCACCCCAGAGGTCTCCGGGCCATCCTGGGCGCACGCGTAGAAAAGGTCCACCATGGAATTGCATTGCTTCTGCAGGTGACTCGCCCTCTCCACTTTTCCTTCCTAACGACTAGATTTTTCAAAGCCGACCCGAATTAGGGCAGAGAAAGACTGGAACTGACCTGTGCAGGGGAATGTTCTAGCCGAAGATGGGGACCTCTCGACGCCTAGGTAGGATCCAAATTCGCCGTGAGTTGGTTCTTGGCGGCGCACGGCTCTCGCTTGCTTCCCGCGTTGTGCCCCCTTTTAATTAGCCTCTTCTCTCCCTCTCCCTCTCTTTCTCCCTCTCCCACTCCAGCTCCCCACTCTGTGCAGCCCGGAGCTGCGTCCTCTCCGGCGCCTCCCTCCTGCCAGGCGCCCAGGATCAGATAAGAGGAAAGGAAGGCCAGCCGGCGGCCAATTATAGAGCGGAAGGTGGCCGCGGAGGCGGAGGTTGGGGAGGTGGGAGGCAGGCCTAAGTCTCAAACGCCCCCCCACCTTATCTCCTCCTCCTCTCCCCACCCCCGCCGCGCAAGCGGTCCTCCGAGGAGCCCGCCCCCGCGCCGCCCCCGCGCGTCCCCAGACCTGGCAGCCGCCCCAGGTGCGCGCCGCAGCCGGGTGTCGTGAGCCCAGAAAGAGCCGCCTTTGCCCTTTCACTCCGACAGCGGCCGCTGAGTCAGGCCCTGCGGTCGCTTGGCGAGGTGTGGCGCCCTCCAGGACTCAGGTACTGGGTGCCCACTTCCCCGTTCTCAAGACACGACTTGCCTTCCCGCATCGAGGACCTGGCGCTTGGGAGCGCGCACGCACTGCGAAGGGGTACCCTGCCTCCCCTCTTCTCGCTTCCTGGTGCGAACGAGGGCTGCAAAACGCCAGAGCAGCGATGCTCAAAATTTAATGTGCAGGAGAATCATTTGAGGTCTTGAAATGGATATTTTTGTGGGCTTACAAGGACGAATGTTGGCAGTGGCCAGGGCTTGGACTTTCTGAACCGCTGATTCCCACTCGCAAAGATCCTGTTTCAGCAGGTCTGGGCTGAGGCCAAGGACTCTGCATTTATCAAACACCCCGGTGGTTCTGATCCATACCGTCCACCTTACGAGAGAGAGTCTCTACCTGAGATGTGAAGCACACGAGGTGCGCCAGACCTCGCGCCAGGTCTCGAGGAACCAGGGCTGCGCTGTCACTCTCTGGGCCCCTTTAGAAAGTCATCGTCCTTAACCCGTTTTTGAACCGGGCACCAATCCTCGGCGGCGTTCTTTACAATCCAGCTTTTGTGCGCACAAATGTTGGGGAGAGAGTTACAGAAACGACGGAAATTGAGCAACAACTCATTTTTGCAAGAAAATGCTTTCTCACGTTGGAAAACGGCTAAAGGCCGGTGGTGGACAGGAGAGAAAGGGCAAGGGGTCCTCTTAACGGGCTTCCCACATGCCCAGCTGAGAATACAGAGAGAAGGGCTTTTGAAACCTTTAAAGGGGCCCATTGGACTTTCTCACCGTCCCAACTATTATTAGCCACCAACTCCGCCTTCCCCGATGTTGGCGTGGAGATTCATCTACTTGGAAACGCTCTGAACTTCCCGCGGGCCCTGCGGTTGGAGTGCAAAGGGCCCGCTCCAGCCCCCACCGATGCTCTGCCTCCGCTGGTCCCTTTTTCCAAATTGGCCTCTGCTCGGCCCCAGGGCGCGGCCAAGCTCGGCGCCCTTTTGCAACTGCGCTTCACAGAACCAAATTTGCTGGGGTCGGGCAGCCAGCGCGATTTTTAAGGAGACAGGCTTCGGAATCCAAGCGCTCCGGGGAGACTACTGCAAGGGTGCGAGCGCCACCTGGTGTCCTCGCCTGGAGCCTTGGGAGAGGGCGGGAACTGGAAAGCTAGCCGTCCACCTAGATTGAAGTGCAGAGACCAGGATTCCTGAAATGCGGGATTTATTCCTGGAGACAACCACCACTTCGGTTGTTCCTCGTCCCACCTCCCCATGCAAGTGGCCACTTCCATCGTACTTTGTTCCCCCTTTTCACTGATAAAATCTCTTTTTTTAAACGTAAGTGGAGCTGATACACAGTGTTACATTATTTTCATGTGTACAACATAGTGATTTGACACCTGTGTATGTATGCCGTGCTCACCACCATCTGTCACCATGCAGCCCTATTACAGCACCGCTGACTATGTTCCCTATGCTGGACCTTCTATCCCTGGGACATATTCGTTCTGTAACTGGAAGCCGGTACCTCCTACTCCCCTTCACCCATTTTGCCCACCCCTCTACTCCCTCCCTTGTGGCAACCACCAATTTGTCCTCTGTATTTGTGAGTCTGCGTTTCTGCTTTGTTTGTTTTTAATTCCACATATAAGTGAAATCAAATGGCATTTGTCTTTCTCTGACATTTCATTTAGCATAACATCCTCTAGGTCTATCCATATTGTCACAATAGCAAGATCTCATTCTTTTTAAGGCTGAGTAATATTCTGGGGTGTGTGTGTGTGTGTGTGTGTGTGTGTGTGTGTGTGTGCGCGTGTATGCCACCTCCTTTATCCATTCGTCTATTGATGGACACCTAGTTTGCTTCTATATCTTGGCTATTGTAAATAATGCTGCAATACACATAGGGGTGCACATATCTTTTTGAATTAGTGTTTTCCTTTTCCTTGGGTAAATACCCAGTGGTGGAATTACTGGATTGCATGGTATTTCTATGTTTTTTTTTTTAATCTACTCAAGTCTTTCGTTTTTATCAAGATGTAGATGACTAGTGTAAGCTCAGCTTTTTCTGTAATTCCTCTGGGGAAGGTAGTGGCATATTCCTGCAAAGTTTTAGGCAGAGGGGGAAAAGTATTTATGATGAAACTATAGAAAATTAGAAATGAGGAATTCCCAGTGGATTTTTAAATGTGAAATATGTGCACAAAAATCTATATACAGCAAAGAGAAAAGCATAGTATTTGGTAAAAACCCTATACAATAATGTATATTGATTTTGTAACCACACAAAATGTTATTTCTTAAAATTCTAGCCCATCCTTCCTTCATCTTAACTTTTGACTTCTGGCATTTCACTTTCAATGTAAATAAACTTCAGTTAATGTTGAATCAGAATGGCTGGTTTTAATCAGTTGTCCATTATGTTGCAGTTCTGTGTAAACTCCCAGCCCATTCAAGGGAGTGTTTATTCAACATTTATCTTAAGTTCAGCCTTCAGAGTCTGGTAGAGTACTGAGAACTGAATCATAGAAATGACTGGAAGACTCCATTAATGGTCTCCTCTCCCCCATCTAGAAAAAAAATTGTATCTGAATGAACATGTAAACATCTGGAGCCTTCTCAGAGATATCCAAAAATGTCCGCTTCCCACAATCATTGATTTCAGGACTCAGCAACTCTTATTAGATTCTCGTCTGAGTTTGACATGACTGTAATCTTGTTTCTCTCGAAGGACCCTCCACACGCGCAGTTTCCCTTCCCCAGTCAATCGCGTGGAACCTTACAAGAAGACTACAGATACAAACTTGAATTGAAGGAACTCTGTCTCTTGCTTGTGTCACTTTGGTGAAGTTATTTTGCTTCTCTGAGCCTAGCTCTTTATGTATAAGAAGGGAGTTATTAACTGTATCTCAGGGGATGGTTTTGTGGATTAAATGACAGATGTGTTTTTGGACCTAATCCATCATGATGATAAATGGTAGCTGTATCACCCAAACTAGGACTGTCCCTCTTCTGCCCATTGCATATGGTAATACTCTCTTTAGCAGCCCCTTCCAGAAAATTCTCCTTACAATGTTTCTCAACAGAGGTGCTATGGGCATTTTGGGTATGCCCCAGACATTGTAAGATATTTATTATTTCTGATTCCATCACCAATTCCCAGGAGCATTCTCTCCTTCTCCTAGTCACTGTGAAAACCAAAAATACCACTGTCCATTTCCTCATACACTCTGTAGAAAACCACAGTTTCCAGCTTCACGAGTTATTTGCAGTTCTTCTCCAACCCCCCTGTAAGAGCCAGCTCTGATTTTTCCTCAGCCTAGCATCCATTCCCCCCTTCTTTTGTTAACACAGTGCTCATACTCAGCCAGTATGAGTCCCTGCTCCCATGTTCTCCCCTTCCATGCTGACCTCCCATCCTTGCTCCTGAGACTCCCAGTGTTTGTCATGATCTTGCAATAGCACAGCTGGTAACAGAGTGTTAACCCCCAGCACAGCAGGGAAACTTCAGGACCCTGCCCCATTGTCAAGGGCTAATGTACCTTCTAACTGATGCCATACCAGCTGTTAAATACTTTGTATCTCACCATAGAGTACCAGGGCTCTGAGTTCTTCTTGGGAAATTGCTTCTACTCTATTGTATGTAGCTGTGGTGGGTTGTCACTCAGAGTTCTCTTTTCTCCCCTAGCCAAGGGTCGGCCTAAACTCTAAACTAGGCCAACCAGATACTCTATCCCTCAAATGGGAGTATAAAGTGATGGGATACAAAGGCAGAAAAAAGTGTTCACTAATTTTTTTTTTAATTTTATTTACTTTTGAGAGAGAGAGAATGACAGAAAGCATGAGAGAGGAGGGGGTCAGAGGGAGAAGCAGACTCCCCGCTGAGCAGGGAGCCCGATGCGGGACTCGATCCTGGGGCTCCGGGATCATGCCCTGAGCCGAAGGCAGTCACCCAACCAACTGAGCCACCCAGGCGCCCCAGAATATCTCAAATCATCCTAGCAATGAGGCCTGAGGTAACAATAAATAGACCTAGACATAGGTCTAACATCCAGCAGAAACACCAATACAGCTGTAGCTGTTGTTGAAATACTGAAATATTTCCATAGCAAGTGGTCAATAACTGTCTCCCCACACCCCTGAATGTCCTCCTCACCATCCCCTTCCTGGGGCCACTATCCCAGATCTTCCTTTGATCCAACAACTGTAGAATTAACCCTCGTACCATTGTCTGAATGTTTACATCTCCCCAAAATTCATATGTTGAAATCCTAGCCCCCAAAGGTGGTGGTATTAGGCGATGGGGCCTTTAAAAGTTGTTTAAATCATGAAGCTAGAACCCTCAGGAAGGGGATCTGTGCTATTTTAAAAGATGCTCTAGAGGGGCGCCTGGGTGGCTCAGTCGTTAAGCGTCTGCCTTCGGCTCAGGTCATGGTCCCAGGGTCCTGGGATCGAGCCCCGCATCGGGCTCCCTGCTCCGTGGGAAGCCTGCTTCTCCCTCTCCCACTCCCCCTGCTTGTGTTCCCTCTCTGGCTGTCTCTCTCTGTCAAATAAATAAATAAAATCTTTAAAAAAAATAAAATAAAAAAATAAAAGATGCTCTAGAGAGATCCCTCACCTGTTCCACCAGGTGAGAATACAACGAGAAGTCTGGGATCCAGAAGAGGGTCCTCACCTGACCATGCCGTCACGCTGAGCTCAGACTTCCAGCCTCCAGAACTGTGAGCAATACGTTTCTGTTGTTTATAAGCCGCCCAGCCTATGGCATTGTGTTACAGCCGCCCAAAGTGAATGGACTAAGACAGTCAACATCAGATGAGGGCTTCTAGTGTAGCTAATGGCAGCCCCTCAGATTGGGCTGTGCCTCTGCCCCATCTCGTTGTTCAATTTTTTGAATATCAGCACAGAACTCCAGAACATCTCTGGCTTCTGTAGTCCCTGAAGCTTCTGTCTCAGTCTTCTGAGCTACCTCCTTTTTTCTAAATCTGCTTTCTTTCTCTCCCAACCAAAGAACTCCACCTGAGTCCATCTTCATTTTACCAACCCTGAAGCTGAGACAAAGGAGATGAGAGAGCTTGTCCAACCTTCCCTGGAGGATTAATAGCAAAGTCAACACTAGAATCCAAACGTCTTAACTCCTAGACCAGAGCTTTTTCCCAGTAGAGTGCATTGACCCTTTTCCAAATAATACCGGAGATACCTCCTACGCTCATAGAGGGTTTTCACTTTACAGTGTGCATGCAGGTATATCATCCTGTTTTAATACATTGGCTCTGCAAGGCAAGAATCATTCCAGAAGTTAAAATCATACTGTCTTATTCTGTCCGTTGTGGGGCAGGAGTCCCCCCATCTCCTCACAATCACCTTTCATGTTCCTGAACCAGTGATTAAGACATTCCTCATCTTCTCGGCTCTGTGGCCCAGATCAAAGTCAGGACTTCAAAAACAGCCAAGGTTTTCATGGGTGACAGCACCCTGTCAGTGTACGCATGTTGCATAAAAGGTTCTATTCATGGCATAATAGGGTTGGTGCAGGCCTAAGGGATTATACATGTGTGCTAACCCCTCCGCTTTACAGATGAAGAAACGGAGGTCCAGTGAATCAAATCTCCTGTCCAAATCCCCAGAAAGAGTTAGTGGCAGATATTACTAGATTCAGTATCAGCGGACAATGGTCCAAGACTCTTTCCAATAATAATAATGCCCTAATAATAAGAAAAGCCTTCACTGAGAGTCTTTTGAATACCAAACATTTGAGAAAACTCAAATGGACAATTCTAATCTTTTAAATTATTATCTTATTAAACTAATTCTTACATGTATCTTAAAAATGCAAATAATACTAATAGCTTATTTTATTTTATTTTAAAGATTTTATTTATTTATTTGAAAGAGAGAGAATGAGAGAGAGAGAGCATGAGAGGGAGGAGGGTCAGAGGGAGAAGCAGACTCCCTGCTGAGCAGAAAGCCTGATGCGGGACTCGATCCCGGGACTCCAGGATCATGTCCTGAGCCGAAGGCAGTCGCTTAACTGACTGAGCCACCCAGGCGCCAGTAATAGCTTATTTTAAAATATTGTCTTGCTTACCAGAGGTAGCCACTTTTGACTCTTTTAGTTTTTTTCTGACATTTTCAAATGTCCATGTTTCTAAATGAAATGCATGTACTGCTATCTATTAATTAATTTTAAAACATCACTTGTAGGTTTTGTAATATGGCAGAAGAGGATGTAATCTTTTGGGCTTCTATCCTCTCTTCTCTTCTATCTTCCCAATATGATTACAGTTTTTTGTTAAATCCATATTCACTGTTTCCAGGCACAGGCTTTGTAAATATTATTCATATAAAAGCATCATAATGCATTATGATTATTTTTCCTTTTTGCTTTTAGTTTTTCCTGAAGTTGATCATTACCTTGCTTATTCATCTGCTTAGTTTTCTTTTTTGCTGATCTTTCCAACTACTTGCAATAACATCTTAGTCCAGTGTTCCATAAAGCCACTTATATTTGGTAAAAAAAAAAAAAAAAATTCAACATTCCTCCTTCTCCAGGCAGATTTCTCTTTAGACCTGCTGCTCAGTGTCATCTTGGCCTTTGCTTTGCTACTTAGAATTCCCTCTGTCTTTCTCCAAGATTGGCTTCCCTATTTCCTGGAAATCATGTCTCCCTCTTTCTTAGTACACTCTTTTCTTGTTTTGGTGGAGTACATCCTCCAGGAGTTTTCTCTGGTTGAAAAGATGGTCCAATGACAGCAGGCATGGTGATGAAGCTTGTCTCTTGAGTCATGCTACTTCTATCTGAACGGCTACCCTCTCCGCCGGAAGTACAGTTATTATTCTGGGGGTTCTCATTCTTTCCCTCGTGTGCTGGATGTCCTGTTTTCAATTTTGCACATCTTCCCAGATCTAGTTTACTCCATTGCATTAAGGAAGGACATCCTCTAGTGGTATCATAAGATAGGTGCCTGGGGAGGAGAGATACATTTTTGAGATTTTGTATGTATTTACTTTCAAATTTCATTACTAGTTTGGCTATGCATTGCATTTTAGCTTAGAAGGAATTTTCCTTCAAAATTTTGAAGACGTTGCTCCCTTATTTCTTGCTTCTAGCATTGCTATTGTAATGAAGAAGCCATTTCTGACTTTTACCCAACTCCATCCCAGAGAGAACTCACCTTTCCCTCCTTTGAATTTGTACAGTAATTATTGTTTCTTTTTGGGAAAAAAATCGAATATGACTTTGAGAGAGCTCATCTATTGCTATCCACTCTGGTTGGTATGTAACATATTTCTCTCCTACCTGCCCAGGTAGAATGTGTGCTTCCTGGGAGGCAAGAAAATCGAGCAATATCAAAGAGCATGGATTGTGACAGAGTTCTGGCATCGCCAGTAACCTTGCATAAGTCACTGAACCTCTTCGTTCCCGTTTCCTAATTTGTAAAATGGGAACAGTAAGCGTGCCTAACTCATGGATGTATTGTGATTATTAAATGAATTAATCCACCCAATCTAATTAAGTCATTAAAGCCCTAAGAAGAGTGTCAGGCACCCAGTCAGTTCCTCACTGTTAGCTGATATTAACTGCACCAGATACCGCTTCATATCTTCCAGTTTTTATTCCATCCTTTTGGACAATGAGGTCTTAATATATATGCATGCATTTAAAATTTACTATTAGGAAATTATGTAGATAAAATATGCCAGGAATAACCTATATAAGTATTTGCACAAAAATTAATCCTAAATGTTCAGACAATAACAAGAAAAATATACTTTATTTTACTAATTTGTAATATGTACTTTTGTCTTGGTCAAAAATGCACATCAATGAGCAGTGTGGGAGCAGGACTCTAATAACTTTAATATTTGCACCGCCAGAAGCTCTCAGCGCAATACAGCTCTGCAGAAGTCTAGAATCTTAAGCTGTTTTGCTGGGCCAAATTCTTTCTCCTGAGTATTATATTTGCCATTATTTGAACCTTAGAGACTGAAGCCATTGTGAAACACATCAATGGGATAATCAATGGCCTAGCGCCTTGCTTATAGTAGGGACTCAACAAAGGCTTATCAGTGTAAGTTTATTTCAACAGGAATCAGAAGCAGGGTCCCAACTGGTTGAGGAAGTCTTTCTGCTTTGGTTCTTCCTGTGTAAAAACTATTAATTACAAGACTTCAGCAGAGAAGCAGATGTGCTTAATATCAACTCCAACATAGGGCCTTACTCATAATTGGGGCTTGATAAGTGTTTGTTACATTGAATCAAATGAAATTAATCAATTATGTCTCCTCAGTTCTTCCCAGGATGGGGTTCAACTCACTGCATAATTTAATTGGCTTGAGTTCTCAAACACCACAGGACACTTCTGTTTAGAAACCCAGAGAAGGATCCAAGACCATAAAGGGTTACATATATTCCTTGCCTAGGGGACATATCTGGCACAGAGACCAGGCCTTAAACTGGGGGAGAAATGCTCACAAACCTTCAGGTCATTCTAAACCTCCTGTGAAGGGAACTTGCCAAGTCTGATCTGTCAACGCTTGTGATAATGGAGTAATTTTTTACTGCCTATGATGATAGAACTGAACAAGATTTCAAAATATGTTCTTACTACACAGGAAAAAATGCATTCTCATCTAAGAGGTTTCAAATCAATGATCACAATAAATGTATCCATCTAAACTTTGAAATAAGTAGTTGTAGCATGGTTGATTTGCTCCTGGGGTACAATTTATATTCATTTGTAACACTGTGAGCGTTTTAGTAATTAAACCCAGCCACATCTAGAGGAAGCAAAAATTCTGTAAGTGAAGGCGTGAAATTCTGGTAAACGTGAAGCACGTCTCAAAAAAGTAGTTCCCTTTAAAAATTATGAATATACTTTATATGTTTGAACTTCACAATTAAAATGACTCTTGGTCACCACCAAGTCTGTGGGGCTAAACTGAAAGACAAGAATTGACTTGGATGGCCTTACACAGTCTTTCCCTTTTTTTCTAATTATATGATGCATGCAAGTGGAATTTTCCTGGAGTCTCAAGTGTATTCTTTTTGTTTTTCCCAAACTTTTTCCTTGTATTACAGCAGCTGCTTTTATGCACAGTTGATTTTGTTAGAGTGGCATTTTCTTGCATATTTGCCTTGAAAAGGGTCTGTTAGAGTGTCCTTGGAGCTCATGACCTACTGATTTCCATAATAAATTTCTGTCTATATACTTTCAAATCAATTCTAGAAAGACCCATTAACAATTGACCTAAAAGAGTTGAAAGATGTAAGATTCTTCATCTGGAGTTAGTTAAATGAGGCAGTGAGGGGAAAAATGAGAAGTCATTTCAGCCAGGGAACACTCATACAAAATAAAAGAATCATCCACTGGAGAGCATTTGGGGGATTTTCTCCTCTATTTTCTGCTTTCAGGGAAGACATCATCGAAGTCATTTCAACTCCTCAAAATACCCTCAAATTTTGCAAGGCTCCAGGGAAGGAGAACCACCCTATCTCCTCCCTTTGTACTGACACCCTCATTTTGGAGAAAGTGTTTCCTTCCTAGATAACAAATAGCTCTCCAGAGCTATTCTATATAGAAACCTATACCCAAAGCATTTTTGCCCAGAGGGGTGAAAAACAACATAAACACATGTGTATATCTATCTAGAACTACATCTACATCTATATCCAGAGAGGGAGAAAGACAACTTTAAGTCGGAGCTGATACACTGTAAGAAACTCAAACGGCTATGGAAAAAATTTAACACCATTCCTGTTTTGTATTGAAATGTTTCAAATCAGATTTATGTAAATTTTAAATAGTTTTTTTTTAAGATTTTATTTATTTATTTGAGAGAGAGAGAGAGAGTGCATGCGAGAGGGGGGAGGAGCAGAGGGTGAAGATCAAGCAGACTCCCACTGAGCACAGAGCCTGGCACCCCACGGGGCTCCAATCTCACCACTTGAGCCAAATCAAGAGTCAGACCCTTAACTAACTGAGTCACCCAGGCACTCCCCATCTTTTTATTTTCTTAAACATAACTTACTGTGTTCTTTTTAATTTCACTATCTAAAGTCTTTGAAGATCTGGTTCTATTGTCTCTTGGTTTCTTTTCTACTGCCTGTTGCTCATGGTCTCTTATTTCCTTGTGTATTTTGAGTTTTTTTTATTATGCATTCATATTCTTGGAACTTTTTCTATGGAATTATTTGAGGCCCGTGTTTAAAGTGAGTTCCTCTAGAGAGGCTCAAGTTTGTTTCTGCTAGATGTTTAGGGACAATATCAAATTGTGACCAATTCAAAATAATTCTTAGCCTTGAGGCTTTTTAATTCCATGGATAGTGCAAATTCAGGCCACAAACCTGGATGACTATCTTTGGGCTTTCGTTTCTTAGAGAATCTCTTTCCCCACCCATTCACTCAGTTCCGAGATTTAAAAACAAAACACAAGAAACACACTTTACTATCTGCTTCTCAGAGTGGGTTTATTTCTGGATTTCCCTTTCATGGATGGTGCAGGCATTTAGATTCCCAGCTATATGTGGGAGTCACCTAGAAGAATTCCCCTTTGGGGAACCCTGGCTTTGAGCTTGAGAGGCTGTAAAAATAGATTAATCTCCAGGGGTTGGTAGGTGTCCTAGGACAAAAGCATGCTTAAGTGCTTGCTCACCTCTGGATTCTTGCCTTTTAATTTTTGGCTTCTAAGGATTTTTTTTTTTTAACTTTCTTACTAGCTTAATGTATTTTATTAGATGTTATTTAAATATATTTATATAGCTTTTTGTTTTTTTCAATGGAAAAGTTGTTAAGAGTACCCAGGCTGTCCTACCTCCATGAGACTTGGAGGTCTAAGGTGATTTTTTAAAACATCAAATACATTTTAAATTAATTAAGATGTAGATATCTATTTATATAGTGAAATTAAAAAGAACACAGTAAGTTATGTTTAAGAAAATAAAAAGATGGGGAGTGCCTGGGTGACTCAGTTAGTTAAGGGTCTGACTCTTGATTTGGCTCAAGTGGTGAGATTGGAGCCCCGTGGGGTGCCAGGCTCTGTGCTCAGTGGGAGTCTGCTTGATCTTCACCCTCTGCTCCTCCCCCCTCTCGCATGCACTCTCTCTCTCTCAAATAAATAAATAAATAAAATCTTAAAAAAATAAGAATAAAGTTTCCCTTTTCAAATCTGCTTAGCCATTTTAATAATCTTTCTTACTCATATTCTCAACTTCAACATTTCTTTTTTTTAAGATCTTATTTATTTATTTGAGAGAATGAGCAAGAGAGAGAGAGAAGGAGCAGAAGGAGGGGCAGAGGGAGAGGGAGAGGCAGACTCCACACTGAGCAGGGACCCCAACTTGGGGCTCAGTCTGGGGACTCTGGGATCATGGACTCCAGAATCATGACCTGAGCTGAAGGCATGACCGACTGAGCCATCCAGGTGCCCCCAAAAAGGAGAGTTTAGAAAAGCAAATCCTAATCCTTAAAAAATTAAAAACTCAGTGCATCTAGAGAATCAATATGAAAACACATACAATGTTAAAAATCTGAAAGATAGCAAGATATAAAATTAACATATGTGTAAAATTAGTTGGTGAGTTCGGGATTTTTCTATTTTTTTGAGTGAGGCTTGGATGGCTATGTATTTTCCCCTTAGGACTGCCTTTGCAGTATCCCATAGGTTTTGGACTGATGTGTTTTTGTTCTCATTGGTTTCCATGAATTGCTTAAGTTCTTCTTTGATTTCTTGGTTGACCTCAACATTCTTGAGCAGAGTGGGCTTTAGCTTCCAAGTATTTGAATTTCTGCCAAATTTTTTCTTTTGATTGAGTTCCAGTTTCAAAGCATTGTGGTCTAAGAATATGCAGGGAATAATCTCAGTCTTTTGGTATCAGTTGAGACCTGATTTGTGACCCAGGATGTGGTCTATTCTGGAGAAAGTTCCATGTGCACTCGAGAAGAATGAGTATTCTGTTGTTTTAGGGTGAAATGTTCTGTATATATCTATGAGGTCCATCTGGTCCAGTGTGTCATTCAAAGCTCTTGTTTCTTTGTTGATTTTCTGCTTAGATGATCTGTCTCTTGCTGAGAGTGGAGTGTTGAGGTCTCCTACTATTAACGTATTATTATCAATATGTCTATTTTAGTTAACAGTTGGCTTATGTAGTTGACTGCTCCCATGTTGGGGGCATAGATATTTATAATTGTTAGGTCCTCTTGTTGGATAGACCTTTAAGAATGATATAGTGTCCTTCTGTATCTCTGACTACAGTCTTTAGCTTAAAAATCTAATTTGTCTGATATAAGAATTGCACCCCAGCTTTCTTTTGAGGTTCGTTGGCATGAAAAATGGTTCTCCATCCCTTCATTTTCAGTCTGGATGTATCTTTAGGTTCAAAATAAGTCTCTTGTAGACATGAACAGACACTTCTCCAAAGAAGACATATAAATGGCTAGCTAACAGACACATGAAAAAATGTTCATCATCATCAGCCATCAGGGAAATTCAAGTCAAAACCACACTGAGATACCACCTTAACGCCAGTTAGAATGGCAAAAATTGACAAGGCAAGAAACAACAAATGTTGGAGAGGTTGTGCAGAAAGGGGAACCCTCCTACAGGTGGGAATGCAAGCTGGTACAACCACTTTAGAAAACAGTGTGGAGGTGCCTCAGAAAATTAAAAATAGAGCTACCCTATGACCCAGCAATTGTACTACTGGGTATTTGCCCCAAAGATACAGATGTAGTGAAAAGAAGGGCCATATGCACCCCAATGTTCATAGCAGCAATGTCCGCAATAGCCAAACTGTGGAAGGAGCCGAGATGCCCTTCAACAGATGAATGGATCAAGAAGATGTGGTCCATATATACAATGGAATATTACTCAGCCATCAGAAAGGATGAATACCCAACTTTTACATCCACATGGATGGGACTGGAGGAGATTCTGCTAAGTGAAATAAGTCAAGCAGAGAAAGTCAATTATCATATGGTTTCCCTTATTTGTGGAACATAAGGAATAGCTTGGAGGACATTAGGGGAAGGAAGGGAAAAATGAAGGGGGGGAAATCGGAGGGAGAGAGGAACCATGAGAGACGATGGACTCTGAAAAACCAACTGAGGGTGCTAGAGGGGAGGGGGGTGGGGGGATGGGTTAGCCTGGTGATGGGTATTAAGGAGCGCACGTATTGCATGGAGCACTGGGTGTTATATGCAAACAATGAATCATGGAACACTACATCAAAAACTAATGATGTATTGTATGGTGTCTAACATAACATAATAAAAAAATAAAGAAAAAATAAAATTAACATATAAATCAATGTCCTTTATATACACAAAAACAATAGAAGAGTGAATTCCATTTACAATAGCAATAAAAAAGATAAAATACTTAGAAATAAGCTTACATGAATTGTGCAAAATCTACATGAGAAAAATGTCAAAATACTTTTAAAAGACTTATGAACTTCATCAAATGGACAGCCATCCCTTGTTCTTGAATAAAATGACTCATTGCTATAAAGATGTTAGTTTTCCATAGGTTAATCATAAAGCCTCCATAAAAATACCAAAAAGCTTTTATCTTAAAATGAGATAAGTTCACATGAAAAGTCACATGAAAAAATAAGCATGCAAGAATAGCCAGGGAAACACTGAACAAGAGAAGCCATTAAAGAGTGAGGGAGGGAGAAATCTCTATCAGATAGTCAAATATATTGGAAAGCTGTTATAAGTACAAGACTGTTGCTCTAGTTCATGAATAGACACATCGATCAATGGAACAGACTAGGAAGTACATATACATATGGAAATGTAATGTGTGATAAAGTTGGCATCTCCAGGCACTGGGAACAAAATTATGCTGGGACAACTGGGAATCTACTTAGAAAGAAAGAGATAGAATTGTATCCCTAACTCCTATTATGCACAGAGAGAATACAGAAAAGAACAAATGGATAAGAAACCTAATTATAAAAAAGAACCTAATTATAAAAAGGAAGCCAGGCAAGTACTAAAAGGAAACTAAAAGTAGGTAGTTCTTTTTTTTTTTTTTGAAACCTGTAAGGAAATGCTTTCTAAATATGTTTAAAAATTCAGATAAAATAAAAGGGAAGAATCATGAATTCAACTGGATAAAAACAAAAGAAAAATTAAAGGAAGTTGCATGGTACAAAGCTCTGTAAGCAAAGTCAAAAAACAAATTACAAAATGGAAGACAATATTTGCAGCATATATTGCAGATAAAGAACTAATATCACTAATAGATACAGAACTCTTTGACGTCAAAAGAAAAAGGACCAAAACCCCTGGGCAAAACCCCTGTAGCAGAAAATAGCCCCCTAAAGAGATACAAAATATTCCTTATGCTATAGAAAGAACTTCAGTCTCACCAAAATTAAATGCAAATTAAAAGGAGAAACACCATTTTTTACTTCTCAGAGTGGTAAAAGTTAATTAGAATGATGATGTATTCTGCTGACAAAGCTGTAGGGGCACTAGGACTCTCACATGTTCCTGACAAGTGTGCAAAATGGCACACTCTCTGCCTAGACAGTGTATCACAAAGACTGTTTAATTAACTCTTACAGGCATGTTTACTTCTTCACCCTCTGTTTCTCTGCACCCTGACTGATACAGAGGCTCCAGTGAGAAAGTAAAACTGCACCTCCACATATAATGAGTTGGGTTTGTCATGAAAAATTTGATAAGTATTAATATGAAAATCAATCACATCTCTTATCTTTAACTTTCTCTCTTTCTCTCTCTCTCTCTTTTTTTTTCTGCAATACTGCTTTCTAGGGATACCCTTAGAAGACAAACTCCCCTGTCTCTCTTTCACCGCTGGTCACATCGCGCACTGTAAAAAGCTAACTCCTCTGCGCTTCTTGGTTATACCAATACTTCTAAGCACTTGTACCCGTGAACTTCAGTTCACAATATTTATATCTAAGATTTATCAAGGTTGTCCCTTGAACTTATTTTAATCATATAGTAGGTGGATAAAAATATTGGCGTTTGAAGGTGTAGGGGAGGAAAAAATTCTTTTTCCTCTAACTATCTTAGGTTCTTCAGCTGGGGCTCTATCAGTTAGGCTAATAACAGACAGATTAAGAAGAGAAACACAAACAGAAATTTATTAACATATGCATTGGGCATACACATGGGAGTACCCAGTGATGAGGAACTCAAAGGGGTGGTTTCAACTTGGGCTTACATAGCATCTTTACAAAAGAACAATACATTTTTAGAGCTGGCAAGCCAAAGAAAAAGGACTTTGAGATTCTAGGGCCAGCAATTGTGGGAAGGCAAATATATGGGAAAACTAATGTAGATAAGAGCTAGTTTTAGCAAGATTTGTTATGTAGATTCCTCTGGTGCCATCTCTAGGCTGATAGGGGTCTAGAATTATCTCTGGTGATTTTCTGTCCTTCCTGGAAGGGAGAGATGGGGGAGGGCAGGAAACTTTATCAAGTTATGTCCTGTTTTAGACAAATTGGGGGAGAGCAGAGAGTTTTTCTTATATCTACTTCTCAATAGCTTTTAGTTCAAAATAATCCTCATACCAAACTGGCATATTTGGGGTAATGGTATCCTTTACAGGAATAACCAGACACTGCATTTTATCAAACAATTCCTCAGCAAAAGGGGATATTATATGGACTACAGCAGAATACCAACACTGCTGTGAGTGTCAACATATGTCCAGGTTGCATGGGAAGGTTACAGGGCAGAGGCAGGACTGGAAATGTGTATGAAAACTAGTTCTGAAACAGAGGACCTTCGAACTATGTGTACTGTTTGACTTAGGAAATGCAGTAATTACATCTGTAGGAATTATCTTAAGGAATGGTCATGGCTCTGTGTGAAGTTTAAGTGACAAGGATAATCAAAAAGCAAACAAACAACTGTCTCTTCTAGGCGTAAAGAAGATCTGGAAGACTATATACCAAGGTACAAACCAAGGTTTTCCATGAGTCATTGAGATACTAGATAACATAAATTTTCTTTTTGTTGCTCTCTATTGTTAATGTTCTCCATAATTATTATGCCTTGCTTTTATGATTTTTACAGAGGTTATTTCGATTTTTTTTTAAATTGTGTGTATGTTTTCTGATTTTGAAAACATGTAATGATGTTCTCTACTCCAGGAGTTGAATTCCGTGGAAAAGGAATCTAGTTGCAAAGGGGAGAGTTGGGGAAACATCAAGAAGTTGAGTCCCCTTTCCTCTCTAAACTATCTGTGCTGATATTTAGCCAGGTCTTCTCCAGCCCACACTCCTGCCATGAAATGAATCCCAGTGCATCATGTGGACACCTGCAAGGGGCGGAGTGAACCTGTGTTTGGGCAGGGAGCCTGGAAAAATGGAGGGTACTTCAAATTCCTTTGGAGTGTAATCATTTTCTGTTTCTCCATAACTAGATGACCTCCTGGTCTTTTCCTTCCCAGGGATCTCCCTAAAGCTTGGGCACTTAGTCAGGTCTCAGGTGTAAACCATCTGTGGTAAGAAATTATTCTGATAAAAAAAATCTTTTCTATATCAAAGGTATGTCAGAATCTTTGAGTCAAGTGTTAGCCCTGGCCCCTCAACAACCTTTGGATTCTCCCAGGTGTGGAGAGAGTGAGAAAGACACCATGATGGATGATATGTGAGAAGCACGTGCAAAGGTCTGTGGGGTCCAGTCCATCACGTTCAGAAGCATGTTTGGAGCAGAACCCCCAAGAAATGCATTTCACAATGTTCTGTATGCAGTAAGAGGGATGGGCTTCCTTATGAAAATACAGGAGACTCTCTAAACCTCCTCCACAAGGCTCTCCCATTGGAGAGCAGCAAGTGAGCAAGCAGTCTAGACTTAGGTTCTCACAAAAATTATAGTTGGGCAGCTATTTGAACCTTGATGTCTCTGACTCCAAAAACATGTTTTCCTTTGTTTTGTTTTCCAAACCATGCAATACTGTCATCAAATATCTTAGTATTTTTAAAACCTTTTTCAATACACTGAGAAAACTTACATCATGCTCCTTTACACATACATACACTCTAATACACACGCTTACAAAGAAAAGCTTCATGAAACAATACACACTTTTAGTATGTGCAAATGGATCATTTATAGTTTATCCTATTGCTTCCTTTTATGATGCTGGTTTCAATCCACTCCGTGTATTTCACAACCCAATAAGGGATCAAAACCTACTTATATCATTGACAAAGCTGCTTCGAGCAATTTTTTTCTGAAAATACTCTTAAATTCTCATGGGTTTATTTTCCATACAAAATATCTTTTGCTGATACTCCCCAATAGGGCACCATCACTACAAAAAGGTGAGAGAGTTTGTTCTGTGGTTTAATAAGCTCCTCATTCAGATGGAATCTTCTCAACCTTTTGCAATTAAGTATTCTGTTTTAACTGCTTGCTAAAGCACAGGCATTGGTAGTCAATCTCTGCTTTCCTTGTTACTTGTCCAGACACTGATCCTCTAATGTCACCCCCCACCCCCCTCCCCCCCAGCACCTACATTAGGGCCTCTCTGGGGGTTGGATGCTGTCCTGGGACGTGGGAGCAAGTGACTCAGCCATCAGTTGACTTAATCTGAATTCCTGTTCTACTACATAACTGTGTGACCTTCGGGAAATAACGTCATCCTTTGAGCTCCAGTTCCATTGTCTATTAAATAGGCAAAATGGTAGTCTTTCATTTACAGCATTGTTATGAGAATGAACTAAGATAAATTGGGTGATGCATAGTAAGTCTTCCTAGGAAGATCAGCTGTCTCTTTTTCTTATTCCTATGTATATCACATCATATCATGTTATACTATAATTCTCATGGCAGCCCAGAGGTGCCAACATATAATGGGGAATCTGTACACACATGTCTTCAATCCCAAGTTCTGACACTTAAGCAAATTATGTAGCCTCTCTCAGATTTTTCATTACTAGATGGATAGCCAAACACCTAACTAGATGGAGTCAACGTGAAGGTTAAATGAGATAGGGCATGTCAAGTACCCGACACATAGCAGGTGTTCACCATGTGGTCCTTTTCTGTCCAAGCTACTGCTTTTCCTATTTTACCCTTTTCCCTGCTCTACATTCACCATTTTCTCTTTCTCTCCCTCCCTCTCTCTCCCTCTCTCTCTCTTTCTCACACACACACTCCTGTACATCCTTCCCACCATCCTAATTACCTGGCCATACACAACCAGAGGGTCTCTAGCTCCAACAATGATGTCTAAGCCCACCATACCCGCTACATGTCAATGAAATCGGTACAGGGGAGCAAGGTGCAGCTAGCAGTCTATCAGGGCCACCACTGAGCCAGCCTTCAAAGGGATAGTAAAGATGTCTCTTGAATGTCTAAGCTTTCAAGACAGAGACTATGTTACTTACTGCATTCTAGGAAGTGAATATAGTGAGTCTGACCTGACACAGCTACTCCTTGAGAGAAGCAGTGAGACCTGGGGACAGGGCCACATTTTCTTAGTGATAGTTATTGTACTGGGGCCAAAAAACCAAACCAAACCAAAACAAAAAAAAAAAAAACAATACTTGAAGACCTAGTGAAATGGTGAAAATCTAGAGCCCAAGCTCCAGAGAAACTGTTATGCATCACGAAATTCCAGGTGTGATTGGATTTGTGTGTCTGTTTCAATTCCAACTGGAAAGTTCTGCTTCCAGTTGGAATTGAAACAGACTGGAGCAGATGAAGGAGAAATAACACGTAAACGGGATTCTGGGTGGGATCCGGAATAGAAAAAGGATAATAGTTGAAAACGGATGAAAACTGGGATAACGTCTGCATTTTTGTTAATAGCCTAGTACCAATTTTAATTTCCTGGTTTTGATCATTGTGCTATGGTTATGTAAGGTGTTGACATGAAAGGAAGGTTATCTGGGGCCACCTCTACCACTGAGAACAGCTAGAAAAGCTAGGAGAGATTACTGAGTATAATCTGCATGGAGCAAAATGTACAAATCTTAAATATGGAGCTCAATGTATTTTTCTGTGCATAATATATAAAATGTGGCATCCCTCTCCATACCGAACCCATGTCAAGATACAGAATGCTTGCTCCTTGCCTTCACCTCACGAATCTGTATCAGCAGTCAAGAGAATGGTTAGCTCGGGGGACAAAGACTTGAGTAGTGATTAGGAAGAGGACCTGGGGAGACTTCTGGGCACCGGTAATATTCCTTTTCCTCACTCAGGTGTTGGTTATAGAAGTGGGTTCATTTTTGATAACTGAGCTATGCACTTATGGTTTGTGCATTTTTCTTTATGTATGTTTCTATTAAAATAGTCATTTAAAAAATATGATTCACACTGTGCCTCACTGAGAAAAAACTGAAAACATTTTAAATTCCCTTAAGTGCTCCTAGGCACAGGAATTCCAAATCAAAGGATAACCACCTAAGGGCACCCGGTGGCTCCGTCGGTTGAGTGCATCCAACTCTTGGTTAAAGCTCAGGTCATAATCTCAGGGTTGCGAAATGGAGCCCCCAGTGGGGCTCCATGCTCAGCAAGGAGTCTGCTTAAGATTCTCTCTCTCTCTCTGCCCCTCCCCTGCTTGCACTCTCTCACTCTCTCTCTCTAAAATAAATTTAAAAATTCTTTAAAAAAAAGAAAGGATGACCACCTTAGTGGAGTAGGGTTGGCATTTAGAAGGGAACTTTATTATTTTTTTAACCAAGTATCAGTAACACTTGTTACAATGGGAGCTGAGCGTAACAGGTTAATTTCCAAATTAAGAATTTTTAAGCCATTTTCATCCATTTAAAATTAGAAACTAGATGAGCCCTGAAAAACACAAGAGGGCAGCATTTCATAACATTTTTATAAAAACACTGGTGTTTTTAGTAAAGATACATGGTTTGAGAACGGAGCCTGGCGAGAGCATTTTATCAAATGAGGAAACCAAAGTTCAAAGAGGTTATTAGGTGAGTCACCTTAAGTTTCTTTAAATCACAGAGGTCAAGGGTTGCAAAACAAGGACCACTGCTTATGTTTCCCAAAGGTGGACTGTTTTTCCAAACCCCGCATTGTTGTTCTTTCTGGCTTCAAGATCACTTGCTGCATGCTGGAAATGGTTGACTTCTCACCAAAAGACCCATGGTGAAGGTCTCTATGGATTGTGGTCACAGATTAGGGCATAGCTGCCTGGCACCTGTTCCTGAAAATGAGTAATGAGTGGCTCAGTTTGAATAAAACATGAATCGACTTCCGGAGGAGAAATAGGCTCCCAATTTAATTATGTGCTAATCTTCAACAGAAAGAGACCTTGAGGGAATGGTTAGACTGTGATCGTTTTTAAAATTTGGCTTGCAAATGTTAAAGATGTGCATTTTAGTTACACCCTTGAATCTTGTTTTATTGTATTCTCGGACTTCTTGAGAGAAGCTATTATTAAACCTCAGGGTGGTAGATATAATGTGCTTGCCCTCTTTATAAAGACAGTAAAATCTTTATGGGGAGAGAAAATGAGAATTTGCTGTAGCTTTTAGCGGTAGAGCTCATTACTATATTAAGGTTAGGCCTGGTCGGCTAATTCACAGACTTCCTCATAGGATAGAAAAGCTATCCTTTCTGGGTCTCCTGGGGGGCTCAGTCAGTTAAGCCTCTGCCTTTAGCTAGGGTCATGATCTCAGGGTCCTGGGATCGAGTCCCGCCTCAGGCTCCCTGCTCAGCAGGGAGTCTGCTTCTCCCTCTACCCCTCCCCCTTTGCTCATGATCTCTCTCTCTCTCACAAATAAATAAAATCTTAAAAAAAAAAAAAGAAAGAAAAGAAAAAGCCATCCTTTCTGCTCATGACAACCAGGACATGAGCCTTGCTGTTCCAGGTTTAAAGGTGACGACGATGTCAGGAAAAATAAGACTAAAACTCACTTCTTCTAACAGAAGGGACTATGGGATGGAGAAGGTGAATAATAGAAAGAGGGAAGGAGGTTGAAGTGTTCAGAGGGTGTGTCCAGCTTTCCCCTCTCTGGGATAAAGCTGAAAACCTGGAGAAGAAAGCCAATAGGAAGAGAGATTTCTACCTCGTCCTCAGTAAACACTCTCGAAAGGGACTGCCACTTCCCAGGCTGCCCAGCTTGGCAACAGCCACATCAAAGTAAGTCTGGTGGTCCATTGTGGTTAGTGGAGGGAAACCTTGACTTTGAGCTTCTCCAGGCAGTTCCCGTCCAAGGGTCCAGGAGTTCCTGAAGCTCCAGGAAACCTTGGAAGGCAGCAGAATGGGGAATTGCAGACCTACTGCATGCCCACAGTGTCAAAGGATGAGACTGCTCTGAGGCAGAGCCTGAGGGTGGATTGGCAGAGCCAGAGGGCTGGGCAGAAGACATGGCCAGAACTCAGGTGATTTAGAGGGCCAGAAAGAGCCAAAGTGAGACTAAGGCAAGTGAGGAGGAGCTGGGGCCCCAGCCAGGCAGACAGAAAGCAGATGACAAATTACTACAGCTACAGCCTGTTAAAGGCTGAAGATATGAAAATGTCCTCCCACTTGGGCCAGACTCCTTTATTACATCACAAGCAAGACAGCTTTGCTCCCTCCGCTTCCTCAGGGTGCATGTTGGCCTGGCTCTCCTTTGCTATTTGATTCATGAAAAATCCCTTCATCTCCCCGTTTCTCTAGGGAACTTAACACCAAGCCTCTGATATTGAAGCAGAAAACAACTTGAATGGCATTGAACTTAAAAACTTCTCTCTTTGCTAATCCCCAGCAAGTGTCCCAAGTTTCTGCACCCCAAAACACGTTTACTCTTCAGGGGCCATGTCTTCTGTATCCAGCATGGCACCTGGGAGGTCAAAAGGAAACCACTGGTTTCCCCAGTTTGGGGAGTCTTAGCCCTGGGGACCAGACGCCAGTTGTAACTCATGCACCTAGGATGCATCAAACTTTCATGCTAATAGGACCCTTGATAGTTGGTCTATGCATAACCTGGACACTCTCTTACATGTTCCAATTGGCCATAAATATGTAGCTAGACTCTGAGGCCCTCACCATTGTTCTGAGGAATTTCAACAAAGAAAATGACATTTCAATCAGAAACAGAATTCAAGAGGCTGCAAAGAACACCCACCATGAATCTCTCTTTCTGCCAGGGAGTGGGGGTTGGCTGCAGGTCTCAGGCTCTGGGATGACTCCCTCCAGTGGTCTGGCAAAAATTCAAAAGAATTGGTGGAGGGCAAGGAGGGGCAAGAGATTTAATGTTGGTTCTATGGGTGGTGACTTGACCACATCCCCTGGCTTCAAATCCCATTTCTGCCACTTAGGGTGTGGCTTTGGGAAAGTCCCTCAACGTCCCTGGAACTCCTCACTCTCACCTGAAAAATGAGGGAAATAACAACACCCACCTTAGAGAGTTATTGCAAGCATTTAATGAGACAGGATGAGATAATCTTTGTAAGACTACGGTATCTGACTCATAGGAAGGACAATAAATGTTACCTGTTATTTATTATTGGCTTAATGGTTTTGCTTGCTAGAAGAGACGACGTTTAAATACTCCAGAAATCAACACACTTGCATACCCAGATTGTACTGATGAATACAAAATCATCTTTAATTTTTACTGACTGATTCTAAACCCTAACCTACTAAATAGCCACACCAGGATACAATGCCTGTGACTCACTCTACGTTTGTTTCCAGGAAGAATTATCACCAGGTTCTTGGGCGAATTACCCGAGTGAGACTATACTTAGAGCATGACTGAAGTGGCCCATGAAAGGAACATTGAAAGGGCAGAATTGTAACCTTCAGAAAACACAGAGGCGCAGCTCTTGCCAGCTTCTGACCCTTTCAGTTGGGGACCACAAACGTGTGGGTTGAGAGGCGCATGGGGCCTGCAGAGGTGTTTTGTTTTGCCAGGGCAGTGGATTTGTTCTATTTTGTCTGAAAACAAACAGCGCCAGGAGTTGATGCTTTAGGGGGAGGGTGAGTTTTGCACCAACCACAGCCCCGTAACTCACTCTTGTCTTAATTCCTGTCTCCCCACACATGGCCACAATCCCCCTGTCATCTAGGTATTTGAGCATCTCTCCTCACTGTCATGCATCTTCTCTCACAATCGCGGAACCCACACACAGCAGCAATCCAAAGAGTCAACTCCACTCCGGGGCTGCCTGTCCCTCTCTCCTTCTACACCATTTTTTCCCCTCCAACCTGCATGTAGGTTGCATGAACAGAACAGGGGAGGCTCCTTTAATCTTCCCGATGTTTCTCACCTTTCTAACAGGCAAGACAAATTACTTGCTTCTTTTCACAGCTTGTAAACAGTGTGACTCTTGGCTCTGATTTCTCCTTGGTAAACGAGGCGACAGACAGACCCAAGGCTGTAGGTATCTTCTGACTCCGTGTGGAAGCTGTTAAGTGCAAAGACAACTCCAAGCTTCAGGCTGAGTAGAAGCAGCTTCCAGATTTTAAGACTCTTTTTCTTGCTTCCATGTTTCTTCACATCGAGCAAGAGCTCTTGATGACACCGTTTTTATTTCCTGTGCTCAGGTGCATTGTAAGTTAGGTCAAGTTCCCAGAAACTGAACTGTTTCACTCACTGAGAATCTAGACACCTCTATCTTTGTATACCTATGCTCAGCCATATATTCCTAGTTTAAGAATTCCAATTATTGTATCATCTCAAAGATTGCCATTTGTTTTTTGTTTTTGTTGTTGTTGTTGTTTGTTTTTTGTTCTTCGATCAGGAGTGAAATATCTTGAAGGAGCAGACAAAAGAGTGCTGGCATAATTACATAATGGCTCTATCTATTTTTAGCTGTAACACTTTGGTGGTGCCCCCCATTACAATTTCCCAAAGCCTCATTTCCTTTCATATGGAGATAGAAGCAAGCAATATTTTTGAGTCCATTACCTTGTGCTGAGAGCTTTGCTTACCTGGTAGAGCCAAAGGGAAAATGCCTACAAGGCACAGTCTAAATGGGAGACTGCTTACCTGGCCAATACCACCATGTTGCACAACTCCAAAAGGCACCATCCCTCAAAGTTTGTGTCAGCGTGTCTCCTACTGTTGTGCAGTATGCAGCCAGCATGGCCCATATACGCACTGATCCCGTAAAACATGGTTTTGCCTATTTTGTGCCTGAATATATCTACTCTAAAAAGATAAAGTCTGACCATTCCTTATATCTATTTATAATAATTCCTACTGAGTTTAACTCTGGACTTTATAAAATGACAATAGAATTTGTTGGGACAGACTTACACAAATGAATGATTTTCAGCAGTTCCTTGGTGAGGAGTAATTGGTATTTTCTGGTAGAATACCATTGTTCAATAACTGGATTTTGAGCTGTATAATTATGGAATGTTAATTGTATAGTAAGGTATAAATAATTCTCAATCTAGAGTTTGGGTTCAGTCTGCCCCCACAGATTCTATTATTGTTTCATAAATTCTGAAGTACTAGGGGATTTCCTAACAATTCAACCCATAACATCCATTATCCTAAGGATGGCATTTCTATGTTTGCTAAATATTGCAACCTGACTCTGGACATGGCTGGGTTCAATCACTTGGGGTTTGCCCCTGTTCTTCCAGATCAATAATCTGTTCCTGCTATATCAATGGACATGATTAGAGTCTGCTTCCTTTGATGAGAAGAGAGACTTGCTGATTGTGCTAAGATAAAGCACTATTCTGTTTTGTTTTCTTTTCCCTTTGAACAGAAACATATACACCATAACATTTCCTGTGTAAAAGCAGTAAAAGAATCTCTGATTGGCTAAATTTAAGGCCTACTCCAAACTCTGTCACTTCCAATTGGCTATAAGCCAGTCTTTTTTAAGTTTATGATTGTGATCAAGTTTGAAATAGATTTATTGGATTGTAACTAGCATTTTTAAAAAATGAAATAGAATAGGGTTAGATAGACTAGAACTCAATTAAATCGAAAAAGAGAACAACAGGGGTTCCTGGGTGGCTCAGTAGTTTAAGCATCTGCCTTGGGTTCAGGTCATGTTCCTGGGGTCCTGGGATCAAGCCCTGCATCTGGTTCCCTGCTCAGTGGGGAGCCTGCTTCTCCCTCTCGCTCTCTGCTCCCCCCCACTCATGCTCTCGCTCTCACTCTCCCTCTCTAATAAATAAATAAAATCTTAAAAAAAAGGAAAGAAAGAAAAAGAGAACAACAGAATGCATCCTACATAGTATAAGTATATATATTAGCCACGAGTCTCCAGAGTAACAGAACTAGGGTGTACATATAATATAATATGGTATAATATATAATATATAATATATAATATAAATAGTATAGTATAGAGTTATTTTTTAAATATATAAGATATACACTTGTATCAGTATAGTATATATGTAGAATTCATATAGTAATATATTATGTATTGTATATATGGTATACAGAGAATATATACCATACATATTCTCTCTCTCTCTCTATATATAGAATATATGTATGTACAAAGAGAATTATTTTAAGGAATCAGCTTATATCGAGGTTAGCAAGTCCAAAATCGGCAGAATGGGTCCTCAGTCTAGAGACTCAGGAAGAGCCAATGTTGCATTTCAGATCCAAAGGCTCCCCTCTTGTTCGGGGGATGGTGTCAGTTTTTGGTTCTACTCAGACCTTTAACTGATTGGATGAGGTCCATCCACATCATGGATGACAATCTACCTTACTTAAAGTCCACTAATTTAAATGTAAATCTCATCCAAAAACACCCTCACAGAAACATCCAGAATCACGTTTGACCAAATATCCAAACACCATGGCCCAGCCAAGTTGACACATAAAGTTGACCATCACAGTACATATTTGTGGTGGCCGTTCGTGCGGCTCAACAGATATTTTTGGTACTTTTTCCAGGCACGTGTGGAATTACATTTCCCCACCCCCTGGGTATGACCAGTAGTGATATGTGCCCCTCCAGGTGGAAGTTTTGAGTGCTGGTGTGGGATCTGCCATGTTCTCTTTCCCTCTGCTACTGAGACTGGCAACCTTTGGGAAGGAGGCTGCTCCATCAGCCGGAGTCATAGGTTGAAGACAAAGTGGAGCGGGATTCCCCAGCTGCCTCATGATGCACATGACATAAGCCAGGACAAAATCTTTGTTGCTTTATCATTTGGAGATTTTTCATTTCAGTTACATATATAAATATGTATATATATATATATATATATATATAAATATACACACACATATACTGTGCATCAATGCCGATCAAGTATCTTGCTATATGTTATGAGTAAGATGCTTGATAGGCAATGATATAGATGGCAGTGTTACCTTATATCATTTATTAGCAAAAAAAGATTAGAACTGGAAGGGCATGAAGACATCAACTAGTTCTTTTTAGAGATGAGGATACTGAAGCCGAAAGGGGTCAAGTAGTTTATCTGAGGTCACAGAGTAAGTGAGGACTAGAATTCAAACACGCATAAGACTTCAAGCCAGCACTTGACCATAAACCCATACTTTAGGGATAATTTTGTACAAGGGCCTTGAAAACTACAAAATGTTATAAAACTGCAAAGTAATGACATTATCACAAGAGACGGGTAGAATGAGGTGGTTAAGGGCTGAGCTTTGTAAACCTGGTTTCAAATGCTATAGCTCTGCCACTTATGGGCTGTGTCACCTTGAGGACACTATTTAATCTCTTTGAACCTCTGTCTTCTTATTTATAAAATGAGAATAATCTTACTTATCTCATATTTTCCTGAGGGGTAAATAAGATAATATAACGTTCTTAGCACAGCACAAGTGTTTAGTTGTTAGCACAATGCCTGGCTCATAATAAATGCTAATAATTTATTTGTAGTAAGTATAATACCAAGGAATTTGGCTTTAAAAAAAAAAGTAGAAGAAAGCCACTCCTGGGCTTAGAAAGAGCCGGAATTTGGAGCAGAACAAGCACTATTTCTCAACTGTGGCACTACTGAAATTTGGGGCCAGATAATTCTTTGTTACGGGGGGCTGCCCTGTGCACGGCAGGAGGTTTGGGAGAGATACTGAAGTATTAGCCGAATGGTATGAGTCAGTTTCTAAACCTTGGCATTATTGACATTTGGGGTTGGATAGTTCTTTGTTGTAGGGGGCTGTCCTGTGTAGTGTAGGGTGTTTAGAAGCATCCCCGGTCTCTACCCACTAGATGCTAGGAGTACCCAGTCAGGATAGCGAAATATGTTCTCAGCCATTGCTAAATGTCCCCTGAGGGCAAAATCAGTCCCAATGAAAATGACTATTGCACAGTTTTTCAATTACTTCTTCCTAGCAGTCAGCTAAAACATAAAGGAAGGTTAATCTCTCTGAGAGAAAGGTATCTGGGCTTTCTAGTCTTATACTTTATTAGCATTCTCTGCTTAATGTCTATGTGACTGACTGGCATAAATGATCCCTGAAGGCACTGTGTCTGTCTTGTTTTCTGCTCTGTCTCCAGGGTGTGCATCATCTAGCATGTCCAGATGCACAATAAAAAGGTCACTGAATTAAAGAAATGAAAGTATTTTTTTTCTGCATTTCCTATCTATTAACAATAGAAACAAGGTTCCTACAGGATCAATAAGGTACACTAGGTTTGTGGAAAGTATCTCCTTTCTCCACCTTTCCCCCATCTCTAAAATAAAGATTCCTTCAAGAGAGCCTGTTCTTACAAAACAACAAGATCGGCAAGGCACAAATCTTCAGACAGTGGTTTAAAAAGGGTCAAACAGGGTCCCAGTTTTTAGAGTCAGCCCTGGAGACTCAAAAGCCAGCACAATGAACCCCTTTAAGGTCAAACTGACAGAAAGGCAGGATGCAGAGTTGCCTCAAAATAGCCTGCAGTAAAGGAAAGGACAGGTCTAGTGCTGGAGCTGGGGTGCTGGGGAGGGTTGATCCCGGAGACACACAGGAAGAGATGGCAAAGTCACAGTAGATCTGACTCCAGTCCCCTCCTCCTATTTGAGGTTGCGGGCTGCTCCCTAGAAACAGAGTTACCGAGGTAATGATATTTTTTGTGTTCTAGGTCACTCTGCCCTTGTTCTTTCTCACACACGGTTGTTGAGTGAACCTGAAAAAAGTGTGCATCCTCTCCTCTGCTCTAAAACCATGCTAGCCACTTGATGGTCTTGAGATTCTGCCTGGATACACAAGACTGACAATAACCATTCTGTTTCATTCTAACCTCTTTCTGGAAACACAGCCTTTTTGAACTTTTCTGGCAATCATGCATAACACTTCTCATCTATCAATTGAGTGGATTCTTGTGGTTCTTGCTGGCACCCATTCAAGCCACCACTTTGGCCTTCCTGCATCCAACAGCTGGACCCGATCTGTGTCCATGGCTTCCTTGACCACCCCCCTCAGTTTACTTTTCCCCACATGAGTCTATGGCTTTGCTGCTATGGATGAATCTCATTCCCAGCAGCATTGCAGCCCATGTTTATCATCTCTTACATACTTCCCTGCATGCCTTCTTCATCTGTCTCTTAACTTTGTCCTTGAACAAAACACCATTCCCCTTTCCCTCTCTACCAAAGATGGTCTCTGTAAGGGTATCCCAACAGTCAACAGTAAAGATAGGGTTGTCTTCATGACCCAACAGAAAATGGGCAAAGACTTGAACAGACATTCTTAAAGGAGAATATCTGAATGGCCAACAAACATAGGAAAATGTGCTTTACTGGCCTTCGGGGAAATACAAATCAAAACCACCATATACTACCACCATATCCTCACCACAGTGACTGAGGATGGAAAACACCAAGTGTTGGTCTTTAAGCTCATGCACTGCAAGTGGCAATATAACTTGGTACAATCATCTTGGAATACTGTCCACTAAAACTAAATATATGCAATCCCCTATAGCAATGACTGTTTATGCCCCTCCAAAGACATATTCTAGAATGTTCATTTGGGTTCTATTCTTAATTGCCTCAAACTGGCACTATCCAAATGCCCATAAAGCAAAGAGTAGAACAATAAACTGCATTATAATCTCACAATGGAAAAAGCACTGGGAATGAATTATGTACAATCTCATGCAATGGCATGAACGAATCAAACAAAATGTTGAGCAATAGAAACCAGACACAAAAGGAGTGTGTACTATATGCTGTCATTCAGGTAAAGCACTAAAACAGACTAAACAAATGTATGCTCTTAGAAGTGATAATAGTTACCTTTAGTGATGGGAAGAGAGCACGTGGGATGTCTCTTGATTTGGGTGCTGGTTATATGGGTGTGTTAATTTTGTAAGTATTCATGAAGCTGTGTGATTATGATCAATGCATTTTTCTGTGTTTATGTTATACATTATCAGGAGTCATATTATCTGGAAGCAGACTCCAGGATGGAGATTTATATACAGTAAGTTTTTGGGGAGGGTACTTTCACAAGCAGTATCTGAGAGTCAAGACATGATGGAGCAGAGGGAGCAAATGACAGGGCAGCAGTGTAAACAAAGGTCTTGGCCAGTCCAACAGGAGGGAGCTCGGGAATTAAATGACCCTTCAGAGTCACCCCAAATTGGAGTGAGGGGTCAGGACTTTTATGCCTAAACTGAGCACGTATTCTCTTTTGAGAAGTGTCCTTTTTAGTGTTTGTGCACTTTCTGTTCAGCAAGTTCATTCTTTCTTCAAAGACATGGACTGCCCCCGGGGAAGGGGGCATGACTTAGAATGAGGCAGCTCTCTCTCTCTCTGTCTCTCTCTCTCTGTTTTTTTTTTTTTTTTTACCTTCCCCCCTTTCATGGTGAGGGTATTTAAGTTTCTACTCTTGTAGCAAATTTCAATTATATAATACTAGAGTCACTATGTTACACATTAGATACTCAGACCATAGTCATCTTATAGCTGGAAATTTGTACCCTTGACCAATCTCTCTCTATTATCCCCAACCCCAGCCCCTGATAACCATTTTTCCACTCTTTGTTTCTAGGAATTCAACTTCCTTTTTTAGATTCCACGTGTAAGTGATACCATGCATGACTTGTTTTTCTTGGTCTGGCTTATTTTCCTTAACAGAACATTCTCCAGCTTCACGCACGTTGTCACAAATGACAGATAAATAATATTCCATTGTACATATATACCATAGTTTCTTGATCCATTCATCCAGTGGAAGACACTTGGGTTGTTTTTGTACCTTGGCTATTGTGAGTAATGCAGGGTAGCTCTCTTTAGCAGAGGGCTTGGACTGAAGGAGGCCCAGCCAAGCCCTACTGGCCACCAGCCCTCCCAGCAGCCAGGCAGATGAACACGACTCAATCTGGAACAGGACCACAGCAACAACTACATACTTGAATAAAAAGTTAAAAAACAAATACTCTGTCTTGGACAATGAGAGAAGAGAGAAGAAGCATCTGAAAGAAGAAATGAACAAAATGGAACAGGTAACATGTACACTGACCAAAGACCCGTGCTGAAATGATCATATCAACTTCCAGTAATTTGTTTCATGTTCCTGAACTCTGAGCCAAGGTGAACGATGGCATGTTTCATTAGCTACTTATCCTGGACCAGATGCTCGTGCATGTTTGTTTATCCACATACTGCTTAGTTCTAAGAAGAATTTCCTGTGAGTTGCTCAGATACTTGTAGTCCAGCAAGAGAGACTTTACCTATTAATAGCCTGTTGTGGAATCTCCCATGTATTATGAGGGGGGTTCCAAAGAATGTTCACAGCTTCCAGCATCTTCAACCTTGCCGTTTCCAAAGGGCGGGGCTTACAGGTGACATTCCTGCTGATCAGCACTGTGGTAAGGATAGTCCTACCCCCTCCAACAGGTCTTGGCTTGAGCTGGTTGGTTATTTATTAGAGTAAAAGCTGCAGTTTTCTGCAAGTCACAACTTTGAGGTTGAAGAGCTCTCTCCAGTAAACCCTGCGCTCTCTGTAGTGGCAAGGGGCCCACTGTGAAATCGAATTCCACTGGACCAACTCTCTACCCTGCCCTTTGGCTGAATTGCTTTTTGGATGGGGGCCCACAGTCACCCAGTCAGCCTTCCACACATTTATCCACTTTTTTTTCTCCCTGGGAAGGGCTGGGCTGGGGACAAGCAGACTGCTGGTGCACTTTAGCCACTAAGAGATCCTCTGCAAGGTGGGTATCTGTTCCAAGTTTCATCGTAAATGGTTGTGCTTTCCAACAATGGGGCTGAAGCTGGAGCCGGCAGCAGCAGAACTGGGAGCTTGGACAAGCTGGGACGGAAGGGATGTCCACCTCCAAATTCTCCTTCTCAATCCTTTACTATGGAATCCTCATTTCCCTTTCTGTTCCCCAAATCCCCATTTGAAACTTGAGATGCTCAGTGCCCTTAAGGCTCTACCAATGGCTTTTTGGAGTAAGCTTACTTCACTTGAGAGGTGCTCGAGGCTCGTAGGAATACTGCATCCTGGCACCTTACACGTCACTAACAGACTATTATATACTAGGTCAGAAAGGTATAGAGCAATCCAGTAGTTGCCAGGACTGCAGAGTTCATGATTTCACACTCTTCCCAGACAGTTGCAGCATCCACCAGCTGTGTTTTATATAGTACGTATTTTATCTAACAGCCGTGTTTTGCGGTTCCATACTGCCAGTGGATTTGGCGGCAGGTACTCTATAAAAGGCCATCGTAGTGGGTATGTATGGTTTTGTCTCCAAGAAGAGGTCTTCTCTTTGAAAAATGCTCTCCAAACTATTGGGACTCTTGGTTCATAGTGCTCCTATATCTTTGACACAGGAAGGGCATAAGACCCAAGGTGAACCAACAGTAGGAATCCTTCCTTTTGTTCACAAAGATTGGTCCAGGGTTGGTCACGTGACACAGGCCAGATGACTTGGAGCTCTGGGGCTCCAGGACATTTCATACTGAAGCCGATGGAAAAGCATCCTTTCCCCGCTGATGGGTAAGCTGTAAGAATTTAAGCCTGGCAGCTGTGCCCACTGTGACATAAGCTTATGTGAATAAAGGCCATACAAGAGAAGGAGAAGGTAGAAAAAAGTAACAGCTACACAGAGAGTGAGATCCCTGGCAGCCTTGTAGGTTTTACTCACCTTAATTTCCTAACACTCACTGAGTTTTTTCAGTTCCCAGGTCACCTAAGCAGTCCCAGTGGACGCCTGTTGCCCCAGCTCAATCATTAATAGCTCCCTCTTACATTCTCGGAAGTTCCAGGTGAATGATAAATTATATAATCAAGGTTCCTATTGCAATGTGGTTAAATAAAACAAGAAAGTCTTTTTTCCCCCTGTAAGTTAGTTTAAGTTGATTTTCTGTTACTTGCAATCAAACCAAACCAAACCAAACCAAAACAAAAACAAAAAACACCACCTGACTGATCTATCACTCTTTTCTAAATCTTTTCACAGTACAACTCCAAACTCTGATCATTCCCACTTGCTTGCATTCTTTGGCAGATACCCTATTCTATATCTGCTTCTTGGTCTCCATTTGTTCTGTGGAATTGACACCTCGTGCTCTTCCAAGCATACCCAACCCTGATCGTTGGTCCCTTGACTCCACACTTCACCACCAAAAACCAGCATCACCCTACGTGATAATGGGGCTGGTCTTTATACATTGTGCTTCTCCATATTCCATAGTCATGACCCAGTTTGGGCTGGTATTTGTAGGAGATCTGGGGGGTTTTCTGTTGTACTCCTTCCCTTGCCTCAAGTCCATCCTGCTGGGACCTGTCCATCGGGGCGGTGGGGGTGGGGGGCTGTTCCCTTTGCCAGCATCACATCAAAGCCAGGTTCCAATACCCTCCAACTTGATTCAGTCTCCGGTTGAGCCTTTCTTCCTGATGCCATCACTCCACACTTCTGCCCTGTTCCCCTCTTTTGGCTTCTGGTTTTGTAACACATTTTCCTGCTCATGGCACATCTCACCATTCCAAACTTTCAGCACTGCTTCTTTGGGGTTGCATTTTGGTTCTTTCTTTTCCCACCATCCTTTCTACTACCTATCAAAGGCTTTGGCTGATACATCATTCATTCTAGTTTGGTTCAATCTACCACTGAAATCTGGTACCTAATCATTAACATGAAGGAGGCATGTCTGCTGGTTCATCCCAAACTGTTGAAGGACGTAGTATAAAAAAAAAAAAAAAAAACGTACTGGTCCTGGAGTTAGACATGCCTAATTCACATCCCAGTTCTGCCATTATTGTCAATGTGCAAACCTGGGACTTACCCCCTAGCAGAATGACACCTTATAGCTTTCCAAAAACTCCACACGGTTTTGCAGATTTGTTTCATATATGAATCTTTTTTTCTGCTTTATTTGGTGATTAGTTATTTGCCTTCAAATAACTAATATAAAGCATATTTGTTTTCCTTTTCCCTAATACCACTGTATTAGAGTAAGGTCATTTCTGCTATAGTAACAAATCCCCAAATCTCCATGGCTTCAACAATACAAACTTGTTTCCTACTCACGATATAGCCTGATCTGAGTCAGGATGCTCTCTTCCATAAACAACTCAGGGGTCCAGGCTCTTTCCATTGTGTGGTTCCTCTATCCCAGAATCCTTCTCTTCTGGACCCATGTAAGAGGGAGAGAGGGAGTGTAAGCTTTCACAGGATATTTTTTTTAAGATTTTTTATTTATTTATCTGACAGAGAGAGAGAGACAGCAAGAGAGGGAACATAAGCAGGGGGACTGGGAGAGGGAGAAGCAGGCTTCCCACTGAGCAGAGAGCCCAAATGTGGGGCTCGATCCCAGGACCCTGGGATCATGACCTGAGCCAAAGGCAGACGCCCAATGACTGAGCCACCCAGGCACCCCTCACGGGATATTTTTATAGCCAGCCCCAGAAGTGGTGAATTTAACTTCTACCCACACACCATTGGCCAGAACTGAGTCACATCGTTCTACCCAAATGCAAGGTGGGCTGGAAAATGTAGACTTCCTGTATATCCAGGAAGAGGAAGCAGGATTGGCAAGTAAGCATCTAGTCAGTATACCACAATCACGTTTCCTAGTTGGTGTGTGCTGAAAATAAGACTGCGTGATGATATTATTTATTATAATAAGTATAATATTAAGCACTTATATGCCAAGTATATTATAAACTCTTTACATGGGTTATCTTATTTAATTTAATGCTCACAACAACTTTATGAGGTTTCAAATGGCTAGTGTAGAAAAAGCTGGTGGAAATGTGGTTGTAGAAATGGCTGATGCTGGTAACTATTCATTTCATTTTTGTGTGTCTTTTACATTCCCCAGGGCAACTGCCTAAGTTAGGATGTTAAAATAGTGTCCTGGTACTGTCCTTAATGCATATGTTTGAAGATGAATCATTTTGTTATGGAGTCACATGATAGAGATTGTGGGGCACGCTGAGATGAGCAGACTAGGGTCTTCAATATTAAGACAAGACAACTGTATAAATACAGTTAATATGAAGCAAACAATTATAAGAGCAGTAGGAGAAGTCTACTTGAATTCTCTGATTTAATTGAACTGGGGTTGATTCACAAAGACATCACCTGGCTGATACAGACTAGCAGAAAATTGTGGAAGATGTTGCTCATGACAAAAGATCTAGAGCTCTCTTTCTGGCTTTAATTTTCCCTCCCTCCTAATGCATTTTTGCCTTGTCTAGATGATGACTTATGGCTCCATCCCCTATTTCAGATCCTACAACCACAGTAGATCTTTCTGTTGCCTAGGTGCTGATCGTTGGCTCTACTCCTGCGTGGCAACCTACGTGGACCCACCAACAGAGCCCCTCCATGTAGATTCTCCAGTGCTTCTTCCATCCAGTGGGCTTTGCACCCATTCTCATGTTCATGCCTGCCCCATCCCCGCCCGTCTCCCACTGATAGAGTTCCACATTCAGTACACGCTAGAAGAGGCTGCTAGAAACTGATAAGGAGAATTAACAGGTTTTAAGTCAAAATGGGGAAGAAGGGACTAGAAGAGAGGGAAAGTCAGTGGGAGGGAACATAAGGCCGGGAGCATCAAAAGGAAATGCCTTGCACTCTTAACTCACAGTCAGCAGAAATGTTTAAAAAGGGAAACTTTACTTGGATTTAGAGTCGAGACACTCCCTGCAAAGGAAGTTGTCACCAAGAAAGGAGAGTATTAAGTGAGAAGCTGTACATGCACATTTTTACTTTTTACAGTAGAATTCCCTTTGAGATACGAAGGGAAGACTCCAATTGTCAAACGAGAGACAGTCTCTGTTCACACAAGGGGTGGTCTCAGCCCTCACAGAACCCTCCGATTGTTTGACCCCAATCGGAATCAAAGAACCAATGCATGCTTTGTTTCTGGACTTGCTCTTTTTTTCATATTAAGAGGTTGACATCATCCAAAGGCATCCACAGTGTGGTTGATGTGAACAGAAGGCATTTCCAAGGAGTAAGAAAGAGGTACTTCATCCCCTGGTTGAACATGGCTGACGGGGGATGTGTGCCTTCTGCTCCTGCTTTACAGGGCTGGGTGCTGAGGTCAGGAAGCCCCCTCACAGTTACATGCATTGTGTTAAGCAACCATAAAAATGCATAGCCATTGAGCTTTTCTTGGTCTGGGCACTAATGATCTTGGACTGTTAACAGCCACTTTCTCTCCTGATAAAACTCTGCCATAGTCAGTAACTTAGCTAGGATACCGAGGTAGCCTTCAAAAGCAGGATGACGGGGCATCTGGGTGGCTCAGTCATTGGGCGTCTGTCTTCAGCTCAGGTCATGATCCCGGGGTCCTGGGATCGAGCCCCACATGGGGCTCCCTGCTCAGTGGGGAGTCTGCTTCTCCCTCTCCCAGTACCCTGCTTGTGTTCCCTCTCTTGCTGTCTCTAAGAAATAAAAATCTTTAAAAAAAATAAAATTTAAAAATTAAAAAAAAAGCAGGATGACATGTTCATATTTATAAGAGAAAACTCTAACACACTTTTCTTGACCTCTAATTCACATGAGAAAAAGCACAACACGGGCACCTGGGTGGCTCAGATGGTTGAGCGTCTGCCTTTGGCTCGGGTCATGATCCCAGGATCCTGGGATCGAGTCCCACATCGGGCTCCCTGCTCAGTGGGGAGCCTGCTTCTCCCTCTGCCTCTCTCTCTGTCTCTTATGAATAAATAAATAAAATCCTTAAAAAAAAAAAGCACAACACATCTAAGAATGAAGAATTTCTCAGGAATTAAAAGACAGCAACAACTCTTACCGACTGCATTCAGATGAAAACTTCTTGTCCTTCAAATGTGTGTGTGCCTGTGTTTGTGTGTGTGTGTGCATGTGCATGAGTACAAAGTCCAGCCCTGGTCTTATAAACTAGTTCTGCATGGTGGATGTTGTAGAAGGAAGGTAGAAGATCAAAAGTTAAATGGAGTTGATGAACAATTGTGAGATGCATTGTACGTAGAGTTGTTACTTGGGACAATGTGCAGAAAGTCAGTCCAACACTTGATGATGGACATCAAACACTCAGCATGTGCATGGCATATAATAGACATTCAATTTCTCAATCATTGAGAAACTTTTCTAGAAGTCTGGAATCATGGAGATTTTGCCTTGATTCCTTTTATGGTGGGTCTGTGACTTTAAGTGTCTCTCCTTCTAAAAGAAAGAGGTCTCTTTGCCTCTCCTTGTTCCTTGCTGTGAGCCTACTTTCTCTCAATAAGCTCCAAGAAAGATGCCAGATTGAAGGCCTCTTGTGCTCCAGCAGATGTCAGTGTGGCCTCACTGGAGGACCTTAGGGAAACCAGGATACGCCGGACTTCCTCCAGGAATGAATGAAAAGGGGGGTCTGGTGTGTTCCACAGCTCATCTGAGAAAGGAGGCAGGAACAAGGAAGCATCAAGAAGGTATCTAAGATATCTAGGCCGATTTCCATTCTGGGAAGGTACACTATCAATTTGAAGAGATTTTTACAAACACATACTTTTTTAAACAAACAATAGTTAAGAGATTACTGTGTGCAGTGTACGTTACTAGGTCCTAGAGATATAGGATTCAGTGTAGCTCCTTCCTATCTTCTGGAGCTCCCAAGTTACTTTTTGGCTGCCCACCTATAGTGATTAGCACTTGACCTAGATAGCATAGAAGGTGTATATTATTATGTGTTGAATGCATGAAATGGAATGGGTGCATGACAACAAGTGTCCAGGTGTTTGTGTCCCAAAAAGCATCTAAGAAGGAAGCTGGAAAAATGGCCACTAGACCACCAGTTTTGGAGCAAAGGAAACCCTGGGAATGAACGAAATGATAGGTAGTGATATTGAAAAGAAAGAGGAGAGGGATCCCTGATGTGTGCAAGAGGAACTCAAGCTATAAGGGCAGCCACCAGGCAAGAGGGATGAGCCCTGGATCATCACAGCTGGGGGGGGGTCCCCCACAGCAAAGTCTAGAGAGTGGAACGCTCTCAAGGTGCGAAGTCTGGCTCTAGATGGTCCTCTTGCCACTGCATGCATATGCCATCTTGTGTTCGTGGACAAATCGGGTCACCATGAGAGGCAGATACCATCGGCAGTCAGAATGGCAGGTTTCCAATCTTGGCCTCACCACTTGGTTGGTGTGTGACCTTGTGCCACTGACTTCACCTCCCTAGAGAGCTGGATTCCTTGTCTATAAAACAAGGATTTTACTAGAACCTACTTCATGCAGTCGTGTGAGGATCAAATGAGATCATCTATAAAAAAAAAATTATCAGAGTAGCTGGCATATATTTAGAGTGAAATAAATATTAGCTATTATAATTCATTTTTCAAAGACTGTCTCTCCATCCATAAAATGACAGAGCAAACTAGCAAAATTTACAAGGCTTCTTACAGATAAAAAAAAAAAGACTTTTTTTAAGATTTATTTATTTATTTATTTGAGAGTGAGAGAGAGAGAGAGAGAGAGAGAGCATGAATGAGCACAAGCAGGGGGAGGGGCAGAGGGAGAAGCAGACTCCCCACTGAGCAGGGAGCCCGATGTGGGGCTTCATCCCAGGATCCTGGGACCATGACCAGAGCTGAAGGCAGACGCTTAACCGACTGAGCCACCCAGGCGTAAACCCCCCTCCCAAGATTCTGATTTCTGATTTCATACTTTTATTTCCATTTATGTACTAAGACGGAAGTGTGTGGAGTACATCCCGGTGAGCCAGTTTTCATAAGCAAGAAGGAGGAAAGCCAAGAAGGTGGACAGGTAGGCAGAGATGTGAGTGAGTGGATTGCCGTGTGCAGGCAACAAGAAACACCATGTCCTTCACAAGACGGTATATGACCTCCTCCTGTTCCATTTCAAACAAAAACAGCACTAGAAACAGTTTTTCACATCTTTTTTTTTTTTTTGAGAAACAGAGAGGGCAAGTGCACAGATGGGGGGGGGGGGGGGGGTAAGGGGAAGGGGGAGAGGGAAAGAGAGAGAATATGAAGCAGGCTCCATGCCCAGCGCAGGGGCAGAGCCCAACCCGGGCCTTGACCCTATGACCCTGAGATCAGGACCTGAGTGGAAATCAAGAGTCGGAAGCTTCACCGACAGAGCCACTCAGGCGCCCCTCTCACACCTTATGTAGCTCGGACGGGCTGAAAGAAAATCTGAAAACAAAGGCAAACAGGGCTTCTCTTGCTAACAGACTGGCTGGGCTGACGTCCGCAGACTCCAATCTTCCTTAGAGCTCAGGGTACTTGTTTCCTCCCTTTCTGCTGTTAAGCTCCACACCTGGGATTCTTCCTGCTTAATAATTAACTAACCTTCATGTTCCCAGGTCACTTGCTCCCTGGTTTCCCCAGGTTTGAGAGTAAGGGCTCTATTCTTCTTCCCCTTGCAATAGCGGCAGGAACATCCAGATCTTTCAAACTCTGGGCTCCTCTCACGGTTTTGGTACACACATACATACACATCTTCTAAGTTGCGGTAACAGATCAAATGTCCTTCTTCCTTCTTCCTTTCTGCTCCTCCTCGCTGTCCTACCCAGCCCGAGTCTCATCCACTCAGGTTGGACCTCAATGCATGACCCTAGCCCCCTTCATAAAGTTTGTGTCATCAATCAGCCTTTGTGGACCTAGGCATTTCAGACTTCAGGGAGAAACAAGTTTAATATTTAATCCCAAGGGAGCCAGGGGACTTTAGAATAAGATATGGAGCCCCAGGAGGCAAAGAAAGAAGGTCACCTGGGCCAAATGACAGGCAAAGGAAAAGGAAGCTGTCAAACCCGGGATGTAAGTGCACGAGATGCTTTGCCAAGTTCTTCACAGAGCGCTCTGTTCTTCTGCTCCAGGACATTCCTCAGATGTACAAGGCAAGCAGCAGCCTGTGCCTCCACTCTCCGCCTGCGGAAAGCTTGTGCTAACAGAAGCACGGGGCGGGGCGGGGCGGGGCGGGCATTCGCTTACATAATTCCCGCATGAATCTCTGAAGCCTCTAGACTTAGGAAGCTGCCCACAAAAGAAAAATGGAATGATGTTGCAATTAAGGTTTGCTCAGGAAACCTTTATAACTTCTTGATAATCGAGATTGACTTGCCAGTGTACCCTGAGAAAGAGCGTTTGTCATGGGATGTAAGGCACGACAGTTGATTACTTTCATTGTTTTCTTAACAGGCTATAAACGGCCGGAACCTAATCAGGTAGTAAATGGACAATATGCAGTGTTGTGAAATTACTCTATATGAGATCTGGAGTTTCAAGGATTATGTTTGCTAAGTTATTTATACGTAATTTTTGGTTTCAAAGTGAGGGAGCTGAGTAAATATCCAAAGCAGAATGATTTTTACTCTCTCCCAACATACAGCCACAAATCCAGAGCTATATCTTCTACCCAACCTGTGAGTCCTTGCTCCTCAGTACCTGAGGAGTATAGCCAAGGTGGCAGTGCTGGATTTCTTTTATTGTGCTCAATCGAATATAGCGATGATAATATATAGTTTTCTAACCCTTCTATTATCCAGTCTACGACAAAAACTAAAATGTATGTGGTTGGTGATAAAGATATATATGTATAGACAATCTTATGAATTAGTGTGTGTCAACATGACTGATAATTAGCATGATATAGTAGTAATAATAGCCATCAGTAGTTATCTTTCAAGTACTATGTGCCAGGCACTGTACTAAGACCTTCAAGTGTATTAACTAATTAATCTTCATAATAGCCTTCTGAGATGATTATATCATTTAAAAATAAGAAAACCAAGACACAGAAAGATGCACTGAGAAGAGCATTCACTAAACATTCTGGGACCCAGGCTCCAGTCCCACGGAGACATTAGTTGGCATGAATTTGGGGCAAGTCATAACTTCTCCAGAGTTCATTTTCTTTTCTGTTTAGTGGGCATAAAAACAAGAGAAGCATCCAGTTACTGATTATTATGCATAAGGATGAGTGTTGTACTCGTGTTACCTCATTTAATCCTCACAGTAGTCCAACGGGGATCAGTGCTGTAATCCCCATTTTACAGATAAGGAAACTGATACCTAGAGTGGTCGAATAACTGAATGTGCTCTTGAGCATGAGAACTGGGATCTGAATCTAGGTCTCTGTCTCCAGAGAGAGAGAGAGACCTAACCCCTATGACCTTTCCTGCCTTAGTATATTTGGACTTACTGCTTCCTCCGCCTGCAATACTCTTCTAGATTTCTCTAAGGCTGGCTCACTCCCATTCTTCTGGTATTAAAGCCAACAATCGGGTTTGCAAAGAGGCTTTTGCTCAGAGCTGTTGCATTGCATAACTCCAGGGGGCGCTGTTCACATGGGCAGTAATGTGAAAGGTGCCTCACTGGAATTGAGGAACATAATTTTTACTGACCACACTTTTGAAATCCTGGTCATTCTCCATCACCCCATCTGGTTTCATTTATTTCTTAGCACTTAACCCCTATCTAAAATGAACTATTTTATTTATATAACTTATTTATTGTCTGTGGCTCCCAAGAATATGTAAATTTCATATGGACAGGGACCTGTCTTATTTACTGTTGTTTGCCAAAGACTTAGTAACAGACCCACAGCAGGTGCTTAATAATTATTTGTTGGATGTCCTTAAATATGTCATACTGACTTCCTCCAATAATCCTTGCCTCATTGGAATCACAGAGTTGTTATAGGATAAAAAGTTTCAAGACATCCTGGGCATCATGAAGACATTGATGTAGTTAAGTTAGAATTACAAATTACCAATTACATTTTCTATGCTTTAAATTTACGAGCAAATTAGGACTATCAGTATCATTGACTAAATAGACATTTATTTGACAAAAATTAAGAAGTCTCAGAATATCAAGTGTTAGAAAGGATATTGACAACATACATCACTTTCATATTTTGGATGGGAGTGTAGAGTGACTCACCACTTTGGAGACTAGTTAGATGTGTCCTTGTAGTGTTAGCACTCACGTTTCCCATGACTTAGCAGTTCTTCTCCCAAGTAAGTACCTAAGATAAATTCCTTCACTTATTCCCAGGAGATGGTAGAAGAATATTTATAATAACCCCAGTAATGATGATGACAACAAACAGTGGAAACAACCCAAATGCCCAGTGACAAGAAAATAACTCGGGCTCTAGAAATTTATGGAAGCTGTGAAAAATGAATGAATTATGACTACACACAAAATATCTAGAAGAATCTTAGTAATATAATCCTGAACAAAAACATGCAAATCTCAGAAGATTATATAAAACTCGATGCTCTTTTAATAAAGTTCATTAAAAAAAAGCTAAACAATTATCAAAACAAGAGAATGGCAAAGTCAACCACTGTGGTTACCTTGGGTAAGGAAAAGTGGAGGACACAGTCGTGAAGGAAGATACAGTTAAATGTAAGTTGCTGTGAGTGTTCTGGTTCTTGGGTTAGGTGGTTTGTATTAAACCACCTGCTTCAACACCATGATTTCATATCCTGCCCCCCCCACCCCTTCCATGGAAAGAACACTTCTAGGAGGCAGGCCCAAAGGTGACTCAAAGGATGAGCTGGATCCAGGATCGTATCCACTCAGGTTTTTTATTCCCAGGGCCTATATACAGTGTCTAGCAAGACATAGTCTCAGCGAGGTTTCTTGAATGAATGAATATATGAAGGAAGGAGGAAATGAGAGAAAAATGTAAAGTTCTTTTAGTTAATATTGAGTGTAATCCAATCACTTACTCCAATACTTTACCCTGCTCCCAAACATACCAAATTATGTAATCAATTTCCTAATTAGTTGAAAATAAAAAAGAACTAACTTTCTCCCAGAGTGGTAAACAACTACATAACATTTTTCCATATAGACTATTCCATAATACTCATCAATACAGGGCTATGTAGCGAGAAAATGATTCCAAATCAAATACAGTACAGAAAAAGCTTTTTAATGCACTCTTTTTTTCAGGCCAAAGAGCGTCAGAAAACATCCATCATTAAGTAGTGTTACAAATGGCACTTTTGGCTACATTAGAGAATTAGATATGAGTCCCATGTGTTTTCTCTGATAGGTTAGTAATAGAGCAGCTTTATAATGCAACCCTTTCTTAGAATAAAAAACTGCTAATTTGTCCTACAAGACAGGAAAAGCTGTAAACCTAGTCACCGTTTTAAAAATTTAACATTTATTTCATACTATACAATCTATTTTCATATTATAATTTTAAGCATTATGCTATAATTCTTAAGAAGGGAAAACATAAATTTCAACCTAATTTAAAAATAAACATATATATTAAGTACATATATTAATGCATTTGATAATATCCTATGCTAAATTTGACGATGAACTTCATTTTGGTATGCTGCATATTGTCCTTTTGGTGTTGAACTGAGGAAAAGCATATTACACCTGAAATTCTGCCTTCAATGAGTAAAACAATGCTCAGTGATATCAACAGACTCTAACCAGTTGGCAAGATGCATATGTTCCAGAGTTATTCTGACGAGAATGAAACAGGATTAATACTCAACAGGAGAGAATACTTAATGTCAGTTTAAAATAGGTCTTGAAAGTTGACTATTGTCACAAATATTTGAAAAGAGTATTTGGAAATGTGATACTCCATTCTGAATGGAAAGCAATGATTTTTAAGTTATTAATTGTTAATTGCTACCACCCCAATGCATTCACCTTTTATAAGATGGCATGAGGCTGACTGCATCTAATCTACTCAAACATGGATATCTTCTTCTTGTTACCCACAATTTCTCAACTAGTCCCCTTATCAATGTATGCAACTACTTATCAGAGATTAATTGTAAAACATCACACAACAGGACCAACCCAAAAGGCCATTGTATTTTTCTCTCTACAGCAGAAATAACAAACATGGCTTTCAAATTTGCACTGACAGCACATATTATGCTGATGAAGAAACCAAAGAAGATTTCCACCTCATCACAGAAACATAAACACACGACACAAACACCTGAAAAATCAAAAGTGTTTTCTCTGGGAACAAAGAAAGCCATTTCAGGGGTTCTCAGTGAGTGATACCACACACATAATATACTGATACACACATACACACATGAAAGAAGTCTTAGGAATATTGCTTATTGTTAATTTAGAACAATTCTTGGTGTTACATTTAGAAAGGGAGTTCCTAAACTTTAAAGGAATTCACCTGTTAAAATATCACACAAAATACTTATTTTTTAATGATGTTATTTCACAATCCACAGCCTGAGTCAATTAAAATGTACACCCTTCACCTTCACAGGTAGATGGCACTCCTTGCGTTTTATGAATACCCCAGAGCCAGAGGCCTATTTTCACCACATTTGTGTCCACCACAGAGAGTTATCTTGTAAAGGACATATAATTAGAAGGCAGAAGACTGGCATGTAACCCAGGCTCTCACCCTAGCAAGCCTCATGAGCCTGGGAGCGCCACGCGAACATTCCACACTGCAGTGTGCTCATCAGCAAAATGAGGACAGGAAACCGTGCTCTCCATGGCTCCACATGGCACCATTAGTTTAGGATTTTCTAACTTTGAAGTTTTCATTAGGCACTGGGCTTTATTCACAACCTAATATCAAACTTCTACCCAGTGTTTGGTCAGTAATTTGCATCCGCAAAGCTGAGCCTTTCAATAACTAGGTAACTCCTTGGTCCTTTATTCCATGAATGGTGAGTACCTACTCTTGGCGGATTAAAAGTAGCCACAAATTCTTTGGAGCTCCTCCCATCAAAGGGTGAGTCCATTCCCCATCTCTTGATTCTGAGCTAGTTTGGTGACTTGCTTTGATCGACAACATGCTACGGAAGTAACACTGGGTGACTCTCCAGGCAAGTCCACAAAAGGTCCTTGCAGTTTCCATTCTCACCTTCTTTGATCTCATAAGGCCTAATAAGGAATCCTAGGAGCTCTGGGGAAAGACCACATGGGGTGGAATGGAGGCACCTCAGCCAACAGCGCCAGCCATCTGTGTGAGACACATGCACTGAGCCCTCCTAGACCACATATGTTCATGGGAACGCACCCAGCACCACCTGGACCAGTGGCTGGCCATCCCAGCGGAGCTCTGCCCAAATTGCCAATGTACAGGATCATGAGCACATAGAGCGTTATGAGCCATGGTGTGGGGTGGTTTGCTAGGTAGCCATGGACAGCTGATACAGTCACAAACTGTGCCAGGTGAAGGGAACACCTGGGTGACAAGACTCAGTCCCATTCTGCCATTGCTCAGAATATAGTTAGGGAGACAGACATGTGATGGACAACCTCAAAGTAAATGTCATCAGTGCCATAATCATAGGGGGTTGATGCATAAGGGCCCATGGGAAATTAGAGAAGGGGAGTCAAGCCCAGAATGAGGGAGCTGGCAAAGGTTTTTCAGAGAAGATAATAACTAAGGGGAATTAACTGGACAGATTTCTCCAGGCAAAGAAGGAGAAATCCTATTCCAGAGAGGAGAAGCTGTATGTGGAAAGGCCAGAGGGAGCTCAAGAGTGTCCCGATGGGAATGGGAGCATTCACTTTAATTACCATGTAAGGATGTCGGAGAGGGGGGTTGCTGAGGAGTAGCTAAGGTAAAGCTCTCTTGACTTTAAGTAGAATTCTCTGGCATTTGGCCTTTAAACTGAGGGTGATGAGAGCCAAAGGATGAAACAGTTCCTCTCTCCTTTCTTTCCTTCTCTTCTTCCCTTAGTATTCATTTGACCAAAGACATCAGTAACACTCTCTGGGAAATTCCACTGGCAGGAAGCTGAGTGGAGTAAAGACAGACAGATGCTTCTCTGGTGCTTAGACTGGTTAAAGGGAAGTGATATTATGCCAGGGCCCAAGATGATGGGCATTAGGACATGAGTACAAAGTACAGATGGCAGCAAGAAGATGCCATCGTCAAAGGTGGTCCTCCTTCTTTTGTCACCTAACGAACACCTGAGCACAGGCAGCATTTAAGACTCGTCTTTTAAAAATGTCATAAACACATTTCGAGCTGGATCATAAGGTCTCCCACTCACTAATTGTGTGGCCTCAGGCACATGACTAACCTCTATATGAATCAGCTTCCTCAGCTATAAAATGGAGATAATGGTGATATTGACCTCACAGGTCAGTAGGAATAAGTGATGTATAGTTTTAGCACAGCACCGGGTGTAAAATAAGCCCGCAACAGTAGGTCCCTAAATGGGGAAAGGCTGGGGGAGGGGTGGTAACATGGGCTCTGGCATTAAACAAACCCATGTTTGAATCTTAGCAGATCTTGCAGCTGTGTGAACATGGATGTTGTAGTCTGCTTAGACTTAGTTTCCCCATCTGAGAAATGAGGGTGATAATACCCTTCTTAGAGGGTTTTTTTTTTTAAGATTTTATGTATTTATTGTCAGAGAGAGAGAGAGAGCACGAGCAGGGGGAGCAGCAGGCAGAGGGAGATGCAGGTTCCCCGCTGAGCAGAGAGCCGGATATGGGACTCGATCCCAGGACTCTGGGATCATAACCTGAGCCAAAGGCAGACGCTTCACTGACTGAGCCACCCAGGTATCCCTTGGAGGGTTTTGATGAATATTCAAAGAGATCACACACATTAAGTGCCCTAGCACAAATCCTGGCATACAGTATAAACGCACATACGCACAGAACGCGACTAGTTCCCACATGTAGATTGACGGTACTAATGTTAGACATTCTATATTACTTCAAAATCCTATTCTCTGACTAAAGCTAAGATCAGAAAAGTTGGATTACCAGAAACATATATATATAACATCTTTAGCACAGTATGCCCATTTTACCAGTACCAATACATTATGATAACCTATCACAAAAAGAATGGCTGAGGTACAAAATTCGTATTTCATTTTGTTAACATGTGATAAGAAAGTAACCTGGTTGTTCAGAATGCATTATTTGAAATTAAGAATTTGGCATTCCCTGACTACCTAATTTGGCACTTTGAGGAATTTCCTCTATACACCAAGCCCCCAAATGCATTCTTTTCTAAACCAAAAAAAGAAACATGCATATATACAGTGAGTTGAAAAATGACAACACAAGACGATGTTTTGGTGAAAAATAATCCTGCCAAATAAGCAGGACATGTCATTCCTTAGAATATGTTACACCAGAAAGCTAGTAAAAATTCAGGCCAACGAGGCAATTTAATTTCAAGTTTTATCACATATGGGCCGAGCTCTAGAATCCTTCACTTACAAAGGGACAACTTCAAAGTGAAATCTTGCCAGAGGCTTGAAATGTGTATATACAAATTCCTCTGTTTTGACATTCAACATATTCTGGATTAAATCTAGAAAGCTTCTGTAGCTGATTGATAAGACAAAATTGTTTAGGCTCAGAAAGAGAAATCAGAGCAAATAATCACAAGTAGTATCTCCCTATTTATCCCATCTATAATCATCACAAGGTTTTTGTTTTCTAACGAACACCATAAATGAAAACATATGTTAGAAGTTGATACTAAAGGCAGGAATTAAGAAAAAGTCATTTTTTCAATTGCTTTTAAGCACTTGAATGCTTTAGAACCTTTTTCAAAATGCTAGTTAATGGGTATTATTCCTCTGGATGTTGCTTTAATTTGAAGCTTGGTGAAATCCAGATCCTTTCATAAACAGTTCCATATTCATTTTGGTACGAGAACAATTTAAAATCTGTAACAACTACTCTATTGACTCCTATGGGGGTATTTTAGCATGTTGCTGTTTTGGCCAGAGAAGCATTTCAACAACTTTCTGTGAACTAAGATAAAAAAAAAACAATGGCTGAGAACTACAAATAGAAATCGAGTAAGGCAATTCTACTATGTAAGGAAATTCCATTTCTGAATGTTTTTCTACACTGACGTAATTTTTTGTTGTTGTTGTTTAAAGATGATCTACCCGGTTCTTCCACATTCAAACAGTCTATGAAACTCAAATCAAGATTTGTATGTATGGAGAAAAGATTTGTGCGTCCAAAACCATCCATGTGTATGGAAGTCTTGTCATTGCATTGCTTTGTGTTGTCTTGGTTTTGATCATCCTCAGGCCACTGAAGGGCCAAGGACGTCCACTTGCTCAGCACTCTAACTCCTCCATGACTTCCATGACGATTGTCCGAGGGCCCGTCAGAATCAGATTGCTCACGGTCCGGTAGTCAACATGCAGCACATTGAGCCCATTTACAGAGACGACAAACTGACAGACCTAAAGGAAAGACAAAGAAAAAGTATCTATTACAGCTCCTGCTTTTCCATAGACCTCTAACGAAGTCATTGTGTATCTCTAACATCTCACATCTCTTAAAATACCCAACTGCACCCAGCTGAAGACAACAATTTCCAAGAATCTACACTTTTTCTGGAAGGTGATATAATAGAAAAAGCATTTGGCTTGGTGTTTCACAAAATTAGGATTAAATCCTAGTTTAGCAACTTACCAGCTGGAGCTAGGTATTTAAATTTCTGAGCTTCATTTCCCTCAACTCTAAACTAGGGATGATTAATAATAATAATAATAATAACAATACCTACCTTATAAGATGTTGTAAGAATTAAATGAAGTGAAGTACATCAAGCTTCTTCTACTGCAGTGCTCTGAACCAATGGAGTACTCAATATATTTTTACAGTCAGTGTTTATGGCTGTTACTCATTTGGTCTCAATATTGAGGGAGACCCTATGGCCCACTGTTCCCAAGACAGCCCTCTTTGCCATCTACTGTTTCTGAATGATTATTAATAGTGCTTCCTTTCACTTGCCAAAGTGTCCCCATTGAGATGCTAAATTCCACACATTTCCCTATTTCCCATCCTTATGAAAGTGGATGAGGCCAACAAAGGTTAGCTTTTACACTAAGTATTAGTTAACCCGTGGTAGGAGAGAGAATTACAATTAAAAAAAAAAAAAAAAGAAGAAGCACCATTCAATAATTAGAGACCATAGTGAGCTGGATAGTGACCCACAGCTACTGCCTCAAAGGAAGGTACTTCACTTGAGGTTAGTGGTGACATCAGATTCTGGGTACTTTTTTATTTAGCTGATACAAATTAACAGTTGATATATCTGCTGTGTGTCTGAAGAGGCAGACATTGGACAGACGAGTGATTTATGTCCCTCAAATAGAAAAATGGAAAGACACACAGATCTCCAGCTGTCAGTGATAAGTACATTTAATTAGCAAAACAGAATCCCACAGAATATAAGTCTGTACAGTGCCTGGCACATGGTAGATACAATATCTTTAATACCCAACAATGTCTATGTCCTCATCCATGGAACCTCTGAATACTTAGTTTACATGGCAATGGGGAGTTAGGGTTACAGATGGAATGGTTGCTAATCAGCTGATTTTAACATCAGGAGATTATCCTGAGTCATCTGGGTGGGCCCAACTTCAAGGGTCCTTATGAGAGGGAGACTCAAAAGCCGAAGGCAGAACTAGATGTCACAACAGAAGCAAGAAACTGGAGAGGAAAGAGAAAGGGGCCAGAAGCAAGGAATGCAAGTGGCCTCCATTAGCTGGAAAAGGCGAGGCAGTGGATTCTACCCTCTGAAAGTCCAGAGGGAATGCGGACCTGCTGACACCTTTAGACTTCTGACTCTAGAACTAAGGCAATACATTTTCTTTGTTTGATGCTGCCAAGTTTGTGTCAATTTGTTACAGCAGCAATAGGAAACCAATGCAGTAACTCAATAAATATTCACTGTTGAACGAATTGAATGTATAAATGCATTAAGCAAAAAAAGCATAACTTTGATGGAGTCTGAAGGGTTTCTTGCTTCTTATAAATTATCCCCTCACTGAATAAGAAAATAAGAAAATAAAAAGGAGGAAAGAAAAGAAGACAAAAGGGAAGAAGGAAGAGAAGAATGAGAGAGGGAAAGGAAAGGAGAGGGTCTGGTTGAGACTGATTGATTTAATGTCTCCCATACCTGTTGTTATCATCATATTTCTTTATAATGCCTCGGCAATTAATATGCACACCTGATTATTAATTAATTAATTTAGTGTTGATGACTCAAAGAGCGGGAAAATATGAAAACATTTTGAAAATCACCATTTCCTTTTCTTATTTTCTGAGTGGGTAACAACCATATCAACTCACTGTATTGATATAATATAAATAATATGAATTCTAAGTATTTAAAACATAAAACATATTTTAAATATAAAAATAAAATAAAATATATAAAGTAAACACAATAAAACGCTGTATTATTAAGTGTAAAAATACCTATACCTATTCCTCAAACCAAAATTGGAAAGTATTAGAAGGGCAGCTATAGATGGAAAAGATTTGGGATTTGGGAAAGACGTGGGATTTGGAATTCAATGATAAGGATTTAAGTCTTTGGCTTCCCTGTTTGATGACCTTAATCAAGTCATGTCTTCTCTACCATGTCTCAATTTATAAAACAGGGTTAGGTAAAAATGCTTATCTGCATGGGCTCAAATTAGATAATGAATTTAAAACCTCTTTGCACATGTCAAGCACTACACCGCTGGTTTCTATGAACTTCTTTCCCTTTAAAAATACCCACTTCCTCTGCGGTGACATGCAAAACAAAATGGAAAGTGAACAGTAGTAAGCAAAGTGGTTATTTACATAATGAACACTTGCTGTTGTTATGAACCTCAATATTTTCCACTCCCAACCTATATTGCCATGGCATCTTTGTACATAAGGAGACCACACCATCACTGTTTCTCCTTTCCCATTTCCATAAATCTGTCCTCATGGATTCAGGGCACATCTTGTACAGAATCAGCAGTTCTCAACCATGATAGAAGTCAGAGTCATAATCAAAGTCATACTAGCAGGTTACAATCCATCCTGAAGAAGGCCACAGGTAATTTGCAGGGCAATTGAACACTAATTTAAAGGAAACATTCATGGTGCTTTGTTTTTTCTGCTCCAGCATACTCATGAGCCAAAGAATAAGAGAAATTCCACTCCCTCCTGATCCAGAGTGCTGACTTTAGACCCGGGTCTTTCTTTCCTCCAAAGGGCTGAATAGCCTTTTTGTGTGGCCAGATGAGAAGGCAGTGATTCACATTCCAGCTAACCCTTCATGGGCTCCTGAAGGTGATATGTGTCTCTGCATCACCAGGGATTACCTTTAGCATTTAGTCTCAACCAGAATTGTATTCTGTCTCTCTCACATAAGGGTGGTTTGTTTTCATTGACCAACACTTAAAAAGTAGGAAATTTCAACATAAAAGTCCAGGATTTGGCCTCTCTGGAACAATCTAAAGCTCTAATAACACCAGGTTAGAATGGCCACTTGCAATGGCTGAGTAGGGGCTACCCCTAGTAGATGTTCTCTTATTTGCCATGGTTCACCCCAGTTCCTGTTTCTCTGCCACCTAGCTGACAGACATTGGAGTCTATAACCCCTGATCTGGGGCCACCAGAGGGAAGGAGCTGAAGGGAGGGAGATTTGGTACTTAAAGAACTCAAGGATCCCAAATGTCCATCAGTTGATGAAAAGAGAAATAACATTTGATATACCCATATCATGGAATATCATTCAGCAATAAAATGGAACCAACTACATGCTACAACATGGATGAACCTTGAAAACACTATGCTAAGTGAAAAAAGTCAGTCACAACAGACCATATATTGTATAAGTCCTCTTATATTAAAAGTCCAGAATGGATGAACCCCCAGAGACAGAAAGTAGATTAGTGGTTTCCTAAGGCTGGGGCATGGGGAGGTATGATAGTGACTGCCAATAAGTATAGGGTTCCTAGCCCAAACTGTAACCAACTTACAATCCTCAAAAATATTTGTTTTATTAAAAAAAATATAGGGTTTCTTTCAGGGGTGGTGAAATGTTCTAAAATTGATTGTGGGGATAGTTGCATGACTCTGTGACTATGCCAAAAATAAGTGAGATCTACACTTTACACAGTATATGAATTATATCTCAACAAAGTTGTTATTAAAAAGAAGAACTGGAGGGAAAAGGGGGCTGATGTCAGCAATGCATAGATCTCTGTAGACTGGAGAGGGTGGGTGCAGGATTGGTTCAAAGATGGGGTCTTATGGACCTCCTGATTGCAGGGATTCTCGGAGACTACATAACTGGAATGGTAAGGGCTGTGTGACTGGGAGGATGAGCATTCAGTGGCCTCTGCTCAGGACCTATGCCCCGGAGTTCAGGGGTGGAAAAGGGGTAGCCATCAGGGCCAGCTGGACAAGGACCATGGGTAGCACAGTGGTCAAAGTCCATGTTATTGGGCTGCCTAAACCCCAGGATGGGGGCTGGGGGACCTATAATCCCAAAGGGGAAGGGCATGGGCAATGGGGCATCAAAACAATATTATATTGGACTTGTCATCAACCTTGGTGAGTGGTGACTTGAACTGCACTTAATTTTAGAGAAAGGTCATTTTGGGGGCACCAGGGTGGCTCAGTTGGTTAAGTGTCCAATTCCTGATTTCGGCTCAGGTCATGATCTCAGGATTGTGAGATTGAGCCCCACATTGGGCTTTGCACTCCATGGGAAGTCTGCTTGGGATTCTCTCTCTCTCCCTCTGCCCCTCCCACTCATACTCTCTCCCTCTCTAAAATAAATACATCTTTAAAAAAAGAGAGAGCATCTCAAGCAGACTTCACACTGAGCATGGAACCCAACATGGGGCTCAATCCCAGGACCCTGAGATCATGACCTGAGCTGAAGCCAAGAGTCGGATCTTAACTAACTGTGCCACCCAGGTGCCCCAATAAATAAATCTTTTAAAAAAAAATTTCTTTTATGGTAGCTGGTTTCTATCACTGGCCACCCATGATCACCAGTATAATGCTTATGAACAAACTGAGTCTCAGAGAGGTTAAGTTCTTTGCTCAAGGTCACACAACTAAGTGTCACATCTGTAATTTGAACTCCATATGACTCCACAGCCCCACATAAATACACATTTATAAAGTACAGTGTATATATGCAAGTTTGAGGAATGCAGAGAATAGTAGAAGACACATGTTTCTTCTCTTTGCTTTAACTATTAATTAAACAGTCTAGGTCCACTCAGATATCTTGTGATGTTGATGTTTAGGATCTTCCAACTTCACAAGAAGGTTTTTACTCAGCTAATATTGGATTGCTTTTTGTGCCATTTACAGTCCTGAACAATATATGAACTTAAGGTATTTATTTCAATTTTTTTTTCTTGAATGAGGAGGAAAAAAAGCCTTCCAAACATTTATCATGCTCATATTCAAGGTAGTATTTTTGGAGTCAGGCTGTTAGTAAAAAACGTCATCTCTCCCTAAGTGGTCCCCACAACTGTTGTGGTTCCTGCAGTTCCACTGTCCTGTTACTAAAAATGTGCAAAACGATCTGGAAAACGCAGGTAGAACTGTCTAACATATTCAGTTATAATGGACTTTGAATTAGCATTTTTGGTACACTATGTTCTGCAAATAAACACACATTACCAGTAATCACAGGAAGCACACAGCCTGGGAGATATTTTTTTTTCCTCTTCTATATTAAAAAGGAGACACATACAAATACACAGAACATGTTGACAACCTCTGAATAGATCTACCTTAGGTACATACTACCTTCTACCTGCAGGTGGAAATGAGAATTTAAGTGAGGGTGTGATGCTTTTCTTCTGCTTATAATTACCTTTATCATATTTGTTTTCAAAGATTTTATTGCAATTCTCTCATTTCCTGGTTCACAGAGAAGAGATCAATCATGAGTTCATGTAGCTGCTCTAAGCTCATTTCCTCCAAGAACGCCAGTACCTTGACTTTATAAAGAAGGGATATAGAGGAAGTCATCCTTAATGAGAAGGAAGAACAACACTTCATAAGTCATAGGTAAGTGATTTCTGAGCAAGAAGGTAATGGAGAAAAGTCCTAAAAACCATTGTAGGTCTGGTAAGAGTTAATGGGAAGACAGGGGTAGGACTCAGCACATTTCAGGGTGTGATCAGGTTGGGATGAATACCTAGGCTGAACTCCAGCTTTCCTCCTGATAAGGAGCCAAACCAACTAAATAATCTTGCCTCTAATTCCTCTCCTGTGCCGGTCCTGGCAGACGCCCGATAACCCTACAGATGGATTGAGTGCCCATGGGATTGTGCAATTGCACATTTGTCCTTGTATGGCTAGGATTCCATCACAATCATTCAATTGTTATCCATAGTGGGAGTGAGGTTGGAAAGAAACACTACACCTTTGATTACGTAAGTGTCTTCTTACTGCCATGGAAATGTGTATTCACCAAGACACTCGCATCCCCGAAATGACTGCACTCGTGTAAAGCTACTCTGGCTTTTCTCTCTTTTGTTCTTTGTGTTCTTGAAGGAGAAAGGATTCGAGGGTAAGCCTGCTTCGGACTTTCCCTCAAAATAACAAAACAGCAAGACAGACCAAGAGATAAAGTTTCAATACTATGATTATAATATGATTAATTGATATGAAAATTTCTTTTTTTTTAAATTTTTTTAAAGATTTTATTTATTTGACAGACAGACACTGCAAGAGAGGGAACACAATCAGGGGGAGTGGGAGCGGGAGAAGCAGGCTTCCCGGCGAGCAGGGAGCCCGACGCAGGGCTCGATCCCAGGACCCTGGGATCATGACCTGAGCCAAAGGCAGATGCTTAATGACTGAACCACCCAGGCATCCCTAACTGCTATAAATTTCAAAAGTAGGCAATTAACCTGTGATCTTAGAAATCTTGGGTAGTAGTTTCACTAGTAGCTCATTTTGTAATAAGTTGCGATGTGCCTAAATAATTTTTACATTTTCTATATAGTGCAATAAAATTGTTTTAACTCTTACCTTTATAATTTACCAGTAATGGGACTTTGGGCAAGTTACAAATTCCCTGAGTTATGCTTTACTCATCTGTAAAATGGAGGTCAAATTCATTAGGAGGATCAAATCTGATTAAGTACTAAGCCCAGTGTTTAATATCAGTGAAACATTAAATAAACATTGGTTTTTCTCTTCTACCCCTCTACCCACACAATCTCTCTCTGCAAACAGCCCCGTGAATGCAGACTGTTGAAAGGAAGACAAACCAACCATTGCATGGCGCATAACCAGGAAAGCTACTTTGGGTTCTGGTTTGGGAGACGGAAATTGATACTGAGTAGGTATTATTTATTGAGATCAAATATGAAAAATAAAAATAAAAATCAATCCAGGGTGAGGAGAGATTTTTCCGAAGCTAAGAGAATCTCACAAGGATAGAGAATCCAGAAACCACTGTAAACAATCAGCATAATTTTAAAGTAAATTGAGTATGGAATTCCTTAAGGAATCACTGGTCTTGTCTGTAGGATACTCACTTTAACAAAGTTCCTGCAGAACTAAAGAAAGCTGAGTCAAGATGTGCTAGTTACTTCTATAGAATGAATTCCTTACATCTATAGAATGCTTTATGTTTACAAAACATTCACATTCAGCAAGGATGACACTTAGGAGTTTCAGACACTGCTGTAGTAAGTAAGTTGTGTGTCTGTATTTAGTGCATAACAGCCTTGACAGCAGAACATTGTTCTTGGGGGGAGAAAAAAAGAAAAGATTTGCAGCTGTATGTTTAATCCCATAAATCTCTCCACCAACTATGCAACTGGCTGTGGAGTGAGTGGTGTGGGAGGAGGCAGAGATCCAGTTCTCGGACAAACACAGGATTCTCTCTCCAGAGAATTAGTTTTCCTCTAAGCTTTATGCATTTTCAGCATGCTATATGGATGGCTCTGTGATGTCCCCGAAGAACAGACTGTGCCATCAGCCTTGAAGGAAAGTCAAGGATATGTTAAGAGTGACTTTTCCAATAAAACAACAACAAAAAGCAACATTAAAGAATTTTTGTTTCAAATTGAGAAATTCCAAGTGCCTGGTGGTTTCAAACAGGCGCTTGCCAAGGTTTTTGGGTGGAGCAAGATGGCGGAGGAGTAGGAGACCTGGATTTCGTCTGGTCTCAGGAATTCAGCTGAATAGGGAGCAAACCATTCTGAACACCTATGAACTCAACAGGAGATCGAAGAGGAGAGTAGCAACAACTCTCTGAACATAGAAGCAACCGCTTACTGGAAGGTAGGACATGCAGAGAAGTGAACCCGAGGCGATATTCGGGAGGATAGACGGCGGGGGAGGGGGCCTCCGTCAGCCGCTTCTGGCAAGTGATAGAGCCGCGGAGTACAAAATCGGAACTTTTAGAAGTTGGCTCCGCTGAGGGACGTCGCTCCAGTGGCTAAGCGGGGGGTGGAACCCTCGCGGGACAGTGTGGTCTCAGGACTCTCGGGGTCACAGAAAGGCCAGGGGTGCCTGAGTGCAGCAGAGCTCCCAGGTATCGGAGCGGGGAAGCCGGCTGCAGAGACGGAGCCGAGGCGCGGGCTCTCAGCTCAGGGTGGCCATAAACTGTGATCCGCGGCCCAGTCGGGCCACTGCTCCTCCAGCAGGGACCCAACAAGCGGCAGATCCCGGGAGACTCCCCTCCCTCCCCCGGGGAAGAGCGGCGCGGGAGCGCACCGCGGGGATCTGCTGGGTTTGGAGACTCCACACGGGGTCGGGTGCCAGAGATAGAAACGCTCGGTCACAGGCCGGGTGAGCATGGAGTGCGGCTGGAGACTGGGGACATGGGAGTGACTGCTTTTCTCTGGCGGCGCACCGAGGAGCAGGGCCCCGAGTTCTTGTCTCCTCCGGGCGGAGATTGGGAGGCCGCCATTTTCACTCTCATCCTCCAAAGCTGTACCGAGAGCTTGCAGGGAACAAAAGCTCCGGAGAGCAAACCCGAGCAGATTACTTAGCACAGACCGACAAGGGCAGGGCAATTCCGCCTCCGGCAAAGACATTTGGCAACCACGGCAACAGGCCCCTCCCCCAGAAGATCAGCAAGAACCACCAGCCAAGACCAAGTTTACCGATCAATGAGAACGGGAGAACTCCAGCGCTAGGGGAATACTGCACATAGAATTCATGGCTTTTTTACCATGATTCTTTAGTCTTTCAAAGTTAATTTTTTTTAACTGTCTTTTTTTTTTTGAATTTTTCTTTTTCCCTTTTCAACCAACATCTTTTCAATCCCCTTTAAAAAAAAAAAAAAACATTTTTAGGGCGCCTGGGTGGCTCAGTTGGTTAAGCGACTGCCTTCGGCTCAGGTCATGATCCTGGAGTCCCGGGATCGAGTCCCGCATCGGGCTCCCTGCCCAGCGGGGAGTCTGCTTCTCCCTCTGACCCTCTTCCCTCTTGTGCTCTCTATCTCTCATTCAGTCTCTCTCAAATAAATAAATAAAATCTTTAAAAAAATAAATAAAATAAAAGATAAATTAAAAAAACATTTTTATTTTTCATTTTTAGAGTCGTATTCTATCCCTTCATAGTAGTTACCCTTATTTTTGGCATATATATATTAGTTGTTCTCTCTTTAAAATTTTGAGATACAGTTTCTTATAACAGATCAAAATATACCCTAAATCTCTAGTGTATGGCTTTGTTCTAGTCTCCTACCTGATCACATTCTCTCCCCCTTTTTTCTCTTTCTTTTTTTTTTAAATCCTCTTCTTTCTTTTTTCAAACAACTTTTTATCAATTCCTTTTATAAAATTTTTTTATAATTTTCATCTTTGCAGTCATATTCCATCCCTTCATCGTATCAACCCTTATTTTGTAGATATAAGTCTTTCTTTCTTTAAAATTTTGGGAGGCACTTTCTTCTAACAGACCAAAATACACCCAAAATCTAGTGTGTGGCACTGATCTATGCAGAGGCCTGATCATATTTGATCATATTGGGTTTTGTTTTGTTTTGTTCTGTTTTTGTTTGTTTTTATCCTTTTCTTTTTTCTTTTTTTCTCTTTCTTTCCCTTTCTTTTCCCCTGGTTTCAGGTCCTTTCTGATTTGTTTAGAGTATATTTTCTGGGGCCATTGTTACCCTGTTAGTATTTTGTTCTCTCATTCATCTATTCTCCTCTGGACAAAATGACAAGACAGAAAAAATCACCTCAACAAAAAGAACAAGAGGTACTGCCATCTGCCAGGGACCTACTCAATACGGACATGAGTACAATGTCGGACCTAGAGTTCAGAATCATGACTTTAAAGATACTAGCTAGGCTTGAAAAAAGCATGGAAGTTATCAGAGAAACCCTTCCTGGAGAAATAAAAGAACTAAAATCTAAACAAGTCAAAAATCAAAAAGGCTATTAATGAGGTGCAATCAAAAATGGGGGCACTAACTGCTAGGATAAATGAGGCAGAAGAGAGAATCAGTGATATAGAAGATCAAATGATGGAAAACAAAGAAGGTGAGAAAAAGAGAGATAAACAACTACTGGATCACAAGGGCAGAATTAGAGAGATAAGCAATACCATAAGACAAAACAACATTAGAATAATTGGGATCCCAGAAGAAGAAGAAAGAGAGAGCGGGGCAGAAGGTATACTGGAGCAAATTATAACAGAGAACTTCCCTAATGTGGAGAAGGAAACAGACATCAAAATCCAGTAGGCACAGAGAACCCCTCTCAAAATCAATAAAAATAGGTCAACACCCCGGCATCTAAGAGTAAAACTTATGAGTCTCAGAGACAGAGAGAAAATCCTAAAAGCAGCTCGGGAGAAGAGATCTGTAACCTATAATGGTAGAAGCATTAGTTTGGCAACAGACCTATCCACAGAGACCTGGCAGGCCAGAAAGGACTGGCATGATATCTTCAGAGCACTAAACGAGAAAAATATGCAGCCAAGAATACTATATTCAGCTAGGCTGTCATTGAAAATAGAAGGAGAGATAAAAGGCTTTCAGGACAAACAAAAACTAAAGGAATTTGCAAACACGAAACCAGCCCTACAAGAAATATTGAAAGGAGTCCTCTAAGCAAAGAGAGAGCCTAAAAGCAGCATAGACCAGAAAGGAACAAGACAGTATACAGTAACAGTCACCTTACAGGCACTACAATGGCACTAAATTCCTATCTTTCAATAGTTACCCTGAATGTAAATGGGCTAAATGCCCCAATCAAAAGACACAGGCTATCACATTGGATTAAAAAACAAGACCCATCCATATGCTGTCTGCAAGAGACTCATTTTAGACCCAAAGACACCCCCAGATTGAAAGTGAAGGGGTGGAAAACCATTTACCATGCTAATGGACACCAAAAGAAAGCTGGGGTGGCAATCCTTATATCAGACAAATTAGATTTTAAATCAAAGACTGTAATAAGAAATGAGGAAGGACACTATATCCTACTTAAAGGGTCTCTCCAACAAGAAGATCTAACAATTGTAAATATCTATGCCCCTAACATGGGAGCAGCCAATTATATGAGGCAATTAATAACAAAAGCAAAGAAACACATCGACAACAATACAATAAGAGTGGGGAACTTTAACACCCCCCTCACTGAAATGGACAGATCATCTAAGCAAAAGATCAACAAGGAAATAAAGACTTTAAATGACACACTGGACCAGATGGACTTCACAGACATATTCAGAACATTCCATCCCAAAGCAACAGAATACACATCCTTCTCTAGTGCCCATGGAACATTCTCCAGAATAGATCACATCCTAGGTCACAAATCAGGTCTCAACCGGTACCAAAGATTGGGATTATTCCCTGCATATTTTCAGACCACAATGCTTTGAAACTAGAACTCAATCACAAGAGGAAAGTCAGAAAGAACTCAAATACAGGGAGGCTAAAGAGCATCCTACTAAAGAATGAATGGGTCAACCAGGAAATTAAAGAAGAATTAAAAACATTCATGGAAACAAATGAAAATGAAAACACAACTGTTCAAAATCTTTGGGATGCAGTGAAGGCCGTCCTAAGAGGAAAGTATATAGCAATACAAGCCTTTCTCAAGAAACAAGAAAGGTCTCAAATACACAACCTAACCCTACAACTAAAAGAGCTGGAGAAAAAACAGCAAATAAAGCCTAAACCCAGCAGGAGAAGAGAAATAATAAAGATCAGAGCCAATATCAATGAAATAGAAACCAAAAGAACAGTAGAACAGATCAACAAAACTAGGAGCTGGTTCTTTGAAAGAATTAACAAGATTGATAAACCCCTGGCCAGACTTATCAAAAAGAAAAGAGAAATGACCCAAATCAACAAAATCATGAATGAAAGAGCAGAGAGCACAACCAACACCAAAGACATACAAACAATTATAAGAACATATTATGAGCAATTCTATGCCAGCAAATTAGATAACCTGGAAGAAATGGATGCATTCCTAGAGATGTATCAACTACCAAAACTGAACCAGGAAGAAACAGATAACCTGAACAGACCTATAACCACAAAGGAAATTGAAGTAGTCATCAAAAATCTCCCAACAAACAAAAGCCCAGGGCCAGATGGCTTCCCAGGGGAATTCTACCAAACATTTCAAGAAGAATTAATACCTATTCTCCTGAAACTGTTCCAAAAAATAGAAATGGAAGGAAAACTTCCAAACTCGTTTTATGAGGCCACCATTACCTTGATCCCAAAACCAGACAAAGACCCCATCAAAAAGGAGAATTACAAGCCAATATCCTTGATGAACATGGATGCAAAAATCCTCACCAAAATACTAGCCAATAGGATCCAACAGTACATTAAAAGGATTATTCACCACGACCAAGTGGGATTTATCCCTGGGCTGCAAGGTTGGTTCAACATCCGCAAATCAATCAACGTGATACAATACATTAACAAAAGAAAGAACAAGAATCATATGATCCTCTCAAGAGATGCAGAAAAAGCATTTGACAAAGTACAGCATCCTTTCTGGATCAAAACTCTTCAGAATATACGGATAGAGGGTACATACCTCAAGATCACAAAAGCCATCTATGAAAAACCTACAGCGAATATCATTCTCAATGGGGAAAAACTGAGAGCTTTCCCCCTAAGGTCAGGAACGTGGCAGGGATGTCCACTCTCACCACTGCTATTCAACATAGTATTAGAAGTCCTAGCCACAGCAATCAGACAACAAAAAGAAATCAAAGGCATCCAAATCGGCAAAGAAGAAGTCAAACTCTCACTCTTTGCAGATGATATGATACTGTATGTGGAAAACCCAAAAGACTCCACCCCAAAACTGCTAGAACTCATACAGGAATTCAGTCAAGTGGCAGGATATAAAATCAATGCACAGAAACCAGTGGCATTCCTATAGACCAACAAGACAGAAGGGAGAGAAACTAAGGAGTCGATCCCATTTACAATTGCACCCAGAACCATAAGATACCTAGGAATAAATCTAACCAAAGAGGCAAAGGATCTGTACTTAGAAAACTATAAAATACTCATGAAAGAAATTGAGGAAGACACAAAGAAATGGAAAAATGTTCTATGCTCATGGATTGGAAGAACAAATATTGTGAAGATGTCAATGCTACCTAGAGCAATCTACACATTCAGTGCAATCCCCCATCAAAATACCATCCACTTTTTTCAAAGGAATGGAACAAATAATCCTAAAATTTGTATGGAACCAGAAGAGACCCCGAATAGCCAGAGGAATGTTGAAAAAGAAAAGCAAAGCTGGCGGCATCACAATTCTGGACTTCCAGCTCTATTACAAAGCTGTCATCGTCAAGACAGTATGGTCCTGGCACAAAAACAGACACATAGATCAATGAAACAGAATAGAGAGCCCAGAGATGGACCCTCAACTCTAGGATCAACTCATCTTTGACAAAGCAGGAAAGAATGTCCAATGGAAAAAAGACAGTCTCTTCCACAAACGGTGTTGGGAAAATTGGACTGCCACCTGCAGAAGAATGAAATTGGACCATTTCCTTACACCACACACAAAGATAGACTCTAAATGGTTGAAAGACCTAAATGTGAGACAGGAGTCCATCAAAATCCTAAAGGAGAACACAGGCAGCAATGTCTTCGACCTCAGCCGCAGCAACTTCTTCCTAGAAACATCGCCCAAGGCAAGGGAAGCAAGGGCAAAAATGAACTATTGGGATATCATCAAGATAAAAAGCTTTTGCACAGCAAAAGAAACAGTCCACAAAAACCAAAAGACAACCAACAGAATGGGAGAAGATATTCACAAATGACATATCAGATAAAGGGCTAGTATCCAAAATCTATAAAGAACTTATCAAACTCAACACCCAAAGAACAAATGATCCAATCAAGAAATGGGCAGAAGACATGAACAGACATTTTTCCAAAGAAGACATCCAAATGGCCAACAGACACATGAAAAAGTGCTTAACATCGCTCGGCATCAGGGAAATCCAAATCCAAACCTCAAGGAGATACCACCTCACACCCGTCAGAATGGCTAAAATTAACAAGTCAGGAAACGACAGATGTTATCGGGGATGTGGAGAAAGGGGAACCCTCCTACACTGTTGGTGGGAATGCAAGCTGGTGCAGCCACTCTGGAAAACCGTATGGAGGTTCCTCAAAGAGTTGAAAATAGAGCTACCATACGATCCAGCAAATGCACTACTGGGTATTTACCCCAAAGATACAAATGTAGCGATCCAAAGGGGCACGTGCACACCAATGTTTACAGCAGCAATGTCCACAACAGCCAAACTGTGGAAAGAGCCAAGATGTCCATTGACAGATGAATGGATAAAGAAGATCTGGTATATATATATATATATACACACATACACACAATGGAATATTACGCAGCCACCAAAAGGAATGAGATCTTGCCATTTGCAATGACGTGGATGGAACTGG